>NW_006408567.1:12882524-12884212 GCF_000296735.1 Chrysochloris asiatica | reverse complement strand
GAGGATTATGGTTAGGACCCATCTTACTCAGGATGGTCTCATTAGCATAACAAAACAAAGGTTCTATTTTAAAATAGGATCACATTCACATGTAAGTTGCTGTTCTTTTCTGTCAAGTCAATTCTGACATACAGCAACCCTATAGGATAGAATAGAACAACACAGAGGACTTCCAAGGTTATAATCCTTATGTACAAAAGAAGACTACCACACCTTTCTCCCTTGGAACTGTTGGCGGGTTCAAACCAATATTTCAATTGGCAGCTGAGTGCTTCACCACTGTGCTAGTAAGGCTTCCATTCGCATATATGTTGTTTCTGTTGGTAAGTGTTATTTAGTCAGTTCCAGTTCAAAGAGACCCTCTGTACAGAAAGAAACACTGCCCAGTCCTGGACCAGCTTCACAATCATTTAGTTTCAGCCCATTGTTTCAGTCACTGTTTCAATCCATCTTGTTGGGGGTCTTCCTTTTTTTCACTGACCCTTACTTCATCAAGCATTATGTCCTTTTCTTGGGACTGGTTCCTTCTGATAACATGTCCAAAATAGATGAGTTGAAGTCTCACCATACTCCATTCTAAGGAACATTCTGTCTGTACTTTCTTAGAGAGAGATCTATGGCAGTCCAGGGAACTTTCTTCCAGCATTCTATGGTATTTTTAATATTCTTCTCCAACATCATAATTTGAATGTATCAATTCTCCAATCTTCTTTATTCATTGTCCAATTATCACATGCATGTGAAGCAATTGAAAATACCATGACTTGAGTCAGACACACCTTAGTCCTCAAAATTACATATTTGCTCTTGAATACTTTGAAGAGGTCTTTTACAGTAGATTTGCCTAGTGGAATACGTTATTTGATTTCTTAACTGTTGCTTCCATGAGCATTGATTTTGGAATGGAGAAAAATGAAATTCTTGACAACTTCAATCTTTTCTCCATTTATTATGATATTGTTTATTGGTCCAGTTGTGAGGATTTTTTTCCCCCTTAACATTGAGTTGTAATTCACATATATGCTATTGTTGTTGTTAAGTGCCACCAAGTTGGTTCTAACTCATAGCAACCCTGTCTAGGGTTTCCAAGTAGCAAGTGGTAAGTTTGAACCTTGAGACCTTGAGGTTAGCAGTTCAGTGCTTATCCTACAGAGCCACACCAGAACTTCAATACACATACATGATGTTGTTGTTAAGTGCTGTCAAGTCCGTTCCGACTCATAGCAGCCCTGTTGAGGGTTTCTGAGGAACAACTGGTGGGTTTGAACCACTAGCCTTGCAATGCAAACCAAACTTGTGGTTCAGTACACTATCCATTCAACAGATATTTTGGGTAACACAATTCAATCCATAACAATTACTTAGCCTGCTCAGTTCAGTCACAGGCACCGTCTAGACCAGCCCTACTCAGGGTTTCTATACATCAACTTTGGTCAAACCCACACGAACTGCATCATCACTTGTTGTTGTTGTTGTTGTTAAGTGCTGTTGTGTCAGTTCCAGCCCATTGCGATCCCATATGGGGTTTCTGAAGAGCAGCTGGTGAGCTTGAACTGCCAAACTTGCCGTTCAAATGGGTTTGCAGTCTAGTGCACTAACCCACAGCACCACACCAGGGCTCCACATCATCCCTTTTTTTTTGTTGTTTGTTAAGTGCCGTCAAGTCGGTTCCTACCCATAGCGACCCT
>NW_006408567.1:12865254-12881449 GCF_000296735.1 Chrysochloris asiatica | reverse complement strand
TGTGCATCTTGTTTCTGTGAGTCAGAATTGACTCAACGACACCTAATAACAACAACAAGGAAGACCAGTTAATACTACTATTATTCAAATTTGCCCACAAACCATTAAAGCCATATATAACTGAAGAATTCAACCAACTTCTCTAGTCTGAAACTGATTGAACATGCACTCAAGATGCATGGATAATTAGTAATAAATTGGAATTTGAAAGCTAAAAACAAAATGAAGGATCAGTAGTTAGAAAATATGACATTGGTGATAGAAATGATGCTAGAGATCACATGATAGAATTTTGCAAGACCAATGAGTTATTCATTCCAAATACTTTTTGTAAACAATATAAAAGGGGACTATACCCATGGACACTGATCTAGCCATGGAGGGCTAGAGCTGAGAGTGAAGTGTCCAGCTGATATGAAGTGGAGGGAGATGCACAGAATGCCCACAAACTTGCAGAGAGTAGTCATTTGACCTAGCTTTGATGGCTTGATGATAAAAACTCGACTAGAAGAAGATAAATAAATTTGATAAAGGAAGCAAGTATAAATTGCTACATTTGATAAACTTGACCTATCCTTATGGATGTAGTCGCTCAAAATACCAACCAAGAGGGAAGGAGTCTTCACATCAAGGATCAAGCGTATCCCGTCTCACACAAGGTTGATAGGGATAGGCAACTTAGATACTGGCTACCTATAGATATTAAGTATAGAGACACAAAGTGCATGGCTTACACGTTTTTAAGAAGGACTTGAGTTTCAGAGTGTGCGGGGGAAGGTAGAATCCCCACTGAATAGTTTTCATCTTATCTAGATGGGTCTGGTGAAAGGAGATGGGAATAGGATTCTTTTGATTCAATAGTTAGTAATTATTAGCAAGACTAATTGCAATTGTCACAACTGTAAAGGTTGAAGTTGTACAAATAAAAAAAGTAACATAAAGGGGGGAGTAATTAATCTTAATTCCAGGAACAAAAGACCCTAGGACCATAAAGCAAGAAGAGCATGAGTGGAATGTGCGATCTTTTCCAGAGAAGCAGTGACACCAAAGATGGAGGCAGAGATGAGGACATAGAGAGACAAAGCAACTGAGGACTCGACTCATGGAAAGAGAAAGGCTGTGTTTTGGCAGGCAGGAGGCAAGCTTGCAGAATGTACCATTTGGTTGTTGAAACGATTATACATTCTTGCGGATTTTTGTGTACATCAAAACAATAACAACAACAGTGGGAATAGAAGCAAATACTGTTAAGCGATGATGTGTGGAGGGGATTGTAATCACTGCAATGAAACAAAATATGAGGGTCGCTATGGGTCAGAACCGATTCGACAGCACTAAACAACAACAGCAATATGATGCTGGAAGCTAAGCCACCAATATTTCAAATACCAGCAGGGTCACAGATTTCAGTGGAGCTTTAAAACTAGAAAGTCTGAGAAGAAATACCTAGCAATCTATTTCCAAAAATTAACCACTTGAAAATTTACAGATTACAACAGAACATTATCTGACTTATTTGCTTTAGACATGTCATTAAGAGATATCAGGCACCATAAGAAGACATGTTTAGTTAAATACAGGGTCTACAGGGCATGGGAGACCCTTCATGTCAAGGACTGACACAATAGCAGTAGTGACAGACACAAACACACTTGTGATGGTGACAATGATGCAAGATCAGGTACCGTTTAGTTCTGCTGCACCTGGGCTCACCATGAGTTGGAGCCAACTTGATGTCAACAAACTACAACAGCAACAATTCCATTGACATGCTGTTAACGTAGGCAACAAGAATTGTATCCTCCATGAACTTGGAAACATGAATTCAGCTATTTGAGACACTAACGATTTAAGAGTTGTGGAATGACTTGTGTAAGATATGGCCTACCTCACAATCCTGAAAATCAGGGCTACAGATTAAATTATGTTACTAAAATATCATCTATTAATCCCCTTGGTGAGGTGCTACAGGATAAGCAGCGGACTGCTAATTGCAAAGTTGGTTGAAACCTACCAGCCGCTTCTCAGAAACATTATATATGATTGCTATGAGTCAAAACCGACTTGATACCACTTAACAGCAACTGATACCCCTTTAGGGGGATAACAAGTTTAGAAAGTGGGCTATAATAACCCTGAGAAAGCTGCTAAGAGTTGCATTTGCATACTGGCTGACTTCCCTGAGGAAACAAAGCTACAATTGTTGTTAAATGCCATCCAGTCAGTTCCAAGCCATAGTGACCCTCTATAGGGTTTCCTAGGGTGGCTGGTAAGCTTGAACTGGCGACCTTGCAGTTCCAACTAACTTTGCAGTCTAGCACATTAACCCAGAGCACCACACCAAGACTCCAAAGACACAGTAGAAGGTTATTTTCTTTGTCAAGTACCAAAGCAACAGTTTTTATAGAAATATCTAATCAGTCATAAAATTGAAAGATGAGTAGTCTATGAAACACTGAATGTTCTAAAGGGTCTACAAATTCATTAAGAAATGGTAACAGAGGTAACAGTTGATAAAACAATAAGAAGCTAATAAAGTATCAAGTTATACTATACTAAAGTCTCATCTCACTCCCTAATTTCTGTCTTCCCTCCTGGGGATTATGTTGTGCTGTTTTTAGGTGCTGCCAAGTTGGTTCTGACTCATAGTGACCATGTTCACAACAGAACAAAACACTACCAATTCCTGTGCCATCCTCACAATTGTACGTCTGAACCCAGTGCTGCTGCTACTGTGTCAATCCATCCTGTTGGGGATCTTCCTCTCTTTCACTGACTCTCCACTTTGCCAAGAATGATGTCCTTCTCCAGGGACTGGTCCATCCTGACAACATGTCCAAAGTATGAAAGATGAAGTCTCACTATTGTCCTTTCTAAGAAGAAATCCAACCATACTTATCCAAAACAGATTGCCTGGGTACTTTCTATGCTATTCTCCATCACTAGAATTCAAATACATCAATTCCTTTTTCATTGTCCAGCTTTCCCATGTAAATAAGGCCACTGAAAATGTCATGTTTTGGGCCAGGTGTGCCTTAATTCTCAAAGTGACATCTTTGCTCTTTAACTCTTTTAAGAGGTCTTTTTGCAGCAGATTTGCCTAGTACACTATGTCATTCAATTCCATGACTACTGTTTCCATGAGCTTTGACTGTGGACCCAAGTAAAACAAAATTTTTGACAACTTCAATCTCTTCCCCATTTATCATGCTGTTATTTATTGGTCCATTTGTAAGGAGTTTTGTTTTCTTAACACTGAAGTGCAATCCATACTGAAGGCTATAGTCTTTGATCTTCATCAGTAAGTACTTCAAGTCCTTTTCTCTTCCAGCAAGCAAAGTTATGTCATTTGCATATCTCAGGTTGTTAATGAGTCTTTCTCCAATGTTGATGTCAAGTTCTTCTACATATAGTCCAGCTTCTCAGATTATGTGCTTAGCATACAGATTGAATAAATATGGTGAAAGAATACAGTCCTGACATATACCTTCCCTGATTTTGAACCATTCAGTTTCTCCTTGTTCTGTTAGAAAAGCTGCCTCTTGGTTTATGTACAGGCTCCTCGTGAGCATAATTAAGTGTTCTGGAAATCCCATTCTTCACAATATTATCCATACTTTGTTATGACTCACACAGTTATCCATAGTTTGTTATGATTCACATAGTTGAATGCCTTTGCATAATCAATAAATCACAAGTAACCACCTTTCTGGTATTCTCTACTTTCAGCCAAGATCCATCTGACATCAGCAATAATATCCCTCATTCCACATCTTCATCTGAATCCAGCTTGAATTTCTAGCAGCTTCTTATCAATGTTTTGCTGCAACCATTTTTTTAATTATCTTCAGCAAAATTGTACTTGCATGTGTGCAGGAGAGCTTCTGATTTTGAGGCAATTCTAACATCTTGACCATCAGAATCTTATATCCTGCTCAAATCCTGGAATTTCTATTTTCAAATCTCCTTCAAGACTAGAGGAAATCAGTGCCACTGTATTACAGTCTCCAAGGCATGCCACTTAGGGCAGCAATCTTGCTCCAGGCACTCTTGGTCCAAGCTTCTCTCAGCTTGGTGTTACCTTCTCTCTTTTTCCTCCACTTTGTACCAGCAAAATAAGAATCAGGGCTTATCCCTCCACCTCTTTGAGATGCTGTTAGTTTCCATCGAGTCATCCTGGCTCATGGTGTCCCCACGTATGAAGTAAAGTTGCTCCTTAAAGTTTTCAAGAATGTGACCTTTCAGAAGCAGATCATCAAAGCTGTCTTCCAAGGAACCTCTCTCTGGGTGGGTTCCAAAGTCAACTTTTCAAGCACTCAACCACCTTTGCCACCCAGGAACTCCTGCGTCTTTGATAGGTGCATGTACTAGTTTATCACAACTGCCATAAAAAGTTACAAAACCTGCTTGGCTTAAAGCAAAGGTATCACATTCGCTCATCATTCTGAAGGTCAGAAGCCCAAATTCAAAATGTCAACAGCACCATGCTTTCTCTCCAAAAGCTCGAAGGGAAAATTCTTCCTGACCTCTTTCAGCTTATGGTAGTCCCAGGTGTTCCTTGATATGATTTTAAACAACGCCCCCATCTTTACATGGCCTTCTCCTCTCTGTGCCTCTGTCTGTGTCTCTTCTCCTCTTATAAAAATATTGCTATTGTTAAGTGCCGTCAAGTCACCGACCCATAGGGACCCTATATAGGGTTTCCAAGGAGCAGCGGGTAAGCTTGAACCACAGAATTTGCAGTTCAAACAACTTTGCAGTCTAGCACATTAACCCACAGCACCACACCAGAACTCCATAAAAATATTAATCATCGAATTAGAGCCCAATCCATTCTAGTGCGACCTCATATTTACTAATTACAACCACAAAGATGCTTACCGAAGCTACCTAGTGTTGCTGTAACAGAAAGACCACAAGGGGGTCCTTTAAAGAACAACAATGTAGTGTCTCACAGCTTTGTTGTTGTTGTTAAGTGCCATTGAGTCAGTTCCAACCCATAGCGACCCTTTGTAGGGTTTCTGATGAGTAGCTGGTGAGCTTGAACCACCAACTTTGCAGTTCAAATGGCTTTGCAGTCTGGCGCATTAACCCACAGCGCCACACAGGCATGGCTCAAGGAGGAGGTCTTTCCTTGTCTATTTCAGCATCAAACATGGTTGTTGTTAAGTACCACTGAGTTGGATCCAACTCATAGCAAACCAGTTTAGGGTTTTCCAGGAGCAGCTGGTGGGTTTGAACTGCGGACTTTGCAGTTCAAACTGGCCTTGTGGTCCATTGCATTATTCTGCAGTGCCACACCAGGACTCCCACGTTCCTGGGCTTGAAGACAGTCCTCACATGGAGTCTGTTTGTCCATATGTTAGTGTCTATTCTGCTCTTTTTATAGCTCAAGCGATTAGATTTAGGATCCACCCTTGGAATGCTTCATTAACGTTACAAATGAAGCCCCTGTTTTCTAACAGGATCACATCCATAGATACAAGGGTCAGAACATCAATACATATTTTGAGAGGACACAATTTAACCTCTTTCCAAATAAGGTCACATTCACGCATACCAGGGGGTTAGGATTTCAACATAACTTTTGGCAAACATGAATCAATCCAGAACACAGCAGGATGGAGTGACCTGGGGCAGGGAGAGCAGCGGGCCATCCTGTAGTTCAGTGATGCTAGGGCAGATGGGGAAGAAACCCTGGTGGCACAACAGTGAAGCGCTCGCTGTTAACTGTAAAGTTGGTACTCTGACCCCAACCAATGAGTCTGAAGGCAAAAGACCTGATGATCTGCTCCAATAAGGATCACAGCCTAGAAAACACTGTGGGGCACTTCTACTCTGTTACATGGGGACACTTTGACTCTAATTTGACTTGATGGCACCTAACAAAGAAGAAAGGTCAACTCCCATTAATATCAAAACCCACTGCCATTAAATTGATTCAGACTCATTGACCCTATATAGAGTTCCTGAGACTACAGCTTTATAGGAGCAGACAGATAGCCTCATCTTTCTCCTGAAGAGTAACTGGTGGGTTTGAACTGACAACCTTGAGGTCAGCAGTCCAGTGCTTATCCTACAGCGTGGCTATTGCCACCAATTATAGTGTCCATAATTGTCAAGTATGCTGATGCCACCTAGAGACCTCTTCCTATTGAGCCCTCTGTAAGTTGCATTATTGTCAAGTGGGCAGTAACGCAACATAGAGAGGGCTCAATAGGAAGGGGTCTCTAGGTGGCATCAGCATGAAAGACCAAGATTCCAACTGCACCACCTCCTAGCTGCTACATATGTACAGACCAATGCAAAACCTTTCCATGCTGTTAGCCTTTCTGCAAAACAGAGGTGATGCTACCTGGACAGGAAAGGAAAGGAAAGCACCCAGCTACCTGTCCCATCTCTTCTTTCAGCCGCCATTACATGCAACAGTGATGTAACATGCAAACACACAGCAACACACAAAACCCAGCACCAAAATAAGACTCATGGCAAAATATGAACTAAATGGATGGCCCTCTTTCTTCCCACACTCTGCTCAATGTAGAGAATGCCTGCCATGACCTCATTTTAATTTTTGCTAGAAGTGTTTCTTGTGATTTTATTAACCTATCCTATGGCACAAATATTAAGCATCACATTTCTTGTAAGTCTGTAAAGGAAGAGAGAATTATAAGTGCAAGGACCATTTTTGAAAAGAAAATTTGAATGTTGGCTTTTGTTTTAAAATTACCTGGGTATATAATTGGTTGTTGTTGTTGTTAGCTGCTGTCAAGTCAGTTCCCAATTCATGGGACCCCAACACAATGAGATTTTTGTCAACTGATATCCAAAAGTGGAACAGCAGGACTTTCTTCCTAATCTGTCTTAACTGGATGCACTGCTGAAACCTGTTCAGCATTATAGCAACATACAAGCCTTCACTGACATGTTCTGCTCAGACAACTGCCTCCTCATCTATCTACGGGCTGCTTATGAGCACAATGAAGTGTTCCGGAATACTCATTCTCAACAATGTTGTCCATAGCTTGTCATGATTCACACAGTCGAAAGCCTTTCCATAGTCAATAAAACACAGGTAAACATCTTTCTGGTATTTACTTTCTTTCAGTCTAGATCCATCTGACATCAGTAATGATACCTCATTCCAGGTCCTTGAGTAATTCTGGCTTGAATCTCTGGCAGTTCCCTGTCAATGTATGTTTACAGCTGTCTTTTTAATTATGTTTAGCGAAATTTTACTTCTTTGAAATATTAATGATATTGTCCAATGACTTCTGCATTCTGTTGGGTCACCTCTTTTGGGAACGGGCACTATAAATGATCTTTTCCTGTCTGTTGGCCAGGTAGTTGTTTTCCAAATTTCTTGGCGTAGATGAGTGAGTGCCTCCAGTGCTTTGTCAGTTTGTTGAAAGATTTCTATTTGTATTCCATCAATTCCCGGAGCCTTGTTCTTTGCCAATGCCTTCAATACACCTTGAACTTCTTCCTTTAATATCATTGGCTCTTGGTCAGATGCTAAGTCTTGAAATGGTTGAACATTGACCACTTACTTCTTTTTGGTACAATGACTCTGTGTATTCCTTCCATCTTCTTTGATGCTTTCTGCATCACTCAATATTTTGTCCATTGTTATTGCTGTTATGTGCCGTTGGGTTGGCTCTGACTCATAGAGACCCTGTATAGGCTTTCCAAGGAGCAGCTGGTGAATTTGGAACACCAGCCTTGTGGTTCAAACTGACCTTGCCACCCAGTGCATTAACCCACAGCACCACACCAGGACTCCATTTTGCCCACAGAATCTTTCCTTTAATATTGCATGTTGAGGCTTGAATTTTTTTTCAGTTCCCACAGCTTGAGATATCTGAGCATGTTCTTCCCTTTTGATCTTCTAACTCCAGGTCTTTGCACATTTCATAATAGCATTTGACTTTGTCTTCTGAGCTGTTCTTTGAAATTTTCTGTTTAGCTTTGTTACCTCCTCATTTCTTCAATTTGCTTTAGCATCTCTACACTGGAAAGCAAGTTTCAGAGGCTCTTCTGACATTCATTTTGGTCTTTTCCTTCTTTCTTGTCTTCTTAATGACCTTTTGCTTTCTTAGGGTATGATGTTCTTGATGTCATCCTACAACTCTTCTGGTCTTCAGTTTTTAGTGCCTAATGCATCAAATCTGTTCTTGAGATGATCTCTAAATTCAGGTGGGATATGATTAAGGTCATATTTTGACTCTCATGATCTTGTTTAAATTTTCTTCAGCTTCAGCCTGAACTTGCATATGAGCAAATGATGGTAGGTTCTACAGTATGCCCCTGGCTTTGTTTTGTCTGATGATATGGAGCTTTCCTACTGTCTCTTTCCATAAATGTAATCAACTTGATTTCTGCATATGCCATCTAGTGAGGTCCACATGTATGGTACTCTTTTATGTTGTTCAAAAAAGGTATTTGCAATGAAGAAGTCAGTGGCTTTGCAAAATTCTATATGTGATCTCCAGCATCATTTCTATCACCAAGGCCATATTTTTCAACTACTGAGCCTCTTTGTTTCCAACTTTATGTTTCAATAACAAATAATCATCAATACACCTTGATTGCATGTTTGATCAATTTCAAACTGAAGAAGTTAACAGAATTCTTCAGTTTCATCTTCACTGGCTTTAGTGGTTGGTGCATAAATTTGAATAATAGTGTATTCACTGGTCTGCCCTGTAGGTATATGGATACTGCCCTATCACAGACAGTATTGCTCTTCAAGACAGATCTTGATATGCTCTTATTGATTATGAATGCAATGACGTTCTTTTTCAATTTGTCATTCCCAGCATAGTAAACTATGTGATTGTCAGATTCAAAATGGCCAATGTCAGTCCATTTCAGCTTACTAATGTCTAGGATATCGATGCTTATGCATTCAATTTTATTTTTGATAATTTTCAATTTTCCTAAGTTCATACTTTGTACTTTCCATGTTCCAATTTTTAATGGATGTTTACATCTGTTTTTATTTTGCATTGTGCCCCATCAGCAAATGATGGTCCTGAAGGCTTTATTCCATTCTTGTCATCAGAGTCAAGTATACTTTGAGGAGGAGACAGCTCTTCCCCAGTTGTATTTTGAGTGCCTTTCAACCTGAGGGGCTCATCTTCTGGCACTATATCAGACAATATTCTGGTGCTTTTCATCATGTTCCAATAGTCTATATTCTGATGCTATCTGACAGTGTTCCACTGCTATTCATAAGGTTTTCAGTGACTAAATATTTGGAAGGAGTTCATCTTGCCTTCTTCCTAGTCTGTCTTCGAGTGGAAACTCATCTGAAACTTGTCCACCATGGATGACTCTGTTGGCATTTTAAATACCAGTGGCAAAACTTCCAGAATCACAGCAACTCGCAAGCCATCAAAGTACAACGAGTGGTTTTTATGAGTCACAACCAACTTCATGGCACACAGCTACCATCCTCAAAGGAGGGACGAGCTGTGCTCATTTATCAGTCCATTATGATTATCAATTACTTCTTTACACAATTATACTTTCACTTTTCTATATCCTAGGAACTTAGAAATTATTTCATTGATCTTAAAAAGTGTATGTTGTATCTTAAAACCGAAACATAGATCTGAACTTCAAAAAGCCTCTTAATCCTAAAGATATTCCCAAGCATGTATAGTATTTCTTTTCTTCAACGGTGTAACAATTAATATGTTATTAGGTGGATTAAATGGTTTACTATCCTTGACCCCCATTGCTTCATCACTGAACCAACTCTCCCTTAGCTTTAAGTTCTGGCAAAAGACTCAGCTATGTGTGTGTTCATTGGCACAGTGGGTAGAATCAAGTCATAAGAAGCCCATGAGCAAACAAAATGGCACCTGATATTTATCCTAGTAAATGAATTATATTTAAAAACTGCAAAGCTAGTTTTAATCCTTACTTAATAATATGGCCTGATACCAACTGGAGCTTTTACATGGAGATGAAAAGCTTATTTCCTTGTAAAATTCTCATGAGGAATTATTACAACAAAGGAACATCTTGTTCTGGAAAGCCTGCTTAATAGTTCAGCCTGTTTTTATATACCCTGGTGGTATATGTTCTTGAATGACTGAGTATTCCAATACTATAGTGAGTGAGAACCAAAAGAACCAGTAGATCTGTTTTGGAAGAAGTGCAGCCAGAGTGCTCCTTGGAGGCCAGGATGGCTAAGCTTCATCTCTCATACTTAGGACATACTGTCCGGAGGAAACAGTCGCTGGAGAAGGATGTCGTGCTGGGTGGGGAGGAGGGTCAGAGAAAAAGAGGAAGACCCCTAACGAGATGGATTGGCCAGATGGCATCATTGATGGACTCAAAAGTGGCAGCGGTAGTGAGGTTGGCCCAGGATTGGACATTGTTTCGTTCTGCTGTGCATGGGGTCGCTATGAGTCAGTTCCAACTCGATGGCACCTGACAACAACAACAAGTGAGTGAGAATGGTGCGGGGGGGAAAGCAGATGCTAATCTGGACAGTCTCTTTTCATCTGTTGCTGTTTCAACCAGCATCTTGACCAGCTATTTTCACACACACACCCCGGATTGGTGTGCCACCATGGGTTAAAGCATTAGACAACAAAGTCGGTTTGAATCACAAGACTGGCAGGTCAAGCTCACCAGTCACTCTTCAGAAACCCTATTCAGGATTGCTATGGGTCAGAACCGACTCAACAGTACTTAACAACAACAACAACATATGTCACCAGCTTAGAAGAGACACAGATCATGCATGCCAGTTATCTGTTGCCATGCAACAAGTACCTACAGATTTAGTGGGCTAAAACATAGTTTTAATCACAGCTCATGATTTTGTGAATCAGGAATTTGAAAAGGGTTCAACAGGGTGATTCTTCTGCTCAAATGACATTGATGATGGTCATTCAGTGATATTCAGCTGGTGCAAGGACTGATCTTGGGAGCTTCAAGACAGTATCACTCACATGTCTGGAGTCTTGTCAAGAATAGCAGGGAGACTTGAATGCACTGGGACCATCAGATAGACTATCCTATCCTTAGGTAGCCCCTCCAGCGTGCTAGCTTCAGGATTCACCACGACACATTTCCATCAAGTCAACCCAACTCACGGCAATCCCATATGTGGCAGAGTAGAACTGTGCTCCGTACGGTTTTCAGTGGCTATTTTTTATGTTTTTTGTTTTTTCTTTAAAGCTTTTATTGTGAATTGAGTGATAGTTTACATGGGAGAACATCGGTTTTGCACTCATCCTATTGTATTTTGTTTCATTGCAATGGTTACAATCCTCTCCATGCATCATTGCTTCTATTCCCTTTGGGTGGTGTTTGGTTTTTTTGTTTGTTTGTTTGTTTTGGAGTTTTTTTGTTGTTGTTGTTGTTGTTGTTTTGGCTTTAGTTTTCCTGATGTACACAAAAACACACAGGAATATATAATCAATTAAACAACCAAAAGGCACATTCTGCAAGCCTGGCTTTTGGCTGCACCACACAGTCTTTCTCTTTCTGTGAGTCTAGAGTCTTCAGCTGCTCCCTCTCTCCATGCCATCATCTCTGCTTCCATCTCTGGTGTTGTTTCTTCTCTGGTTAGGGTCCCACATTCCGCTCATGCTCTTATTTCTTGGTGATCATACAGTCCACTGTTCCTGGAATGCAAGATTACTACTCATCCCTTTATGTTACAAAACTTCTACCTATTATATTGCGAGATAGTCACAATTAGTCATGCTAACAATTACTCACTATTGAATCAAAAGAATCCTATTCCCATCTCCTTTCACCAGACCCATCTAGACAAGATAAAAACTATTCAGTGGGGTTTCTACCTTCCCCCACACAGTCTGAAATTCAAGTCCCTCTTGAAAATTTATAAGCCAACCACTTCATGCCTTCATACCCCTCCCTACTGTTTTAGATAGCCAATATCTAAGTTGCCCTTCCCTATCAACCCTATATACTAAGTAGATAGACTTGATCCTTGATGTGAAGACTCCTCTCTTGGTTGGTATTTTGAGCTACTACATAAGTATAGGTTAAGTGCATCACATTGTAGCAATTTACACTTGCTTCCTTTATCAAATTTCTTTATCTTCCTTTAGTCGAATAAACTCTGATCACCAAGCCATTGAAGCTAGGTCAAGTGAGTACTATCTGCAAGTTTAGGCATTCTTGTGCATCTCCCCCCAGTTCATATCAGCTAGACGCTTCACCCTCAGCTCTAGCCCTTTGTGGCTAGGTCAATGTCCATGGGCTCAGGAGTTCTCAAGTCTCCCCAAACTTCAGACCAACCATCTCATCTCATCTCGAGGTCTACAGGAGTCTATGGAACATGGTTGAATTCAGCCCATGTCTTCATTACTGCCTTTTCCCCACTTCCACTCACATGTAGACCAATGTGGTTACCAGCGAGTTTATATGCGTGCTCATGTGTTCCCTTTGAGTTTCAGTCTTCTCAGTCTTCTGAATGGACTTTATTGCTTGATTACAAGAACAAGTGGCTTCCCAGAGGACAGCTTGCTTGTTCTTGTAATAAGAGCCATTCAGACTGCCATTTTTGTTTTTGTTTTTTCCTGGTGGTCTTTCTTTCAGGATGTGTCTTCTGTTTCTCTTAACTGTTCCAGACTGGTCTGCATGTCCTTTCAAGTGGGAATGTCCCACCTCAGAAAGTTCTGGATGGGGCTGAGGATTCCTTAGTGGCTGTTTTGTTGTTGTTTCCAGAACTAGATGACTAGACCTTTCCTCCGAGGTACCTCTGGGTGGACTCAAACTCCAACTAGTAGCTAAATGTGTCCCCCATGCTAGGTAGTCAATGAACATTTAAGAAGTTGCACATATTTTATAATGAAACCCACACAGCATCTCTTCCACTATATCCTACTGGACACCAGCAGACTACAAAGGCCAGCCCAGATCTAGAGGAAGGAGAATCAGATACCGCTTCTCAATGTCAGGAGAGTTAAAGAATCTGTGACCATCTGTAAGCTGTCATACTATGATTCCAGGGAGAGCTGTAATGCTCCAATCATTTGCTTAAAGTTCCAGTTTGTTACTAACTTGAGCTGGTTTAAGAAAACCTCATTGGTATCTAAAAGCAATAGAACTATTTCTTTTATATTCATGATGGAAAGATCTATGTGTTCACAGTACTTAACTACCCCCACCCCCCACTGGCCACCAAGTCATTTCTGACTCAGAATGATCCTTCAGAACAGAGTAAAAGAGTGCTCCATAGAGTTTATGAGGCTGTATTTTTCCTACAGAGCTGCTGGAGGGTTAGAACCACTGACCTTTTTGTTATTAGCTCAATGCTTAACCCACTGTGCCACTAGGGGCTCTTGTACTTACTATAATGGATCTCAATATCTGGAAGAAAAACAAAGTAATCTTGCTTTATTGCTACCATTTATGATTTAAAGAATCATAATACATTGGTTAAACATTAGTTAATAAAACAAAAAAGAAGTCTGCCTCCATATCTGATTTGGTAATCCCTCTGAGTTTTCTTAAGCACTGAATTCATGGTTTAGAGAGTTCAATGACATAAAGAAGCCATTGAGTATAACTCAAGACGTCATCTACTTTGAGAGATTGGAAGGCATTAAGCCTGGGGTTGAAACCAAGAGAACAAATTTTGAGGAAGAGATTAGATCATTCCAAGGGTCTTTGAACTCTGCTTCTAGGGCACTGACATCAAAGGCACCCCATTTAGAGGGAAATCCTGGTGCCCCCGAATCTTCAGACCATTAATACTTTTATTCTGTGCCGTCTTCAAAGCACATGATACTGTAACCCACACGGGGTCCAATGGGCACCATCAGAATCCCTTGCATGTCCCCAGTCCCCCAAGAAAACAATGCCCCTCTTGCCCTTCCCACTTCTAAGAAGTTACTTTTGGAATTGCTGGGAGGGTGGCTGCCACTCTGTCCCCAATCCCTACACTAAGGATCTTCCAATCTGACTGCAGCATCCGCAATCCCCAAGAAGGATTCTTAAATGCAAGTATAAAGCTGCCGGCAGAATAGGTTGTATTCTCTCCTAGCCTAGCAGTTGACCTAGTGGTGTCATGGGTTAAGCATTGAGCTGCTAACTGAAAGGTTGGTGGTTCAAATCCACAGGAGAAAGATGATACAGTCTGCTTCTGTAAGGATGTGCAGCCTGGGAAACTCTATGGAGCACTTCTACTCTATCCTAAAGGGTTGTTATGAGTCGGAATCAACTCAACAGGAGTGGGTGGCAGCAGCTGACTATCTTCTCCAGCAGCGAGTCCCGCTGCTAGAAGACAGAATCCAACATACTTGTAAAAAAGGCCCCAGCTCTTGGTTCTCCAGGACAGCTCTGAACTCACACACTGAAACAAAAAGGGGACTGGGGCTAGTACCTACTTCATCAGTACTGGTGTTCCTTTTGCTTCAGTAGGACAAATGCTTCTTAGAGATGACACAAAAGTGACAGGAGAAAGGGCCAATGGAGTGTCCATGGTCACAGGCAGGTCCTTCTCTGTGTACTATCATTAGGATCATTCGTCTTCTATACCGAGTTGAATGTTGTTGTTGTTAAGTGCCATTGAGTCAGTTCTGGCTCATAGCAACCCTGTATAGGGTTTTTAAGGAGTTGCTAGTGCATTTGAACCATCGACCTTGCAGTTCAAACTGACCTTGCAATCCAGTGCTTAGCCTACAGCACCACACCAGGACTCCCTGAGTTGAAAGGTGTCCTCCCAAAATCCATGTCTGCCTATGAATGTGACCTGGAAATGGAGTCTTTACAGTAATCAAATTAAGATGAGGTCATACTGGATTAGTTGTTGTTAAGTTTTGTGGAGTAGGTTCTGATTCACAGTGAACTGGCATAGGGTTTCAAGGCTGTAAATCTTTGCAGGAACAGAAAGCCTCATCTTTCTTCCACAGAGCAACTGATAGGTTTAAACAGCTGACCTTGTAGCTAGCAGTCCAGTGGTTACCCTATGTTGTCCCACCAGGGCTCCTAGCAAGCCACAGTACTCTAATAGTTGTTAAATAACTGTGTGCAGGAAAAAGCCAATGTCTGTAGATGCTGTCTCTGACTCATTGCTGGTCTAGGTGAAAATAATTTATAGGATATAAAATATACATCTTACAAAATATATAAAACTGACTACCCAATTCTTTCCAGCAGATATGGTAGCCACACTATTATGTTGTTATTACCCATTTATCCATGAGTACAGCACAATCTTCTAAATGGGGAATGAATGCATAAGAAGGGAGGAGTTTACCATGTTGAAGATCTATATTCTAAATACCCACTGAAGGGTTGTTGCTGGGTGGTGTACCGCTAATAGGCTTGGCTGCTAATCAACAAGTTGGGAGTTTGAATCCACCCAGAAGTACCTTGAAAGAAAGGCCTGGAGATCTAGTTCCATAAATATTAGCCATTGAAAACCCTGTGGTGTATATATGGTATTGCCATGAGTCAGAGCTGACTCAACAATAACTAGTCAACTTCCAGTGACCTGAAGATGAAAGAGAGCAGAGGAAGGGCTGGTTGGTTCAAAGTGTGCTGAGACCTAGGGACACCTGGCCCATGGACAAGGACATAGCCACAGAGGGCTAGAGCCAAGAGTGAAGCATCCAGCTGATATGAAGTGAGGGGAGATGCACAAGAACACCCAAACTTGCAGATAGTACCCATTTGACCTAGTCTCGGTGGCTTGATAATCAGAACTCGACTAGAGAACGATAAAAAAGAAAACAATTTTTGATAAAGGAAATGAGTGTAAATCGCTACAATTTGATGAACTTGACATATATTCATGGAGGTAGTAGCTCAAAACACCAACATAGAGGAAAGGAGTCTTTACATCAAGTATCAATGCTATCTCCTTTGTACACAGGGTAGATAGGGATGGGCAACTTAGACATTGGTGGCTACCTAAAATGAAGGTGCGATAAAAGCACAAAGTGCCTGGCTTACAAGGTTTCAAGGGGGAGTTTAGTTTAAGAGTGTGTGGGGGGAGATAGAGTCCCCACTGAATAGTTTCACCTTATCTAAATTTGTCTGGTAAAAAGATGGGGATAAGATTCTTACGATTCAATAGTAATTGTTATCATGACTAACTGCAACTGTCACAATTGTAAAAGTAGAAGTTTTGTAACAAAAACTGGGGTGTAATTAATCTTACAGTCCAGAAACAGAGGACCTTAGGACCATCAAG
>NW_006408567.1:12855622-12865154 GCF_000296735.1 Chrysochloris asiatica | reverse complement strand
ATCAATGTAATGAAACAAGCTATATGAATGGTTGAATGTGAAGCTGATGATGTGCCCTGTAAACTTTCACTCAATCCAAAATAAAAACATTTAATAAAAAAAAAAAAGAGTGTATGGAGAAAGATAGAGTTCCCAGTGAATAGTTTTCATCTTGTCTAGATGGGTGTGTAGTAAAAAGAGATGGAAATAAGATTCTTATGATTCAATAATGAGTAATTGTTATCATGACTAATTGCGACTGTCACAATTATAAAGGTAAGAAGATTTGTAACAAAAATAGGGGAAGAGTTAATCTTACAGTCCAGAAACAGAGAACCCTAGGACCATCAAGGGAGAAGAGCACAAGTGGAATCTGTGACCTTATCCAGAGAAGCAGTGACTCCAGAGATGGAGCCCTAATTGGGAGCATGGAGAAAGGGAGCAGCTGAGGACTCTAGATTCATGGGAAGAGAGGGACTAAGAACTAGTGGCCAAGAGGCAGGCTTGTAGAATGTGCCCTTTGGTGGTGTGATTTATTGTATATGCCTGAGTGTTTAAAAGAAAAACAAAAGCTAAAATGAATAACAATACTGTTAGCTGATAATACATGAAGGGGATTATAATCATTGTAATGAAACAAAGCATATGATTTGTTGAATGTAAAACTCATGATTTCCCTGTAAACTTTCACTCAATTCACAATAAAAACTAGTAAAGTTTTATTTAAAAATAAATAAACAATAACTAGTCAAGGAGTTCCTGGGTGATATAAAAACGTGACATGCCCAGCCGCTAACTGAAAGGTTGGAGATTCTGGTCTACCTAGGGGTGCCTCAGAAGAAATGTCTGGTGATCTGTCTCCAAAAAATATCAGCCACTGAAAATCCTTTGGAGCATGCTCTGACATACATGGGGTTGCCATGAATTGGGAGTCAACTCAACAGCAACCGTAGGGCTATTGTTGACCAGTCCACCACTCTGCTATCTGACTTCACTCTGAATCTCTTTACAGTGCTTTGTAATTGCTTCCTTTTGAATCATTCTCTAGGCTGAAAACTCAAGAAAAGTGGGACCTATATTTGTCTTAATCACTGTTGTCCCCTCAATTCCAAGAACAATGTCTGGTACTTGGTGAATACTCAATAAATATTTGCTTTAAATACCCCTGTGGGCTCAAAATTGGGAGTTTGGAAGCCTGAAAAGTCACTTTATCTTCTTTCTGTATTAAGACTCAACTTTTATGTGAACAGCCAAGAGCAGAAGGGAAGAGAAATATTATGTTGGGGACTGTAGTGCAGTGAATTATTTAATATGGTTATTCTAGTCATAGCCTTGAAGTTCTGATGTGGCACTGTGAGTTAAAGTGCTGGACTGCAAAGTCAGTTTTATCGTAAGGTTGGTGGTTCAAGCTCACCAGTCGCTCCTCAGAAACCCTATACAGGGTCACTATGAGTCGGAACCGACCCGACGGCACTTAACAACAACAACAACAAGTCCTAGTCTTGGAGTCCTGGTATTGCACTATAGGATAAGCACTGGGCTAGTACCACAAGGTTGGTGGTTCAAACCTACCAGTTGCTTCTTGGAAACCCTATATATAGTGATGAGTAATTATTAACAGGCTTAATTATGATTGTAAAAACATGTAACTCTAACGTGGGGATTGGCCCATTTTGCCATCATGTTGGGTATAAAATGAGCCATCTCAGCAATAGTTGAAGAAGTTTCACTACCTTCAAGAAGGAAGAGCCAGGAATGGAGTGTGTCTTTTAGACCCCGTAATCCCTTGGAGCAAGAAGAGCTGAGTACCTTCAGGCAGTAAGCTCTCTAGCATATTGTGTTGCCTCCAGGCACATAATTGGGGGAGCTAGGTTTGCCAACCATGGAGCTAAACCCCAGTGCCTTCAGACTGAAGCTTATGATGCCCTTTGTAAATTTATTGGCGGCCCAACAAGAGCTTTGTAACATTGCCCAAGCAGGGCAGATGCCAGGGACCATGTGGCTGAGAGGCCAGGGACCAGAGAGAGGACACAGGGAGAAAGCTGTCCTGACCAAAGAACTAACTGTATGTTGACAAGTTCTGACAGCCGATTATAACCTTAACTTCCCTAATAAACCTCACTATCAGGAGTATTGTCTGTGTTCCATGTGGCTATTACCAGCAGAGCGGGAGAAAGTATAGTGCAAGGAGCAGCTGGTGACAGAATTGATAAGGAAGACTGAAGGGTGGAGGCATGTCTGCCCCTGCCTTGTAGGAATCAGTCTTGGGCTGATGCTGAGTTTGATTCCCCTTGCCCCTGATGAAGTCAGAAGGGGTTAGACACCCCCACCATGCCCTGTTTTATTGTACAGAAGGGCAGTCTATAAACCTAGTGAAAATCTGGAATTAGTTAATACTCTGAATCTGATCATCTCTTACACACAGGCACAAGACTAGACTTAACTCTTGCAGACTGAATGACATGTCAGCAGAGTCAATGTTTCTCAGTACCTCCTCAGAAGCTTCAAAATGATCTTTCCCAGAGAGCTTTGATATACAAGTGGGCTTCACAAAATGTGTGAGAAAAAAAATTGGAATTGAAAGATAATGGACCCCCTTCCAAGACTAAGACTCAGTGGGAGTAGATGAGCAGACATGCGCTCTGATTGGTGACCATGTTCATCACCAATAAGGGGAAGTGAGGGAAAAACAGCAATGAAGCTGAAAGCTAAGTCCTACAATGTTCAATAAACTCCTGCAAGCCCGGGTGGAGACCTAGTTGGCCAGCAGTATGGCAAGACCTGGGACTCCTGGGCCCAGAGTCAGTGACATAGCCACAGAGGACTAGAGTGGAGAGTGAAGCGTCCAGCTGATAAGAAGAGAGGGCATATGCATAAGAACACAAGAGGGCATATGCAGATAGTACCCACTTGACCTGGCTTCAGTGACTGGATGATCGAGCTCAACTAGAAGAAGAAAGAAGACGAAAAGAGGAAAAAAAGAGTAATCTGATACAATTTGATGAACTTGACTTACACCTATGGATGCAGTAGTTCAAAAGAGTGAACAAATCTTTACAGCAAGAATCATTCCCACTCCCTCCATACACAGAGTAGACAGGGATGGGCAACTTGGACATTGGCTACCCAAAATGGGGGGTGAGGTACAAAGGCAAGAAGTGACTGGCTTACAAGCTTTCAAGAGGGAGCCTAGATCCAGAGGGCACAGAGGAAGGTAGAATCTCCAGTGAGTAGTATCCAATCTGTCTAGGCGGGGCTGATGAAAGGAGATAGGGATAGGTCTCTTGTGATATAATAGTGAATAATTGTTAACAGGACTGACTGTGAGGGTTAGAAATGTAAAGGTAGATGTTCTGTAGCAAAAGGAGGGAAGTGATTAACTTTGCAGTCCAGGAACATAGGTTCCTGGGACCATCAAGGGAAAAGAGCAGAGAGTGGGACCCTAACCAGAGAAGCAGTGATGCCTGAGATGGAGGCAGAGACGATGACATGGAGAGATGGAACGGCTGGGGACTTTAGACCCAGAGAGGAGAGGCACTGTGTGCTGATGACCGAGGGGCAGGCTTGCAGAGTATACCCTTTGGTTGGTTGATGATGCATAGAGGGGATTGTAACTATGGCAATGAAATGATATACGATAGGATGAATGTAAAGCTAATGTTCTCCCATGTAAACTATCACATAATTCGCAATAAAACATTTTTTTAAAAAAAGAATACTAGTAGAATATGTGAGATATATGATGGCAACTTGAGTAATTGCTAAAGAACTCTCTCTTGTGTCAAGTCGGTTCTGACTCACAGAGAGTGAAAGGTGTTTGAAGGAGCAGCTGTTCATTTAGAACTGCTGACCTTGTGACCAACAGCTTAGAAAGCTCTCTAAAATAAATCAAATGAAGAAAGAACAAATGTTAGAACTGTAAAAAAATTCAAACCGCAAGACAAAGAATTAGAAACACAACTTAATTTTCTTGAGAAATAGATACGATGTTTTGTTGTTCTTCTTCTTAAATGTCCTAGAGTCAGTTTAGACTCATAGTGCGCCAATGCAAAACAGAAGGAAACACTGCCCAGTCCTGCACTATGTGCACAATGTTGTTTTCACATGAGACCATCACTGATGTCACTGTGCCAATCCATCTCATTTGGGGTTTTCCTCTTTTATGTGGACCCTCCACTTTACCAATCATGATGAGCTTCTCCAGGAATTGGTCCCTCCTGACAATATATCTGATGTATGAGAGACAAGTCTGGCCATCCTAAATTCTAAGGATGTACTTCCACCAACACAGATTTCATTGATCTTTTGGAAGTCCATGGAAATTTCAATATTATTCTCCAACATCATAAATAAAATGTGTCAATTCTTAAAAAAAAAAAAAAAAAAAAGATAATGGAATTTTTCCACAAACTTTGAAGTCCCCATGTTGAATGTATTTCAGTTTTCCCACCCATGTTTATCATTTGAAATAAGCTTTGGGAAAGCCTTTTAATTCCCCACAGATCCCTGAGACTCTTCAGATAGGATCTCTAATCATTCTCTATAGAATTTAGTCAATTCTTTCAACAGATGGTAGCATAAAGAGGACACCTGGCTAGGAGACACAACCTTTTGATGTTGATAGCTTCACAGGGGTTTCTATCTGGAGAATTCAAGCTTTTGTCAGTCAGTGGCACTCTAAGATAAAGGTGACATTATCAGGTTAGGTAGTTGTTCTTAGATGCCACTAGGTTCATTTTAGACTCATGACGACATGTGATACAGTAGAACTGTTCCTTAGGGTTTTCTACACTGGCATGGCATTGTAGGATAAAGCAGTGGACCATAAGGTCAGCACCACAAGGCTGGCAGTTCAAACCCACCAGTTGCTCCTTCGAGACCCTATATAGGATCTCTGTGAGCCAGAACCGACTCAATGGCACTTTAACAACAACCATCTTTACAGGAGCAGATCATCAGGTCTTTCTCCTGTGGAGCTGCTGAGTGGGTTTGAACCACCAGTCTTGCAGTGAATAGCCAAGTGCTTAACTACTGTGCTACCAGTGAATCTTAGATGGATTATAGTCGGTATGGAATGATTCTGTTATCTGTACATCTTAAACATTGTTTTAAATGGAAATTCTTCAAGTGTAAGAGTTTAATCCTGAAAAGGAAGGAGTTTGATAAAATGAAGCTTATGAATGGAGTCCTGGTGCTGTAGGATAAGCGCTCAACTGCAAGGTCTATTTGAACTGTGAAGTTGACAGTTCAAACTCACCAGTCACTCCTTGGAAACCCTATACAGAGTCACTATGAGTCATAACTGACTCAGTAGCACTTAATAACAGTAACAACAGGAATGAAAAAGAAAGGGACTTAAGAAAGTTACAGAGTATAAAGTAAAACAGAGCTTTTCAAGATTCCAGAAAATGAAGTTGAAGATTCTAAGAGCGCTACCACATTCTACACTTCATTTTACAAGTCCTTACTAAGGCTAACAGGACAAATTAATCCAGTGCAAACAGTGGCAAGACTCCCGTCAAAACATATACACCAGATAGGATAGACAATCACTCAGTTTCTTTCATATCAAAACAGGGAAGAATTAGGTCAAAAGCTTGTTTGAAAAACGAGAAAGGGAAAATGCACAGTTTACATGAGCTTTCCCCTGATGTGATGCAAAGGGTTAAGCACTTGTGTGATAACCAAAAGCTTGGAGATTTGAGTCCACCCAGAGATACCTCAAAAGGAATCTACTGCCTTTTGGCACCTATTTCTAAAAAACCAGTCACTGAAAACCCCATGGAGCAAAGTTCTAATCTGACACACAAGTCAGAGGCAACTTGATGGCAACTGGTTAGTTCTGCTGGTTCCCCTAACAAATACTGTTAAAAAGCCACAGTGCCCTTTGTGGTCTAAACTCTGAAATCACACTCTACTATTTGCATCTTATTCTATTCTTTAGAAATGAGTCACTAGGTCCAACCCATCTCAAGGAGAGTGGGATTAAGTTCTGCTGTTAAAAAAATCCCAGGGGCAGGGGCAGATTATCCTATAAGCAGGGTAAGCATAGGTTTACTTGTGCTTACTTACTGATCTGTAGTTATCCACAACAGATCAGAAAGTCGTTCACTTACTACCCTAGATAAGTAAGAATACTATTATTAGACAGCACAGTGTGTTTTTGCACTGTCTGTACCTAAAGCAATAATCCTATTGTATGCTAGAGCATGCTGCCTGAGTATTACTAGTGGATGTAGGATATTTTCCCTACCTAAGAATTTTTCACTGTCTTTTAAAAAATACAAACCTGAAAGCAATGCATTTGAGCATGCCCAGAACATCCCCAGGACATGGAATCAGAGGGAAATGCAAGGTCTAAGCACAAGGGGTTAATTTCCCAAAGTGTTTCTTGGAGCAGCTTTGGGCATTAGTTACATATTTGGTTTGGTTTTCTCCTCCTTGCCCCATCCCCACTTCACTTTTTTCCATATCTCTCTGGATACTCAGAACAACTCAATTATTTAAGATTTGGTTTTCCCCATTTTTGTAATATAATTTTGTGATATAATATAATATATACCTGCTGTTTTTTTGTTTTGTTTTGTTTTTTCAATTAGTTAATGGTATTTGTAAGACCCTATTGTTCTAGTGGTTTCATTTTTGAATGCCTCTGAATGATTCTGAAGCTTATATTGCTTATCCTATGTTTTCTTTTGAACATATGTACTCCTAAACAGTGGACTGCTGAAAAATGAATGTAAGACACTGATGTAGCTCAGAAGGGGATGGGATAGTGTTGTCACAAACTGTGGTTAATCGAATCAACTGAAATGTTTACTGTAGACCAAAAGGAGAGATTAAATTGTTTAATGTTTTTACAGAGTAATTACAGGAAGTTCTTTTTTTGTACAGCATTTTTCAGATATAAATACTGACAATGTATTTTGAAAGACATATATATACAGCAAAGAGAAAATGAAAATGATTCCAGGTTTTTAAATTATATAGCAAAGATTTATATTCACCAATGTTGTACACAGAAGATGTGCTTTGGGGTTTTTGAAGTCTAATATTTTAAGGTTATTGCTGACACATCAGCAAGCTTTCTACTTTAAATTAGCATTTTATGATCGTACCAAGGTTTGCCATGATGAATCCGCTCTTAAGTACATAAGGAGCATTCTTACTTCCTGTTTCGCCTCAGAAAAAAGTTCATTAATGCCACTAAAAAGCACAAAATGAATTAGTCAAATATCTATTGGATGAGACAGGCTATTTTTTAGGAAAAGCATCTGCCACATGAGCTTTTGGTATGGCCCATTGCAACAAGTGCTCTCAACAATTCTGTTCTTCTATGCAGGAGCAGGTATTGGATGCTGTATCAAGTTGACATTGGTGCTATGTAAATGGTTTATAACTTGCTGGATTTTTGACTTTAAAGATGATTGTTCTCGTTTTTTGAAGTTGTATAATGTCAAAAGATTCTGATGTTACTGCAAAGGAACATTTTGTGCTTGGTTAAAAGAATCTTTCATCAATGGGGGAAAAAGATCAGAAAGTAATCACAAGTAAGCCCATGCTTAATTTACTTACTAGGTATTCTGCCAAAGATTATAAACTTGAAAACAGGTTTGATTTGGTAGGAAGGTGCTATGAGGTTAGGAAACAGATTGATGGCCAGCCATACCTAGAAACACATCTTTAATGTGGTGAAAATATGCTAAATTGTTCACTACATATCAGTAAGTAAGCCTGTGCTTACCTTGCTTACTGGACAACCTGACACTGCTCGAGTGGTGAAGAGCTGAACCTCAGGCCAACAGATGTGAGTCTGCCATGTTGGAAGTGGACCCTCCAGCTCCAATCAAGCCTTCAAATGAGACCACCGTCCTCTCTAATAGCTTGTAGTTTCATGAGCCAGAACTATCTAGATGTGTTACTCCAAATTTCCTGACCCACAGAAACTGTGAATACTAAATGGTTTTTTTTTTTTTTTTTGTTTTACTGCGTTTGGTTTTAATTTGTTTTGTTGCACAGTTGTTTTTTTTTTGTTCCGTTGCGTTGGTTCCGTTTCATCTTGTCGTGATCTCGTGTATTGTATGCGTGGCTTGGTTGTGTGTTTGGTTTGCGCCCCTTGCATTTTGCTTTGCAGTGCTGTTCTTATCGTACCGCTTCACGTTGTTGTTGTTGTTGTTGTTGTTAGGTGTTATTGAGTTGGTTCCAACCCATTGCAACTCTATGTACAACAGAACAAAACACCACCCAGTCCTGTGCCATCCTAACAATTAGTGCTCCGTGTGAGGCCATTGTTGCTGCCACTGCGTCAATCCATCTCATTGGGGGTCTCCCTCTTTTTCTCTGACCCTCTACTTTACCAAGCATGATGTCCTTCTCCAGACACTGGTCCCTCCTGATAACATGTCCAAAGTATCAGAGACTAAGTCTGGCCATCTTGGTTTCTAAGGAGCATTCTGGTTGTACTTCTTACAAAACAGGTTTGTTTGTTTGTTCTTCTGGCAGTCCCTGGTACTCCTAATAGTCTCCTCCAATACCATAACTCAAATGCATCAATTCTTCTATGGTTTTCCTTACTCATTGTCCAATTTTCACATGCATATGAAGTTACTGAAAATACCATGGCTTGAATCAGGCGGACTTTGGTCATCAAACTGACATCTTTGGTCTTGAACACCTTAAAGAGGTCTTGTGCAACAGACTGCCTAATGCAATACATCATTTGATTTCTTGAGTGCTCCTTCCAGATAGCTATAATAATGCAGATACCTAAATGCACACAGAATATCTCAAAAAGATATTTAGTGTTGTCTTTAAGGACAAAATCTTGGAGACAGATCCTCAGGGGTGGAAGTAGACTTTTCATAGCATTATATCTTTTTCACATTTTTTTTTTCTAAAAGTGTGTTTATTTTTTGTTCTTTTTGTTGAGAATATACACAGCAAAACATACAGCAATTGAATAGTTTCTACATTTACACTTTAATGATATTGATAACAATCTTTGAATTGTGCAACCATCCTTTTCTAAGTAGTTCCTCCCTCATTAACATAACCTAACTGTCCCTGGTGTGGTGCTATGGGATAAAACACCGGACCACAAGGTTGGTTTGAACCACAGGTTTGTTTGAACCACAAGGGTAGCAGTGCAAGCTCACAACCGTTCCTCAGGAACCCTATACAGGGTCACTGAGAGTTGGGACCAACTCAACAGCATCAAATCAATTCTAATTGCCAAGTATCCGAGTGGAATTATGCGCCACAGTTCTCAGAGATTGGTTTTTCAGAAGTGGATCACCAGGCTTTTCTTCCAAGACACTTCTGCATACTCAAACCTCCACTCTCTAGGTTAGCAGCTGAACCTGTTTGCTCAGGGACTCCCATCAAATTCTAAGTTTTATGTTCTTAGCTGTTGTCAGTTGGTTACAGATGGCTATATTTTGATCCATAGGTTTTCGCTGACTGATTTTAGAAAGTAGATCACCAGGTCTTTCTTCCTACTCTGCCTTAAGTCTGGAAGCTCTGCTGAAACATGTTGAGCATCATACCAACACAC
>NW_006408567.1:12844056-12852787 GCF_000296735.1 Chrysochloris asiatica | reverse complement strand
AGGCAGTGTTTGTTCTGTTGTGCATAGGGTCACTATGAGTCGATACTGACTGGACAGTATGTAACAAATACAACAATTTGTTTTTACTGTCTTTTATGTTTCTGAAGGACAATACTTATTATGTCTTCCTTTAGTTTTACTTTGTTCCATCAAATCTCAGCCTCATCTCTCCTGGAAAAACCTGTGATGGCAAATGCAAGTTTTTTAATTTAGCTGTACATGCAAGTTATTAATTAAATATGTGCCAACTATTTCTGTGCAAAAACAGTGAAGGTTTATGGAGCTGAGTAGCTGTAGTGATAGACCGCATAAAAGCTACTGCATGCTTATTTATAGTCAGGCACTATGCTTAGTAGGTCTGGTGGCACATGGGTTAAGTGCTCAACTACTAAATGGAAGGTCAGGGTTTGAACCCACCAAATGTTCCACAGGAGAAAGATGTGACAGTCTGCTTCGTGAAGAGTACAGCCTTGGAAACCAGATGGGGTACGTCTAATCTGTCCTATAGAGTTGTTATAGAGTCAGAATCAACTTGATGTTGTTGAATTTTTGTTGTTGTTGTTGTTTTGTTTTGTTACTCTCCTCAGTGCTTTATAAAACCTAACTCTCGAATTCCTACAACAACCTTATAGACTAGGTACTATGATTGACCCCGTTTTATCAATGAGACAGTAAAGGAAAGAAAAAAAAAAAAAATGTTATTTAACATGTCAACAATCATACAGTAAGAGAGTAGCAGAGCCAGGACTCAGTTCTAGACAACTCTGGCTCTAACTTCCTAGCTATAAAGTTCAGGTATTATAGTATCACCTGTAGTCTGCTACCCATTCCAACATTCATCATATCGCAGACCTGGGCTCTATACTAGAGATATGTGTAGTGACGAGTTCCACACAGTCATGTTGTCGAGACAAAGTGCAAAGAGGGCAGTGACATGTGGGTGGAGCTTCACAGGACACTCAACTCAGAGTGGGGTTTGAAAAGGCTCCCCAAAGAAGGAGACGCTGTCACTGAAATGTCTAGAAGAACACATTGCAGATGAGAAGACATGGGGCAAGGAGAATGGCACCAAGGAAGTAAAGCAATTCAGACCAAGGCTACAGCATGTGCAAAATTTCAAGGCAGGAAAGAATGGTGCTCCATCAAGAAGCAGTAAGTAGTTCAGTACAGTGGGCATAATGGTACCCTGGGTGATAGTCTTAAGAATTAGATTATATAAAGCTCTGACAGCACTGTCTCACTGAAATAACCACAGTAATAGGTGTGAGTACTGATTACATCAACGCTGCTTCAGAAACCTGTATCGATTTTGCATAGAAACAGGCCCCACCCCTACCCATACCCATCCCTTTTTAAAATACGCAAATCCCTCTAGGTAATTAATTACTAACTATTGCTTGATGCAACTTCTCAGGGTCACTTGCTGTTATTATCTAACCCCTTGAGGTACCTAAATGCCAAGGGAAGGCTGGAGAATGGTCTTGGGCCTGGCTAAAGAATTTGGATATATCTAAAAATTCTTAAGTAAACCATTGAAGAAATTTACACTAAGAAGCAGAACGATGAGTTGTTGCTCCCCCACTACCACCCCCACCACCACCAACCCTGCCCACCGCCAGCTCACTGGCTGTTATGAAAGGATGAGTTTGGAGGAGACCAAGAATAGAAGCAGGAAGACTAGTTAGGAAGCTATTACTGTATTTCAAAACTGTAATAAGAGACCTTTTAATGGAATCATATAGCCATGCCACCAGAGCCATGGGAAATGTCTTAAAACAAGGGGCGGATTTGGGGTATGCAGAGCACTGTGCTCCCACTTCCCTTTGCCCAACGCCAGCTTCAACCTCCATACAGATAGTGCCTTCAAAGTATGTCCTAATAGATCATTTTTAAATGTCCCAGGTTCTTAAAATAACAGGGGCTGGACAGCACTTTCTCAATAGTGAAGAAACGTATTCCAGTTCTGCCTTGTTGTCATCCAAACAATTCTTTTAAAATTTGGATACTAATCACTTTGGGAATATTTCTTTGTTTATTAGCATTTGCTTACCTTGCAGCCAAGGAGGTTTAGGCTGCATCTGGCTTCTGTAAGCCTGAAAGTATTACAGAAGGATTATGATTCAACATTCAATATGCATTCTTGACCTTATTATGTGTTGCTTTCCCAGTGGTGGACAAAGGTCTTCGGGAATGGCTTTTTTTAAAAAAACAAAACAGTCTCATGTGAGTGAGACTGCTGGGCTGTGTACCTGGATTGTTGATGCCTTATAACAATACTTGTGTTAAACTCAGAACTTCCTCAATAGTGTCTCTACGTATTCTTTAATAAAACCAATGATCTCTTCCCATTTGAAATAAGGTTGAAATTTTGACATAAAGACAGTGTGGGTTAATGCGCCAGACTGCAAAGCCATTTGAACTGCAAGGTTGGAAGTTCAAGCTCACCAGCTGCTGTTTGGAAACCCTATCCAGAGTCGCTATGGGTCAGAATCGACTCGACAGCACTTAATAACAACAACAACATTCTTCCTAACAGGATCCTAACATGTAGAATCGTCTACATGTCAAAATATTCAATAACAATTATATTTAAATCAGTTTTCATTTTCTTTCCAAAAAGGTAAAATACAAAACAAACCCAAAAAAAGAAATACCTGTTGCCCTAGAAATGATTCCAGCTTATGGTGACCCCATGTGGTACAGAATCTTTACTGAAACAGATCCCCAGGCCTTTCTACATGGTTCCCCTGGGAAGTAAAACACAAATAGCTTGTGCCACCCAGAGATCTTTCTTCCCAGGGATCTGTGTGTGTGTGTGTGTGTGTGTGTGTGTGTGATTCCTAAGGACTTGTCTCAAAGATCCCTCATGAATTCCACAAAAATGGATGTTCCTACCTTCCTGGGAGTCATAGTGTATCGCTGTAGGATAAGCAATGAACTGGTAGCATCAAGGTCGGCAGTTCAAACCCACCAGTCACTCTCAGAAAAGCTACACGAGGTCACTATTGGGAACCAACTCAAAGACACTTAACAACAACTTTCAGCTTTGGACTTCTGAGATTTGAGTCCTGGGGATACTTCTCAGGTTACAACCTATTTGCATTTTTGCACTTACAAGTATTAAAGCTTCCTTTGGCAGAAAGTCCTTTGAATATTAGTAGGGCTTGTTGCTTTTCTGGCAGTGAGAGTGACTCACGGGACTGATTTTGGTTGTATTAATTCTTTAATAACTTCCTGACTAGAAGGTGTAATTGGGGTTTTCAGTACAAAGGGCAATGAGATGACTAACTAGCACCGGGACCCCTGTACTTTCCAACTTTCAAATCTCAAGACCACTCTCTAAGCCCGACTTCATGAAACCCCTGGCTGTCCCGCCTCTCCAGAGAATGGAAGCGCCTGGTAACAACTAGGACAGGCTCCACACGTGAAAGGGCTCTCTCCTTGCCCGTTCTCGAGGGTATGAGAAGATTAAGACCAAGGGTGACCCGGGGTTTCCTAAGAGTTGGGTGAAGCGGATTTACCTTAATGAAGAGAGTGATGTCGTGCTCCTGCATGGGACCCCCTTCCTCGGACGCCTCGCCATCCTCCCCGCGGCCGTTCACTCGCTGGGCCTCGTCGCCGCCCTCCTGTGCCAGGTGGTTGCTGAGCTCGTCCTCGGTCTCCGAAGCGCCGCTGGGCGCAGGCTCCTCGGTGTCGGGGGTCTCCACTTCGCCGCTGGCTGCAGCTTCCCGGGTCGGCTCCTCAGATCCCCTCTCTCCCCTCTCCACCTCTTCCTCCTGCATCTCCCGCTCGCGCTCAGTTGGGTCCCCATTCTCACCAACATCTTAGCTCAGGTCCCCGGGAGCCTGTTTCCCGGCCCCCTCTTCTCCCGGGACCCCCGTCTCCTCCTCCGCGGTGCCCAGAGCTTCTCCCGAGCCCTCCTCGGCCTGGGGCTGGGGACTTCCGTCCCCTCCGTTCTGGGACTCTCCCTCTGCACCGTGCGCCTCTCCTGCGGGCACCTCTGCATCCCCGATGCCCCCCGCCGGTTCCTCTACGTCCATGCTGCCCCCAGGCACTTCCGCGGTGCCTCCTCCCTGCGCCACAGGTCCGCGTTCCGCCGCCTCCTCTGCGTCGGGGAGCGAGCGCTCCTCCCCGGGTTCCCCCGGGGCCTGACCCTGCGCGCCGGTGGCGGGGCTCGCCATCTCCACCTGCGGCTCACCGCCCGCCTCCTCTGGTCCCGCGGGGCCCACTGCACTTCCCTCGGCCTCGCCCTCGCCCTCGCCCTCGCTCTCAGCTCCCCTGGCGCCCTGGACCTCGCCTCCGAGTTCACCTCCGTCTGGCTCGGCAGTGCCTACCCCGCTGACGGCGGCCTCGTCCCTCCGCGCCTCTCCGCCAGCCTCGTCCGCCTCCGTCCCCGCTGCCTCCGGGCCCGCGGCCCCCGGCTCGCCGGGGCTCTCCACCTGAATCGTCGGGCCCTCGGGAGGCCCCTGGGAGATCGGGGCTCCCTGCTCTGGCTCTGCGGCCACTTCCATTGCCGCAGACCCCCGTCCTAGACCAGAGACCCTCCCTGCCGCCGCGCACCACCGGGAGGTCGCCGGGTTCTGGGCTCTGACCGCGGCGGTTTAGACGGAACGCAGGGCGGTGCGCAGGACTAGCGGGCCCAACCCGCTCGGCCCACAGCCGCTGTTCCCCTCTCTCGGGCTAAAGCCCTTTGGACGCTTCCTCCACTACTCCCGCGTCTCCACTATTCCGAGTCTATTTTTCCACCCGAGCCCCAGATCCGACCTGGGGTTCCCTGGGAGAGAGGGCGCAAAGGTGGCGGTGCAGGGCTACAGAGGGCTGCGTGGCTCCTATACCCTTTGAAGTGCCCGATCGCCTTTCCCAGAGGTTGACCAGATGCCCTTGGTGCCAACTCCATCTTCTGGGACCTGGGCGGGGTTTGGTTTCTTTCCTACCCTCTAACTTTGGGGTGACTGACCAATTACAGCCTTTCTTGCCGGCCTTGCAGGTTTTAGAGAAAAGATCCTAGTTCTGAAAGTGCTATTGACCTCTTGGGTGTTTTCTGGAACAGTTTCACGCTCCAGAGGCATTTAAATCACCCATCCAAGCACACACCCGAGACTAAATACCTAACCAGCAACTTATCTGGGCATTGTGAGAAAAATACTCCAAGAATCACCGGTTAAATTCCTCCTTGTTTGGTTCCCAACTAAAGAAGCCTACCTCTCAGGATGACCATGTAGAAAGTGGAAGGCAACCAGAGTGATCTGTCATTTCTCTGGTCCCTGAAGACTCTAACTAAGTATGTGTATCTTTTGGAATCTCCCAGGTATTCTAAATCCATGTCCAGTGATTGGGCTCGAAGTTTCCTACTAAGGCCTAGGGGGATGGGGATGGAGATGTGAAGGAAGAAAGTTATAGAATTCACTTCAAAAAGTTACAGAAAAAACTTAATTGAACGATGATGGAATTTTTCCATGAACTCTTTGAAGTCTTCTCATACTTAGGGCATGCTATCAGGAAGGATCAGTCCTGGAAGAAGGAGAGCATGCTTGGTAAAGTAGAGGGTCATTGAAAAAGAGGAAGGCCATCAATGAAATAGATTGGCATAGTAGCAACAACAATGGACTCAAACATAGCAGTGATAATGAGGATGGTGAAAGACAAAATAGTGTTTCATTCTGGTGTACATAGGACCAATATGAATCGGAAATGACTTGACAGCACCTCACAACAACAAATAAGGAGCTCTGGTAGTATTGCGGTTATGAGTCCGGCTGCTAACCTCAAGGTCAGCAGTTAGAAACTACCAGCTGTTCCGCAGGAGAAAGATAAGGCTTTCTGTTGCCATTTAGATTTATAGCCTCAGAAACCCTAGGCAGGGTCACCGTGAGTTGGAACCAACTCCACAGCACATGACCACGCCACCAACAACAGTAATGACAAATGGAGTCTGTCCTACCCAAGACCAACTGATGTAATTACATGTTATTCCATGACAGTAACTAGACTAGTGTGTGGCCAAACAATTAGGAAACAAAGCCAAGCCAAGTTGACACATAAAATTAACCATCACAATAGGAAAGGCACCTAGTTACATTCAGCTTCTGTGCCATCCTTCTCCAAGATTATATCTTTCTAGGAAAGAGTGAGGCAAAACCGTTGTCACCATGAAGCAGCATCTACTTAAAACATAGTGCTCACACAGGGGAGTTAAATGGGCATGCCAACCACAGACCTACTCTGCAGAAGCTCTAGGCACCTAGAAAAGAAATCCTACGACATTCGCCAAGGGAAGAAAGCAGCCATTACCCTTATTTCTTAAGGAAAGAATGAAGCCAGCCTACTCAACACAAACCAAGCAAACAGGGTACTGGGATACTCATCCAGTCCCAATACAAAGCCCCTAGGGGGCTCACAAAGCAGAATTCTTAAAAAAATTGAGTTCTCATACTGCATAGAAGGAGCTCTGGTAGCTAGTAGTTATGAGTTAGCCTGCTAACCTCAAGGTCAGCAGTTAGAAACTACCAGAAGTTCCATGGAAGAGAGATGAGGCTTTCTGCTCCTCTAAAGGTTTACAGCCTCAGAAACCCTATACAGCATCGCTGTGAGTAGGAACCGACTACATGGCACATAAGCAAACCAAACCAAAAACCATACTGTATAGTAGGAGTCCTGGTATGGTGCTGCGGGTTAATGTGCTAGACTGCAAGGTAGGTGGTTCAAGCTAACCAGCTGCTCCTCGGAAACGCTATACAGGGTCACTATGACTCAGAACCGATTAGATGGCACAGAACAGCAACAACACTGTGTAGTAGGACTCCTGATGTGGTGCTTTCGAATCAGCACTGGACTGTGAACCACAAGGTCAGCAGTTCAAACCCACTGGCTGCTCCTTGGAAACCCTATACAAGGTTGCTATGAGTTGGAACCGACTAAATGGCACTTGACAGCAACAGCAACTACATACCTCCCAGTGACAGGACGCATTAATATTTCTACAGTGACACAGATGTGTATTTACATTAGAGGGGATATGGAAAACCAAACATGTGGATAAGAAAGAGTCATTGCTTCAGAAGCACTGAACTTCCATTACAGGTGCTAACAAAATTTGGAAACAGATAGTAGTAATGGCTGTATAGCATGGTGAACAAGATTAATGTAACTGAATCGTGCATGCAAAAAAATGTTGAAATTATTAACTTTTTATTGTTTTTAAATACATAGCTTTCTGGCAGACCATTCATGTTTCACCACCAAATGAGTTCAGGCAGACCGTTTTACTTCCAGATGAGTTGCCAAAAAGCTGGCAGTTTTCAGAGCTTTGGGGATCTGCAAATCCTTACAGGACTTGAGATTTATTTGCACTGCTTAAAAAAAAAAATCCAAGATTAGTTACATTTCTAAGCAAATCAGTAGTTACAAAAGAACTGTCTCCAATGTACTGTTTTCATTTTGAACCAAATTAAAGGCACATATTTATGTGAATAATAAAATTCCATGAACTTTAACACAGATAAATTTGATAGAAATGTTCGCTTAAAAGAGGACTGGCATCCCTAGAAAAGGAGCTCTGGTAGCAGAGTGGGTTACAAGTTGAATTGCTAACTGCAAGGTCAGCAGTTCAAATCTATCAGTCATTCCAGGGGAGAAAGATGAGACTTTCTACTCCCACAAAGATTTATAGCCTTGGAAACCCTATACAGTATCATTAAGAGTCAAAACTGACTCCACAGCACACCACCACCAGTAGCATCTCTAGACAAACCTGTGTGGAATTGAACTGAGAAATGACCAACTAATTTATGTGGGTTCAACAAAGACCCAAGCAAGGCTAGTTGGTTGAGAATTGGCCATTGTTCCTGTCTAACATAACAGTCGACTTCATTTTATAGAGATTGGATACATGATTTTACAGGACTTGGGTATTGTTGTTGTTGTTATGCGCCATGGCATCGGTTCTGACTCATAGCGACCCTGTACAGGGTTTCCAAGGCTGTAAATCTTTACGGGATCAGAACGCCTCATCTTTCTCCAGCGGAGCGGCTGGTAGTTTCAAACTGCTGACCCTGAGGTTCGCAGCCCGATTCGTAGCCACTATGCTACCAGAGCTCTCAAAATCATATCATTTGGTTTGAGAGTAGCATTGTTCATTTTTTAATTATAGTGCTGATAAGCAATTTTTGTTATCTAATCTTACAAACTTGATTTATATAATTCAATAAAGATTATTTTTAAAAATTAATCAAAGGTCAAGGCTGAAAACATAGACAAAAATACAATGGAGGTCTTTACATCTTTCTGTGATCCCTCTACTCACAATTAACACCATTTTGAGAGAGAAATAGAGAGAGACTCTTCTAGATAATGGGTAAACAGCTGTGAATAAGACTGCAGGGCTTTGGGGATGGGGCAAAAATAAAGAAATAATTAAACATGATAACATTGGGTAATATTAAACTTTATGTTTACATACATTCATGCACACACATACACTGCTGGCATACTTAACTGAAAACCTTCGCTCCTTTTTCTTTTTTCTTCTCACATCTCACATTGAACCTGTCAGTAAATCCCATTGGCTCTACTTTTTTACAACATACCCAGAATCAAGCTTCTTTTCATTATCTCCAATGCTGCCTCATTTGTCCAAGCCATTAGTTATCTCCTGGATCTTTGTTGTTGTTGTCAGGTGCCATTGAGTCAGAACCAACTCATAGAGACCCCATGCACAGCAGAATGAAACAAT
>NW_006408567.1:12839746-12843631 GCF_000296735.1 Chrysochloris asiatica | reverse complement strand
AACACTTTAAAAAGTTCCTCTTTGTAGTGACCTCATAATTCATTTCCCTGTGTTTGCCCTTGCCCTTCAATCTGTTCTCAACCCCACAGGAGTTAAATCACAAGTCTGACCATGCCTTTTATTGTGCTCAAAGGCTTCCTACTTAACACTAAGAAAAAGTTAAGTCCTTACGAAGGAGTAATGAGATCCTATAAATCAGGCACTCCCATCTCTTTCTGGCCTCATTTCCTATTGCTGGTTCCCAACACACGGGCCTTCCTGATGTTTCTAGAAATCACTGTTATTCCTCTGCTTGAGATGCCTCCTGTTACAGATTGAATGCAATCCACACAAAATGATATTTTGAAATACTAACTCCAGTACCTATGAGCTTGACCTTACTTGGAAATATGAATTGGATCTTTGAAGATGTTACCAGCCAACATGAAGTCATATTGGAGTAGGGATGGTCTTAATTCTATATATGATGTCCTTATTAAAGAGGAAAAGATACAGAAATGGAGAGACAGAGGAAGGTTAAGAAATATCTGCAGCTATCAAAAGTTAGGAGAATAACCACAAGAAAATACAGGTGGCCTGCCCAGGAGACATCAAGGCAAGTGATCGGATCCTCTCAGTGCAAATTCTCTTCCAAGACTAAGACACAAGGGAAATATACACTTTGACTGACAACCACGCAAGTCACCCAGAAGGGGAAGTGTCCGAAGAACATCAACGAAGGGGCGAGCTATGCCCTACATCATTCAGCAAACTACTGTGAACCCAGATGGAGACCTAGTTGGCCAGTAGCGAGGCAACATCTGGAGATGCATGGGCTCAGGGTCAGTGACACAGCCACAGAGGTCTAGAGTGGAGAGCAGGGCGGCCAGCCGATAAAAAGAGGCCAGACAGATGTAAGAACACTCACACTTAAAAAGAGGCCGGACAGATGTAAGAACACCCACACTTAAAAAGAGGCCGGACAGATGTAAGAACACCCACACTTAAAAAGAGGCCGGACAGATGTAAGAACACCCACACTTAAAAAGAGGCCGGACAGATGTAAGAACACCCACACTTGCAGATGATGCCCATTTAACTGGACTTCAATGACTGGATAAACAGAGCTCAACCTTAAGAAGAAAGAAGAGGGAAAAAAGCGTCATCTGATACAATTCGATAAACATGACCTACACCTATAAATGCAGTAGTTCAAAAGAGGAAACAAGTCCCTGCTGCAAGAACTATACCCACCCCCTCCACACAAAGGGTAGACAGGATGGGCAACTTGGACATTGGCTACCCAAAATGGGGAGAGGGATACAAAGGCAAGAAGTGACTGGCTTTCAAGCTTTCAAGAGGGAACCTAGATCCAGAGGGCGTGGAGGAAGGTAGAGTCTCCAGTGAGTGGTGTCCAGCCTGTCCAGGAAGGGCTGATGAAACAAAATATAGATGGGTCTCTTGTGATGCAATGGTGAATAATCGTTACCAGGACTGATTGTGAGGATTGGAAATCTAAAGATGGACATTTTGTAACTAAGAGGGGATTGATTAATTTATCAGTCTAGGAGCGGAGGATCCTGGGACCATCAATGGAGAAGAGCGAAGAGCGGAATCCTACCCAGTGAGGCCTGTGATGGAGGCAGAGAAGACAACGTCAAGAGATGGTGGGGCTGGGGGCTCAGGATCAGGAGATGGAAAGGGGCTGAGGACTGTGGTGGGGGGGTGCAGGTTTACAGTGTACACCCCTTGGTTGGGTGAGGATGCATAGACAGGATGATAACTATGCCAACGAAATGATGGATGATGGAATGAATGTAAAGCTGATGTTCTCCCATGTAGGCTATCACACAATTCACAATAAAACATTAAAAAGTGAATAAATAAATAAAGTATGCTTGACCTAAAAAAAAAAAAAAGTTAGGAGAATAGCATAAAACAGATTCTGCCGCAAAGCCTCCAAAGGAATCAACATAGTGGACATTGTTAATCTTGAAGCCCCAGCTTCCAGAACTGTGAGACATTACATTTCTGTTGTTTAAGCTCTCCCCTTCTTGCCCCCACCCCAAACACATACACACACACACACACACACACTTACTTTGTGATATTTTGTTAGGACAGTCCTAGGAAACTAAGACCAATAAAACATAAACCAATTACCATTATGTTGACTCTCACTCATGGCTACGCCATGTGCTCCTTAGAGTTTCTTGGCTGTGATCTTTCCAAAAGCATATTATCAGGCTTTTTTCCATGATACTGCTGGGTGGATTTGAACCACCAAGCTCGTGTAGTGGTTACGAATCGGGCTACAAACCTCAAGGTCAGCAGTTCAAAACTGCCAGCTGCTCTGCGGGAGAAAGATGAGGCTTTCTGCTCCCATAAAGATTTATAGTCTCGGAAACCCTGTACAGGGTCGCTATGAGTAGGAACTGACTCCACAGCATATAACCACCACCATCTTCCCATTAGTAGTCAAACAAAGCTGTTTGTGCCACATTTTGTTAGGGCAGCCCTATGAAACAAAGACACATCTATATCCTTATGACTGGTTTGCTCTCCTATCTAGTTTCCCAAGAACCTGTTTTTACAATGCAACTCCTGTCTTTATCATCCTTCCTGCCTTATCCTTTTCCATAGCCCCATAACCGTTTCATCCAACTGGAATATTATATATTTTACTCATTTCTTTTTTGTACGTCTCTACCACTCCAGACCCCAACAAGATGATGGTTCTAAGAAGGCAGGAATTTTTGTTTGTCACTGCCTAGAACAGGACAAGACACATACAGTACAAGTTCAACAGCTATCTATTGAATGAATGAATACATACATGCTTACCGAAAGACATATATCCAAGGAAAACAATTTTTTAAAAATAGTTTTGCAGTCAGTTTTGTACTTGAGGGATAAGATGCAATGTCACAAGATACACTAGTCACAGAAATTCTTATCTATTGACTTTGGTGACTACTTGAGTGAAGACTTTTAATTATTAGCAAGGGCCAAGTCACTTCTCTAAAGGAACACAAAGGGAAACAGCAAATAAAAAGACTTGTGAAGGTCACTGTGAAGTCATTTGGAGATTTACATGCTGTTAAATCTGCAACCAACATTAGATTAGCTATTTAAATGCCAGGGAGGGTTAAAGGAAGGTGAGAAATTCAGGAATGGGAAGTAGGAGGCAAAGGTAATTGGTGGTGGTGGTGATTATGTGCTGTGGAGTCGGTTCTGACTCATAGACACCTTGTAAGAGGGTTTCTGAGGCTGTAAATCTTTACAGGAGCAGAAAGCCTCATCTTTCCCCCACAGAACAGCTGGTAGTTTCAAACTGCTGATCTTAAGCTTCACAGCCCAATTCGTAACCTCTACAATACCAGAGCTCCTTTCAAAGGTGAGTAGCTTTTCATAATTAGAGTTTTCCTACTATATTATGGAGTCCTAGTGTGGTGCTGCAAGACAATGCACTGGATTGCAACGTTGATTTGAATTGCAGGGTGGGCGGATTCAAATTTAGCAGTCACTACTCAGAAACCCTTTACAGGATCGCTATGAGTCATAACGGACTCCATGGCACTTAACAACCACAACAACCATATAAGAGTTGTTGTTGTTGTTATTAAGTGCCGTCGAGTCGGTTGCAACCCTGTACAGGGTTTCCGAGGCTATAAATCTTTACGGGAGCAGAAAGCCTCATCTTTCTTCCGCGGAGCAACTGGTAGTTTCCAACTGCTGACCTTGCGGTTCATAGTCCGATTCGTAACCACTATGCCACCAGAGCTCCTTATATAAGAGTTAGGTAGTCATTGAACATAATGCATTACTGATACGTAATATCATGAAATACTGTATATGTTAATGTATAATGTACTATATTATTAGCTTAATCGGGCTGCGAACCTT
>NW_006408567.1:12837012-12838890 GCF_000296735.1 Chrysochloris asiatica | reverse complement strand
GGCTAGAGCTTAGAGTGAAGCATCCAGTTGATATGAAGTGAGGGGAGATGCACAAGAACACTTATACTTGCAGATAGTACCCATTTGACCTAGCCTCAATGGCTTGATAATCAGAACTTGACTAGAGGAAGATCAAAACAAAACAAAAAATAATTTGTGATAAAGGAAACGAGGGTAAATTTCTACAATTTGATGAACTTGACCTATACTCATAGAGGAAGTAACTCTAAATACCAACAGAGAGGGAAGGAGTCTTCACATCAAGTATCAGTGCTATCCCCTCTGTACACAGGGTACATAGGGACAGGCAACTTAGACATTGGCTACCTAAAATGAGGGGGCAATAAAGGCACGAAGTGACTGGCTTTCAAGGTTTTGAGAGGGAGTTTAGTTTAAGAGAGTTTGGGGGGTTAGAAAGAGTCCCCATTGAATAGATTTCATCTTGTCTAGATGGGTCTGGTTAAAAGAGATGGGGATAAGATTCTTGTGATTCAATAGTGAGTAATAGTTATCAGAACTAATTGCAACTCTCACGATCATAAAGGTAGAAGTTTTGTATCAAAAACAGGGGGGTAGTTAATCTTACAGTCCAGAAAGAAAGGACTCAAGGACCATCAAGGGAGAAGAGCACAAGTGGAATGCAAGACCTTGTCCAGAGAAGCAGCAACACCAGCGATGGAGGCAGAAATGGAGACATGGAGAGAGGGAGCAGCTGAGGACTCTAGATTCATGGGAAGAGAGTGACTAAGAGATGGTGGCTGGGAGGGAGTCTTGCAGAATGTGCCCTTTGGTGGTATAAATTATTATATATATGCTTGAGTGTTTGAGAAAAAAAAAAAAAGCTAAAGTGAACAGAGAAATACTGTCAACTGATAGTACATGGAGGGGATTATAATCATGTGGCACTCTGGTAATGTAGTGATTACAAATCGGGCTGCTAACCTCAGGGTCAGCAGTTCAAAACTGTCAGCCTGTTCCACAGGAGAAAGATGAGGCTTTCTGCTCCCATAAAGATTTACAGCCTCGGAAACCCTGTGCAAGGTCGCTATGAGTTGGAACCGACTCCATGGCACATAACAACAACAACAATAAAACAATGTGTATAATTTGTTAAATGTAAAACTGATGATCTGCCCTGTAAATTTTCACTCAATCCGCAATAAAAACTTAAAAAAAAAAAAAAAAAAAAGTCCCACTGGCCTTGATTTCTCTTAAAAAAACTCCCAAAGAATGTCTGCCTTGAACATTGTGTTCTTTTCAGATCTATCTATGTGGAATCAACAACAACTTGAAAGATTAGAACAGAAACTTAGAGGGCAGTGAGTTTATGTTAATAGGGGAGGAACATACCAGAAAAGGAGAGTGAGAATTGTTGTACAACTGGAAGAATGTCATCAGTGTCACTGAATTATGCAGGTAGAAATTGTTGAATTGCTGTGGGATTTGCTGTAGATATTCTCAACAACAGCAAGAATAAAATTAATTAGATTTTAATTTTTTTCTCTTCTTCATCTCCCACCCTAATCAAGCCCACTGCCTCAAGTCCATTCCTACTCATAGAGGCCCCTATAAGATAGAGAACTGCCCCCTAGACTTTCCGAGGCTGTAAATCTTTATGGGAGCAGACAGCCACATCTGTTTCCCATGGTGTGGCTGGTGGGTTTGAACTGCTGACTTTGCAGTTAGCAGCCCAACTTTTAACCCACTATGCCACCAAGACATTTAGCCTACTATGCCACCGGTGAGCCCAAGCCCACTTATTAATCTACATAGCTTTGCTCAGTTACTTGCTAAGGTATGTTTCCGTTAAAAGAAAAATATCAGTGCAAAATAGACCTAAACTATGAAACAAGGTGTACCCCTGGTTGGTGCAAATTG
>NW_006408567.1:12834972-12836747 GCF_000296735.1 Chrysochloris asiatica | reverse complement strand
GTGGTCGTTCAAACTCATCAGCCATTCCTTGGAAACTCTATACAGAGTCATTATGAATCAGAACCTACTCAATGGCACTTAACAACAACAACGAAGCATGCATATAGTATCTTCCAGTTCACTAAGAAAATCACACAAACACACACACACAATGTTATGGTAAAATGTGCTCTTGGGTCAGATTGCCTGATTCAAATCACCACTTTAGCTTGCATTTACTGTGACCTAGGTGACCTTGTTCATCTGGAAAAGTGGGCTTTAAGTCAGATACTGTATGTATTGTAGCATGCTTCTTCTTGCTGTTGTTAGATGCCTTTAAGTCAGTTCTGACTCATCACAATCTGCGCATAGCAGGACGAAACACTGTCCAATCCTGCACCATCCTCAAAATTGTTATGTTTAAATTCATTGTTGTTGCCACTATGTCAGTCCATCTCGTTGGGGCTCTTCTTTTTTGCTGACCCTCCACTTTATCAAACATGGTGTACCCTGCTTAGCATGCTGTGCCTTCAGTATTAGTATTGTCCTAGAGAACACAGTTGTCACATTTTGAAAGAAAAGTGTGTTAAAAATCCAGAAAACACAGAAGATTGAGGTAACCTTCCATCCCAACTATGCCAGCCGTCTCTTCAGCACAAGTATCGGTACTGACCCCCTGCCACTCCTGACAGTGTCTAGTTTGGATAATGAATTCTATGCTCACCCTCCATGAATTCATCTAACTAGTGAGATTTATTTCTCTGCTGTCTTTTGTATGTTCCACATGATTTACGTAGTTTTCAAAACAACCAAAGTTTAAATAAATACTTGTTGGATAGCTGAATAAATTAAAATAATTAGGAAGAGGAGAAAAAATGGAGAATTCTAGTAGAAAATAAGGAGGAAAAAGGAAGTCACCTCTGCAATTTTACTACAGATAACTTACCTAAGGATCTCTGGTAGCGTAGTGGTTATGAATTGAGCTGCGAACCTCAAGGTCAGCAGTTCGAAACTACCACCTGTTCTGTGTGAGAAAGATGAGGCTTTCTGCTCCCGTAAAGATTTACAACCTTGGAAACCCTGTACAGGGTCGCTATGAGTCGGAACCGACTCCACGACACATAACAACAACAACAACTTACCTAAAGCCCTCTGAAAAGTCAGCATCTAATATGAAATTTATGTACCAACTACTAAAGACAGTGATGGTGACATTGAAGAATTCTACCAACTTCTTCAGTCTGAAATTGTTCAAACATTCAATCAAGATGTACTGATAATTACTGGTAACTGGAAAATGTTGGAAACATTTTCATAAAAAGGAAGGCTCAGCTGTTAGAAAATATGGCCTTGGAGATAGAAAGATACTGGAGATCACATGATAGAATTTTGCAAGACCAATGACTTCTTCATTGCAAATATCTTTTTTAAACAACATGAAAGATGACTATACACATGGACCTCACCAGATGGAATACACAGGAATCAAACATTTGTGGAAAGAGATGGAAAAGCTCTATATCATCAGCCAAAACAAGACCAGGGACTGATTGTAGAACAGACCATCAATTGTTCACATGCAAGTTTGGGCTGTAGCTGAAGAAAATTAAAACAAGTCCTTGAGAGCCAAAATATGACTGTAGACACATCTCAACTGAATTTAGAGATCATCTCAAGAACAGATTTGAGGGGGCAAGCTTGTAGGATATACCCGTTGGTTGGTTGATGATGCATGGAGGGGATTGTAACCATGGCAATGAAATGATATATGATAGGATGAATGTAAAACTGATGTT
>NW_006408567.1:12815608-12816639 GCF_000296735.1 Chrysochloris asiatica | reverse complement strand
AAATCAGGAAAGGTGTGTACCATGCTTGTATCCTTTCATCATACTTATTCAACTTGTATGTTGTTGTTGTTAAGTGCCATCGAGTTGGTTCCAACCCATAGTGACCCTGCATGGGATTTCCGAGGCTGTAAATCTTTACAGGAGCAAAAAGCCTCATCTTTCTCCTGCAGAACAGCTGGTAGTTTCAAACTGCTGACCTTGAGATTAGCAGCCTGATTCATAACCACTATGCTACCAGAGCTCATACTGAGCAAATAATCCGAGAAACTGGATTATTTGAAGAAGAACGTGGCATCAGGATTGAAGGATGATTCATTAATAGATGATACAAATGATACAACCTTGCTGGAAGTGAAGAGGACTTAAAATACTTACCGATAAAATTCAAAGACTACAATCTTCACTATGAATTGTACCACAATGTAAGAAATGTAAAGAAAACAAAAATCCTCAGAATGAGAAAAATTAATAACATTATGATTAATGGAGAAATGACCGACGTTGTCAAAGACTTCATTTTACTTGGATCCATAATCAATACTCATAAAAGCAGCAGTTAAGAAAATGCATTTGGCAAATCTGCTGCACAAGACCTCTTTAAAGTATTAAAGAGCAAAAATTGCAGTTTGAGGACTAACATGCACCTGGACCCAAGCCTTGGTATTTTCAATACCCTCATATGCCTGTTAAAGTTGAACAATGATAAGGAAGACTGTAGAAGAATCGATGTCTTGAAAGAAATGCAGCTATAATGCCTCTTAGAAGCCCGGATGGTGAGACTTTCCTCACGCTTTAAACATATTATCCAAAATGACCACTCCTGGAGAAAAATATCATGCTTGGTAGTGTGGGAGGGGGTAGGCAAAAAAGAGGAAGACCCCCAAGAATATGAATTGGCAGCGTGGCAGCAGCAATGGGCTCAAACATAACAACAATTGTGAGGATGAGGCAGGATTTGGGCAATGTTTCATTCTGTTGTGCATAGGGTCACTATGAGTCGGAACTGACTCCATGACACCTAAAAACAATAA
>NW_006408567.1:12796653-12815218 GCF_000296735.1 Chrysochloris asiatica | reverse complement strand
GGGAGCAGAAAGCCTCCTCTTTCTCCCACCGAACATCTGGTAGTTTTGAAAAGCTGACCTTGAGGTTAACATTCGAATTTGTAACCACTACGCTACCAGAGCTCCTTACCAGAGCAACGCCACACTAGGATTCTACAATCTAAATTAGATTGAAAATTTTCTATTACTCTATTTCATGGAAGTTGCTAAAAACAAGATGAAATTCTTGTGCTTTCACAATTGGTACCAAGGAGCATGGCATGGTACAGAATCATTGGCACTGATTCCAGACAGAAAGAAAACAATGAACAGATTCAAAGGCTGAGGTTAGCAGAAACTGAAGCAGCATGCTCAGTGGTCAGGTACCTGGATCCTTCAATGATCTCTTGTCTCCAGGGAATAAGCTTTGAGCATTTACCTGATACATTTCAATCAAGACAAGTGCTATACCATGCATGCAGTAAGTCCTCAGTAAATATCTCGCACCCTTTTAAAATTTTCAAACTTGAAAATACCTTAAACACTGTTCTGTCTAGTTAACTTTTGTAAATATATTATTTTGATAAATATATAATTTGAAGTTTTATATAGTGGCACGGGACAAGTAGGATAAGCACTAGACTACTAGCAACAAGGTCAGCAGTTCAGACACACCAGTCACTTCAGGGGGGAAAGATGAGGCTTTCTGTTCCCATTAAGATATACACAAGGTTGCTGTGAGTCAGAATTGACTTGATGGCAGAAAGAGAGAGCGTTTATATATGCTAGCTTAAAATATATATATTTCATTATGGTTTGGATGAGAGTTTGCACAAGAAGTTAGATTCCTGTTTGACAATTTCCAGACAATTGTTCAGTGACATCAGTTACATTTTTCACCATGTGTCATCATTCTCTTTAATTGCATTCTGGTTACTCCATTTCCAGTACTCTAGTTTCCCTGCCCCCTTCTTTTCTCATCTTTGCTTTAGAGTCTTGGTGTGACACTGTAGGATAAGCAGTAGACTGCTAGTTGCAAGGATGATGGTTCAAACCCTCCAACTGCTTCTCAGAAACCCTACACAGAACTGACCTGACAGCACTTAACAACAGCAGATGGTTTTTTAGTAGAACATGGCTCTCACAGGTAATAATAGCCTTTATTTTGTGTGCTACTATGCTATTTCATTAAAAGATGAACTCAAGAGTTTCAATTCAAGGTTTAAAGAGTGTCTCAGGGCAATAGTCTCAGAGAGTCTTCTGATCTCAACTGGTCCAGTAAGTCTGGACTTTGTAAAGAATTTTAGTTTCATTCTACATTTTTCTCCCATTCTAACTGGGACCATCTATTGTGATGCTGGTCAGCATGGTCAATGGTGGTAGCAGGACACCATCTCGTTGTTCTGATCTCAAGGTAGATGAGATCATGGCTCATGGAGACATATCAGCTTTATAGACTATTTTGACTGGCTGTGCAAAGGAAAGCAGCCATGGGGAGGCAATTTCAGTAATTTACTTAACCTTTTCTTCATTCCCGCTTCCAAGGCTTGTCTACCTGTGACAATATAAGCTGAAGGATATCAAGTACTTAGAAGGAAGCTTGCTTGCACAAAGAAGCATCCTCTGACCATCCCCACTCCACACTATTATCTAGAAAGGTCTTGCAGTCAGAACTTTTTGACTGATGAGACAAACTTAATTGTATAAGCCCCACAGAACTTCACTGTCTACAAACCAGCCAGAGACTGAAAGGGACTCACCTTTATCTCATGGAGTTCCTATTCACTTTCATCTTTACTACTATTTTTGTTTTGGATTTTTCCTGCTGATCTTTCTTTGAAGATGTATCTTGTATTGCTCTAGCTGTTCCAGGATGATCTACTTGTCCTTTCCAGTGGGAATGTCCCACCTTAGAAGGTTCTGGATGTAACTCAGGATTCCACCTAAGGTTCTATACTCTGCAAAGTGTCCACAAAAAGCCTATTTCACTGGACAAGTTCTAGAACATCTTTTAGATATTGCAATAAGTTATAGGTTGAAGACAGGTTTACAAACTGTCTATAATCATGTTTCCTGACATTCCTTTCTATCCCACTCAAGTGTCTGTTTTACAATAATTAGGCAAGGGAAACCAATATTCATAAAACAGTCAAGCATCTTAGTATTATTTCCCCTCTTCAGACTATGCCTCGCTCCCTGTATCACAGAATCCTCTTGTCCATCACCTTCATCTCTAATGCAGAACAAGTAGCAGCCTCGCTTTCCTCCCTGCTCTGACACTAGACCCTAAGATCTGTTCTCAACCCAACAGACCAAGTTAAAATCCAGTTTTCATTGAGTGGGGTCCAATGCATGGTGAACCATGTGTATCAGAGTAGAACTATGCTCCATAGGGTTTTCAATAGCTGATTTTTTTTTCAGAAGTAGATGGTCAGGTCTTCTGTGGTGTCTCTGGGTGGACTCAGACTGCCAACCTTTCATTTAGTAGTTGAGTGATGTACACATTTTCACCACCCACAATCTCTAGCAGCCCCAGCACTCTTTGTAAAATGTAAATAGATCATGTCACTCATGTGCTTAAAAACCTCCAAAGGCGTCCCTTCATAGTCAGAACCAAATCTGAAGTTTTTCCAGCAACTCTGAAGCTCTATGTGGTCTGGCCCTATTTTCCTTTCCTTTTTTGACCACTGTCTCCTACCTCTGTTCACCATCACTATCCGAACTCCATCCACCACATTCTAAACCACTGCCCGAAATTTTCTCTCTTCATCATCACATAGCTCATGTTCTTACTTCATCCAGGTTTCTGCTGAAGTCACCTCCTCATGACTGCCTTTCTTGATTGTCTTGTGCAAAACAGGTCTTCCCCTCCATCACTCTCCAACCACCTACCTTCTCTATTGTCCTATTTGTTCATTGTCTTCCCTCTAGACAGGAAGCTCCACAAGGGCGGCCAGCCTCTGTCTTCTTCACTGAGGTCTCATCAGCACCTGCAACAGTGCCTGATATACAGATGGTGCTCAAGAAACATGTGTTATATGAATGAATGATACTTTGGCTGAATTGCAATCTAAACTGGCCAAACACTTGTTATTTGGATAGTCAGTGCTCCTTTTTTAGAGAACAAATGTCCTGTTCATTCATTCATTCATTCACACAGTCAGCTGTCAAGTATGGATCGATTGATTCTAGTCCATGTACAAATGTGGGCGAATTCATAACTTGTAAACTGTCCACAGTCAAGATTTCTATGTAGCTGCCTCTTTTATCTTTGGCTTTACTTGCCCTATCAGAAGAAAAGCATGTGTCTTAGTTGTCTAGAGCTTCTATAACAAAAGTACCACAAGTGCATTCCTTTAACAAATGGAAATTTTTATTTTCTCATGGTTTTGTTGTTGTTGTTAAGTGCCGTGGAATCCGTTCCAACTCATAAAGACCCTATATGTGGTTTCTGAGGAACAGCTGGTGGGTTTGAACTACCGACCTTGTGGTTCGCAGTCCAGTGCTGATCCTACAGCACCACATCAGTAGTCTAAAATCCAAATTCAATATGTTGACTCTGGAGGAAAGTTTTCCATTTCTATAAGCACCTGGGTAAGCTCCTTGTCTCTTCATTTTCTGTTTCCTGGTCCCTTGGAGATCTCCATGTGGCTTTGCATCTCTCTTCCCTCATCTCTGTTCCTTTTATACCTTGTAAGAGATCGTCTTAGGATATATCCTACACTAACTCTGCCTCATTAACATAAAAAGACAAACCATTCCCAGTACAGATAATAACCACAGGCATACATGTTAGGATTTACAACATGTTTTAGGGAAACACAGTTCAATCCTTCATGGCGGAAGGCACTCTACTCACTGACTTATCCAAGAACCCTAGGAGTCTTTGCATACCAAAGGAGTAAGAAACTTACGCTTCCACGTATCCAACCAATGTCTCTGTTCTAGCCCAGAGATGCCTCTCCCCTCCTTGGACTTGTTGCTGCAGATACTGTGACTAAAATTTGGAGGTATCAAAAACCAGTTGCTACAGAGTCAATTCCAGTGTTTGGTGATCCCATGTGAGTCAAAGTGGAACTGCGCTCCATTGAGTTTGAATGACTGATTTACTGCAAGTGGATCACGCAGGCTTTTCTTCTCAGGCATTTCTCTGTAATCTTAAGTTACCAACCTTTCACTTAGCAGTTAAGAGAGTTTAACTGTTTTCAAGAAAGGCCTGAAAAGAGGCCTGGAAATCTATTTCTGAAAAGTCAATCACTGAAAATCCTATAGAGCAAAGTTCTACTCTGATTCACCTCGAGTCTCCGTGAGTTAGAAAAGACTCAATGACAATTGGCTAGGAACTCCAAAATTTGTAGTCAAGACAACCCCATTCCCTAGCTTTCTGTTTGGAACAAAGATGTTCCTTACATCACAGCCCTTAATAAGACTCTCTGTTGGTTTAAACACCCAGCCTCTTCCAGGGGCCCCAGCTAGCCATGAGAGTCTAAGGTTGGGGTGCAGTCTCATGCCACTTCATCACATCACCTTCAAAACAAAAAAATTCCTATTTTACCCTGGCCAGTAACCTAGGGCAACCCCATCTGCACCTGCCTTTCCATGATCCCAAGATAATCATCTGGCCCTCCCTCTGCTGAGATGGAAATGGCAGCTGCTTTCACCAAAAAAGAAAAACGGGCAAGTTTGGATGAGTTCCACACGGTATGGCATCCTTCTGCATTTGTAAACAAAGGGCAGCTTTTTAAAACTCCACTTAAGACTAAAATATTATTATTGTTGTTGTTGTTGCTGTGAAATGCCGTCAAGTCATTTCCGATTCATAGTAACCCTGTATAGGGTTTCTGAGGAGCAGCTAGTGAGTTTGTAGCTGCCCTAAAGTCAGTTTCTGATTCATGGCGCCTCATACACAATGGAATGTGACCACTGTGTTCCATAGCATTTTCACTGGCTGATTTTTAAAAATAGATTTAAAAAAATAGATCACCAGGCCTTTTTTCCTAGTCTTGCTTAGCTTGGGAGTTCCGCTGAAACCTGTTCAGCATCATAGCCTCCACTGACGTTCATTGGCTGGGAATCCAACCTGAGTCTCCCACATAAGAATTCTACACCTGAACCTTCACTGCCTTAATATGTCGTTACTGCTGTTAGGTGTTGTCCAGTCATTTCTGACTCATGTTCTTTTTGCTGTTAAGTACCATTGAGTCAGTTCTAACTCATAGTGACCCTGTATAGGGTTTCCAAGGAGCAGTTGGTAAGTTTGGCCACCAACCTTGTGGTTCAAAAAGACCAATGCTTTATTCCACAGTGTCACACCAGAACTCCTAGACTCATAGTGTCCCTGTAAATGGTTTTTGGTAGTACTGATGTGGCACTGTAGTTATAGCATTGTACCAAAAGGTCGGTTTGAATTTTAAGGATGGCAGTTCAAACCCACCAGTCGCTCCTCAGAAATCCTATATTGGGTTGCTATGAGTCAGAATCAACTTGACAGAACTTAACCACAATGAAGGATTTCAGAGGTTATAAATCTTCTCAGTAGCAGAAAACCTCATCTTTCTCCAGTCAAGTAACTAGAGAGCTCAAACTTCCGACCTTGTGGATAACAGTCCAGTGTCTATTCTACAGTGCCACTAGAGTTCCCTTGCACTCATGTAAGTTCCTGAATTTCACAGGTAACATTAATATTTATTAAGTTTTCCCAAGAAGCCAAAAGCAGATCCAGCCCTTCCTTCTCCTTCTCTTCTTTGCACTGCAACTTCTCATCCAAGTGCCTGGAAGTAAGTCATTTCACAACTCCTGTCCTTGGTTTCCCAACCTATGCTGTTGGAAATGATCCCCACTCTGCAGACCTCACAGGGTTGTTGGAGACTAAGGAAGAAGTCTGATGAACAAAAGCCATAGTCATGTACAAAGATAAGGCATCCGTCACCAAATTTTCAGTGGAACCAAGACCAACTCTCTCTCCAAAGCACAACCACATTGCTGTTGAGCTGATTCTGACTCCTGGATACACCAGGTATTACAGAGATTAGAACTGCTTCATTGGGTTTTCTTGACTGTAATCCTAATACAAGCAGATTCTCATGTTTTTCTTTCACAGTGCAAACCACCAACCTTTAGGTTAGTAGTCAAGAGCAAACTGTGTTGCTCAAAGACTGTGGTGCCCAAACCAAGCGGTGCATCAGAAATGATAGACAGTTTGTGAGAATGAAAGATTCCTGGACCCTGTTTCCAGAAATTGTGTATTCAGTTAATCAGACTCTGGTCATAGAGTCCTCTTAACAGGTTCCATGGGGATGTTTGATGCACATCAGCTTGGGGGAAGACTGCTTTATAGCTCCACTCCCAAACACCTTTACCTTAATAGAAACTCAAGCTCATGAGCTACCACTTCTGAGAATATTTGCACTTTGAGTTCCATCTCTATTGAGAAATCAAGGCTTTGTACTGATTAAAATGTTTAAAGCATTGATGATCAGGCTTGTCAGTTCCCTGAAATTGCACCAGGCAGGGACCTTTGGTGAAAGACCATAATTAAATATATTCTGGCCATGTGGGTTCTTAGGGCAAAGGTGTGATTTAGGACTCTAGTGAGTCTAAAAGCAATTTAGGTACATGATAAGAAAGAGGAAGGGTCTAGAATGTTTAAAGGTGTGAGAGGATGGATGGAAAATGCATTTCAAAACAACCCTATTTGGCAGATTTTTATTGTGGACTTATTTAATTCTTATAAAGTCTAAGCGGTTTTTAAGGCATTGCTAGTCTCTGTATCTCTGGTATACTCATATTCATTACATCTGAAAAAAAAAATCTTGTTGGGTGAGTACAGCAGCATTTGATATATGTTAAACTTCTAAGCCTGTCTTCAAACCAGGAAGTTGAATTTTCCCAGAATCAAATTGGTTCATGTTTCAATAGAAACTCAGAGCTCACAAAATACCAGTTGCATTTTTATACCCCTAGTTAAACTCTTCTTGCTTATTCTCCCTCCCCCACCCCATGCCCCACTTTTTTGTTTGGGCTTGAAGTTGTTGTTTTCATTATAAATTCAGGTGGCAGATCCACTTTGGGGGTCAAGTTAGATGTCTCACTATCAGAGACCTTAGAGGTCTTTGTCCACCTTTTCTTTCCTAGTATCTGCACAGCTGTTAAATGGACCTAATCTATGCAATATCCTGGGAGTGTGTCAGCCTGCTTGGAATCAGTGGGTTATGTACTGATCAGAAAAGTGAGTCAGCAGAGAATAACACCTGAGCTCTTTCTCTGTAATAGATGGGACTCAACCAAAAAGCAGGCAATAAGACTGACAAACAAAAGAGGCAAAAAAGGAGTCGATTCCACTCCCCTTTTTAAGGTTGTAGCAACAAAATACACTGGGTGATCTAACTATAGCAAAGCTCCACAATGGGAGTTCTTTATGTTATGTTGTTGGAGTCGTGGTGTGGCATTGTGGATTAATGCGCCAGACTGCAAAGACATTTGAACTGCAAGGTTGGCAGTTCAAGCGCACCAGCAGCTTCTCAGAAACCCTATACAGGGTTGCTATGGGTCAGAACTGACTCAACGGCACTTCCAACATTTCAACAACAACAACATGTTATGTTGTTAGGTACCATCGGTTCCAACTCATAGCGACCCTCTGTACAACAGAATTAAACACTGCTTGGTCCTGCGCCATCCTCACAGTTGTTACGTGGGAGCCCATTGTTACTGCCACTGTGTCAGTCCATCTCGTTGGGGGTCTTGCTCTTTTTCCTGACCCTCCACTTTACCAAACATGACGTCCTTCTCTAGTTACAGTCCCTCCTGACAATATATCCAAATTACGAGAGACAAAGTCTCTATGGACACACAGAATTCAAGAAGGAAATCAAACTTTTTATATTCTCCAACTCCAAGTTGAGAGTCCCTGATGGTGCCGTGGTTTAAGTTAACCTAAGGAAGGTGGCTTAAACCCACCAGCTGCTCTGAGGGAGAAAGGTGTGGCAGTCTGCTTCCATAAAGATTACAGCCTTGGAAACTGACTTGAAAGAGTGGAATCAACTCTACGGCAATGAGTTGGGTTTGGGTACAGCCCCAAACTGAAATGTGAGGAACAAGTAACAATGGTAATAATTGTCCCTGTGATTTTGTCTCTGTCACCAGTAAAAATCACAGATTTTTCTTTTTGTTTTTAATGTTATTACATATGCAAACCCACCTTGGCAGAAAATCTTGGCCATCTGCTTCCAAAAGTTCACAGACACGGAAACCCTCTGGTGTTCAGTTCTAACCTGCAATACCGGTGTCACCATGAGCTGGAATGCACTCAGCAGCAACTGGTTTCCTGGTTAAAGACCTGAGTTACCAATGCGACATTTGTGTCAGTACCATTTCAAATTTTAGTCATTGTTAGCACTGCCTCAAAAATATTATTTAATAGTTTGGGGTTTGCATGTTATTTAATAGTTTGAGCTTTGGCCTCAGTTCCTGAGGACAAAGGTTTTTGTCCTCTATAAGGTTTTTTAGGAGTCCAAAAATGGGTTAAATCGCCAGACTGCAAAGCCATTTGAACTGCAAGGTCAGTGTTTCATGTTCACCAGCTGCTCCTCGGAAACCCTATACAGGGTCACTATGGGTCGGAATAGAATCAACACCACTTAACAACAACAACAACAACAAGCTTTTCTTAAATTTCTATAAAAAAGTCTTGGAATTTCCCCAATAGCTTAAATACCCTCAGTAAGGACTCCAAACCCGTAATTTGCACTAGAAAGGCAATTCTAAAGTGGGCACTGGGCAGGCTGAGACCTTGTCTCAGGGTACCTTGGGATCACCTCATGGCATCAACCAGCCTCCGAAAGAGGGCTTGGAATTAATTATGTAGTGAGACAAAAGCTCTGGACTCTGAGCTCCCTATGGCTTCCTGGTTTATGAAAGATACTAATACACATGGAGTCCTGGTATGGTGCTGTGGGTTAATATGCTGAACTGCAAGGTCACTTTGAACCACTGAACCACAAGGTCGGCAGTTCAAGCTCACCAGCCACTCCTCAGAAACCCTATACAGGGTTGCCATGAGTTGGTATGACTCAAGAGCACTTAACAGCAACAACAACAATGCACATAGGAGGACAGAGTGTTCTGTTTTGAAACATGGTTGGCCCATACTGTAAGAAACATTGTCTACACTGGCAAATGCTCAAGTAATCCAATCTCTACTCATTTTAGTGAAAGTGAGGTTTTCTTTATTAGATTTTGCAAAATCAGGCACCTAACCTAGTAGACACGGGCAGACTAGACACGTGGCCCACCACAAACGGTTTTTATTCTTGTCTCCAAAAGACCCCTCTTGCAGTTCTAGTTCCCCATATACAATTCTGTGGCATGTCCCATTTTCCCTCCCCACAGAGAAGCCAAAGTGGCTTACCCAAGGTCTTAATGGCTGTATTCGTATTTAAATTTCCTAGACCTAGAACAGCCTGCTTGTTTCAACAATCTGTCTGCCAGGTCTAGCAATCTTATGAATTTTTGAAGGTGGTCCACGCCCACAAGAGTTCTTTCTCACAATCCTGAGAACCCTCATAGACCTTGCCCAATACATCTCTGTTTTATTCATTTTTTTTCCTATAATACAACTGTAATCATAACTATAGCATTCCATGGATTTGGTAAGTAATTCCAGCACAGGAGTATTAGGAACTGACAGGCCCAAAATGAGGGTACTGAGAACCCCTAAACTTACAACTGATATGCTGAAGAGTAAAGGAATCCTCTGAATTTGTAGCCAGCAGGTCAAAAGTAAGGGTGTTGTGGAGACTTCCAAGCTTGCAGCTGGCATTTAAAACCTTGGGCCAATGTGCTGGTCTGGAGAACTGTACCTCTAACTTATGAGGTCTGACCTTGCTTCAGCTGATTAGGGACAGAAGTGTTGCATGGACAGCTTGTGTCAGAATTGAACCCAAACCAAAAACTCACTGCTATCCAGCCAGTTCTGACTCAAAGCAATCCTATAGGATAGAATAGAATTGCTCCTTAGCGTTTCTGAAACTGTAAATCTTTATAAGAGCAAACAGCCTCATCATTCTCCCATGGAGAGGTTGGTGAATTTGAATCACTGACCTTGCATTTAGCTGCCCAATGCATAACCCACTGCACCACCGGGCACCTTCACAGAAAAGTGAAAAGGTAAGAATTTGATTTACGAGATCTGTGAGGACTATTATCAACTGTGTGGATCACGACCAATAGCATTGTGGAAAATGAGTATTCCAGAACACTTAATCATGCTCATAAGGAACCTGTACATAGACCAAGAGGCAGTTGTTCAAAAAAAAAGGGAACACTGAATGGTTTAAAATTAGGAAAGGTATGTGCCAAGGTTGTATCCTTTCACCATACTTGTTCAATCTGTATGCTGAGCAAATAATCTGATAAACTGGATTAAATGAAGAAAAATATGACATCAGGATAAAAGGAAGACTCATTAACAACCTGCGATATGCAGATAATACAACCTTGCTTGCTGGAAGCGAAGAAGACTTAAAATATTTAGTAATGAAGATCAAAGACCACAGTCTTCATAATGGGTTGCATCTCAACATAAAGAAAACAAAAATCATCATCACTGGGCCAATAAACAACATCCATATAAATGGAGAAAAGACTGAAGTTGTCAAAGATTTCATTTTTCTCGGATCAACCATTAACAGTCCTGAAAGCAGCAGTCAAGAAAAACAAATGACTTATTGTATTAGGCAAATCTTCTGTCAGTTTGAGGACTAAGGTGTGCCTGCCCCAAGCCATGGCATTTTCAATAACCTCATACACATGTGAAAGTTGGACAGTGAATAAGGAAGATTGTAGAAGAATTGATGCATTTGAGTTATCATGTTGAAGGAGAATATTAAATGTACCATGGCCTATACCAAAAGAACAAACCAATCTGTGTTGGAAGAAGTACAGCCAGAATACTTCCTAGAAGCTAACATGGCTAGGCTTTATCTCTCATATTTCAGGCATATTGTTAGAAGGGACCAGTCCCTGGAGAAGAATATCATGTTTGGAAAAATGGAGGGTCTGAAAAAAAGAGGAAGACCCTCAACGAGATGGATTGGCACAGTGGCAGCAGCGATGGGCTCAAAAGTAGCAAAGATTGTGAGGCTGGCACAGAACCAGGCAGTGTTTCATTCTGTTGTGCACAGGGTCACTATGAGTCAGTATCTAACAATAATTATCTACACAAATGTTCATATTAAAAAAACACATAAATATCTATTAAGAAGAAAGAAATAACAATATATGTGTTTTAATAAAGGAGCTCTGGTGACATAGTGGATTAAGCTTTGGACTACTAACTCAAAGGCCAATGGTTCAGATCTACCAGCTACCCCAAGGGAAAAAGATGAGGCTCTGCTCCCATAAAGATTTACAGTCTCAGAAACCCTAAAGAGCAGTTCTACTCTGTTGTGTAGGGTTGCTATGAATCAGAATCGACTCGATGGCAGTAGGTTGTTTTTGTATGCGTGTGTTTAAATATAGCTAGCTTCCTTTTTAGTCTTATGTATTTTATTGTACTCATTGAAACCATTATTCAAAGACAGTTTCATTAGACCAACAGTGGGGACCATAACTCAGAAAAGGTTAGGGATCTCTGAGCTAGAACTTGTTTTTCAATGGTACTATAAATAAAAGCTATATGTATATCTTGACACGGGTGTATCCCTGGTTCTCCAGTTCTCTCTCAAGATGTAAATGGTCAGAAGCTCCATCCAGAGTGACAAGAGCAGCCCAGCATTCCTCCCATCGCCTTATTTTCTGCTATACCTGCTCCTCTCTGGCTCTGACATTCCTCACCTTCCCTCAGAGCCCCTCCATTTCTACCTGCTCTCTCCTCCCCGCCTATCAGTCCAGTCTCTTTCCCTTGGTCTTTCAAGCACATGAACTCACAGAAGACAACTGGGAAATTTGGGGCATAATTGGTCGACAAACCTGGACTCTTTTGAGAGTGAAGTAATTATGATGGGTCTATAACAAGGAGAGTACAGGTATGATGCTACACGGTAATGCACTGGACCACAAAGTCAGTTTGAACCACAAGGTCAGCACTTCAAACTCACCAGCTGCTCCTCAGAAACCCCACTCTACAGGGTCGCTGTGGGTTGGAACTAATGTGACGGTACTTAACAACAATAGCAACAAATGTCTTAGAAGAAATAAAACCTGAATGCACCTTAGAAGTGAAGATGTTTACTTTGGATTTGCCTTCCCAAAACACCAATCACTAGAGAAGGTCAGCAAAAATGAGGAAAGCCCTCACTTCCACCAAAAAAAAAAAAAAAAAAAGCAGCCTCCACTTCAGTGTCTATCTAATGAGTTTGTGTGTTTGCCACCTTTCTGGCTTACGTGTTTGCTTTTGCAGCTGAACAGGATCATAGCAAGGAAAGAAAATCAAGACAAATGAAGGCGGGAGATGTGTTTAGGGTCCATGTTGAAAAGGGCAGATGGGCAGTGCTAGAGGCTAGGTCAAGCAGACAGGAAGGCAGGAAGCATCCTCAATTGCTTCTCAGTCATAATTTCATTTTGCAACTTCTAACTAATTAGGATTGCTACCTTCCAGAGAGTAACCCACATGTCAGAAAAGAGAATCACTATTGACTTAAAGGGAAGTTTTCATCTTATGTTTAAATTTGCTCATAGGCTGTGCTTTCTGATGAGAAAAACCCTGCCGTGTTTTAGCTTCAAATCTAGTCAAAGAACAGTCAGAATCTTGCCACTAATGGCACTGTGGGTTAATGCACTGGACTGCAAAGTCAGTTTGAATGGAGAGGTTTGTGTCTCAAGCTCACCAGCCACTCCTCAGAAACTCTATACAGGGTCGCTATGGGTTGGAACTGACTCGATGGCACTTGACAACAAGAAGTTTCTTTTAAAATAGTGCTCTGTCTCCCTGCCCCTTGACTAAACCTTCACCAAGACAATAGGCCTGTAAAGTGAAAAATAACCTCGGGAGGTAGCAGTCAAAGCAACCAACCATAGGAAACCAAAAGGACAGCATTTACCCAGGGATAGAGGGCATAAGGCAGGAAGGGATAGGAAAGAAGGGGGAGTGGATATAGGAAACGGAGGAAGTGGGAAGAGTGCTATTACTCTGTGAAGATTGTAATCAATGTTAGGGATCAACATGTGCATTAATTGTCGAGTCAGAAACCAATTTGCTCTCTAAACTTTCCTCCAAATCACAATTTTAAAAAGTTAATTAAAAAAAGAAAAGAAGAACAGTACATGTGTAAAAGGAAAGTTGGTTTTCACGTCATCTGATCATTGATTTGTCCAGCTTTGGTTGATAACTGCTGAAATCAAGAATTATTCTGTTGTGGGGAAAAGTTATAATCAGTATTCATCTCTTTGTTTTTGTCACTGTTCTCTCTAATTGTGTCATTTGTATTGTTTGAAAGTATTTCTTCTATAAAATTAAACTAAATTGCCTTTAAAAAAAAGGGGGGGGGGAAGCCCTTCATGAGATGGGTTGACTCAAAGGACTCACACACACCAATGATAGTGAAGGTGGTGTGGAAGGTTTAGTTCTGTTGCACACAAGTCAACTCAACAGTATCTAACAGCAGCAACAGATGTTAAGTCACAAGACTAGGATGCATGGCTGCATGGCATGGCAGACCTGTACTAAAAATTTAGGAGTAAGGATGGGCAGTGGTTACATCAAAGTCGCCCAGGGGAAAATGCTTTCCAATTGAAAAGTAGACATATAGATTCTTATGTGTCTTATACCATTTCTGTTCCCAGGGAATTTTCACTGATTTACACCTTTTACTTGTGAAAAATCCTAGTGTGGCTCTGTAGGATAAACATTGAACTGCTAACCGCAAGGCTAGTGGTTCAAACCCACCAACCACTCCTTAGAAACCCTATACAGAGTTGCTCTGAGTCAGAATCAGCTCGACAGTACTTACAAACAACAACCTGTGAAGAGGACTCAAAATGCTTACTGATGAACATTAAAAAAAAACAAACTATAGCCTGCAGTATGAATTGTACGTCAATGTCAAGAAAATGAAAATCCTCTCAACTGGACTAGTAAAGAACATCATGATAAATGGAGAAAAGATTGACGTTGTCAAGGACTTCATTTTACTTCAATACACAATCAATATTCATAGAAGCAGCAACCAAGAAATCAAACAATGTATTACATTAGACAAATCTGCTGCATGAGACCTCTTTAAAGCGTTCAAGAGCAAGGGATGTCAGTTTGAGGACTAAGGTACACCTGACCCAAGCCATCGTATTTTCAATAGCCTCATCTGCAGGTAAAAGTTGGACAATGAATAAGGAAGACCACAGAGGAATCCATGTATTTGAATTGTGGTGTTGGCAAAGTATATTGAAAGCATAATGAATTGCCAGAAGAACAAATAAATCTATGTTGGAAGAAGTACAGCCAGAATGCTCCTTAGAATTGAGGATGGCGAGACTTTGTCTCTCATTATTGTTGTTGTCAGGTGCCATCGAGTCTGAACCGACTCATAGCAACCCCATGCACAGCAGAACGAAACAATGTCCGATCCTGAGCCAACCTCACTACCGCTGCCACACTTGAGTCCATCAATGATGCCACCTGGCCAATCCATCTCGTTAGGGGTCTTCCTCTTTTTCTCTGACCCTCCACCTTACCCAGCATGACATCCTTCTCCAGTGACTGTTCCCTCCTGACAATATGTCCAAAGTAGGAGAGACGAAGCTTAGCCATCCTGGCCTCCAAGGAGCACTCTGGCTGTACTTCTTCCAAAACAGATCTATTGGTTCTTTTGGCAGTCCATGGCACTTTCAGTATTCTCCTCCAACACCACAACTCAAAGGCATCAATTCTTCTACGATCTTCCTTATTCACTGTCCAGCTTTCGCATCCATACGAGGCTATTGAAAACACCATGGCCTGGGTCAGGCGCACCTTAGTCCTCAAGCTGACATCTCTGCTCTTCAATACTTTAAAAAGTTCCTGTGCAGCAGATTTGCCCAATGCAGTATGTGGTCTGATCTCTTCACTGCTGCTTCCTTGAGTGTTGATAGTTGATCCAAGAAGAATGAAGTCTTTGACAACTTCAATCTTTTCTCCATTGATAAGAATGTTGTTTATTGGTCCAGTGGTGAGGATTTTTGTTTTCTTGACATTGAGATGTAGTCTATATGGAAGGCTGTGCTCTTTGATCTTCATAAGTAAATGTTTCAAGTCCTCTTCACTTTCAGCGATCAAGGTTGTATCATCTGTATATCGCAGGTTGTTAATGAGTCTTCCTCCAATCCTGATGCCACGTTTTTCTTCATAGAACCCAGCTTCTTGTATTATTTGCTCAGCATACAGGTTGAATAAGTATGGTGAAAAAATACAACCCTGTCTCACACCTTTCCCAATTTTAAAACATTCAGTGTTCCCATGTTCTGTTCGAACAACTGCTTCTTGGTCTAGGTACAGATTTCTCAGAAGTACAATTAAGTGTTCTGGAATACTTATACTTCTCAATGTTGTCCATAGCTTGTCATGATCCACACAATCGAAAGCCTTTGCGTAGTCAATAAAGCATAGGTAAACATCCTTCTGGTATTCGAGCAGTGAGAACTTTGTCTCTCATACTTTGGGCATATTGTTAGGAAGGACCAGTTCCTGGACGACAGTATGCTTAGTATAGTGTAGGCTCAATGCAAAAGAGGAAGACCCTTAATGAGGTGAACTGACAGAGTGGCAGCAACAATGGGTTCAGACATAACGATGATTGTGAGGTTGATGCAGGACTAGACAGTGTTTGGTTCTTTTAAGAATAGGGTCGCTATGAGTTGGAACCGACTTGACAGCACCTAACATCTGTGAGTCCTGATGTGGTACTGTAGAATAAGCACTGGACTGCAAGGTCAGTTTGAACCACAAGTTTGGTGGTTCAAATTCACTAGCCATCCCTTGGAAACTCTATACAGGGTCAGTATGAGTAAGAACTGAGTTGACGGAACTCAACAACAACAACAACACCATGTGAGAGGGTTCTTACTCTCCCTCTCCACCTCACCCCAAATCCTCCCTTTTAGCTTGCTCATATTCAACTAACTAAATCTCTACTAATTTATTATGAAAAACAATTTATCCATCTCTCTGTCTCATTGCTCTTTCAACAAGCCTGTGCCCAGGCCTCAAGAGCCATCATTCCAAAAATGGATCATGAAGGGGTTCTGCTAATCAGTGCTCTCCCTTAGTATGACCCTTCCATCTGCTCATGCATTCCCAAATAGAGACCATAACATTAATAGCCAACACATAGTGAGCTAAACTCTAGATATGGATCGTTTCATCCCATCCCATCAACACTCTATGACTTGAGTAAAATGATTATCCCCATTTCAAAGATGAGTAGACTGAGGTTCAAAAATATCAAATGTTGTTTTTAATTGTCATAGAGTTGGCTCTGACTCATGGCAACCCCATGGATACACAGGAAAACTATAATCCATAGTGTTTACAAGATAGTAGCCTTTCAGAAGTAGATCATCAGGCTTGTCTTCCGAGGTCCCTCTGAGTGGGTTTGAACTGCCAACCTTTTGACTAGTAGTCTAACCTAATGATTAACCATTTGCACCATTATTCCTATTTCAAAAGTGAGTAGAATGAGGTTCAAAGATATCAAATAAGTCTTCCAAATTAACCTGGGAAAGTGGTAGAGTGAAGAATCCACCCAGGTCTCTGGAGACTTCAGGTTACATGTGAAGCCTTGACATCAGGCTGCTGATGCCCTTGGACTTGTCTGGTGCATGCAGCATAGCTGCCAGGTAAATGTTTGCTGTCTGCCTGACAGCCTGAGTTACTTGTTTAAACAACCAAATTAAATCAACAGCTGTCAAATAACCACATTGTCTCCATTGTATTGGTAACTGCATGAACTCAAATAATCAGTAATGAGAGCTATAAAAGGTCAACGTGGGTTTATGAATGCAGACGCACATTCAGGAACCAGGAAAATGTTCCTAATCTTGGTTTCTCCTCTAACTCCTGATAACCTTGCTCAGAAGTTTGAAGTCATGTTCCCTCTATACGTCAAGACCATATATAACTGGACACATGGGCTGTTTCTATATGACTTCAAAACAGGAGTGCAGTCTGAAACTGTAAATTGGGAATATGGGTATTAACTATCCAGTGACATAAATATGCTATCCGGTGACATAAATATGTAGAACTAGAAATGCCTGTGTGACAACTTTAAAGCTTTTCTTTCATCCACATGCTTGATAAGAATAAACCACGATGGTTTATGTTACCAGAGGTCCCCTCTTTAAACAACAGGTGTATCTATGGCAAGTAGGAAGATATGGGTGGAGGAGTGGGGGTATACCCACAAATATGTTGTTGTGAAGTGCCATCGAGTCATTTCCGACCTATAGCGACCCTGTATAGGGTTTCCGAGGAGCTTCAACTACCAACTTTGCAGTTCAAACAGACTTTGCAATCCACACATTAACCCACAGTGCCACACCAGGACAAATACCTACAAATATATAAGTGTTTAAAAGAGGATATTTGTACCTGGGTATTTACCTTTGCTGCAAACACAACTATGAATGTGGTGGAGCATACAGCAAGCAAAATGATGAAAACTTCTTAGATGTTATCAAACATCTTAAGGCAATAGTTGCTGGGCCTGAGGGCTGAAGGCCATAGTCTCAGGGGGCATCACGGTTACTTGGTATGCCATAGTCATCCATAAAGACAATGTTCTATATCCTACTTTGGTGAATAGCAGCTGAGATCTTAAAAGCTTATACGTGGTCCTCTAAGGAGCAGGTAGTTATTGGTCTCTCCACGTGCCGTTGAGTCAGTTCCAATCCATAGCAACCCTGTATAAGTTTTCCGAGAAGCAGCTGGTGAGCTTGAACTACCGACTTTGTGGTTCAAACAACTTTGCAGTCCAGTGCATTAACCCTCAGCATCTATTATTACCACCCCACATAATAGATGACTAGATGTGAAACAGGAGAGCAGCAGAGCCCAGTCAAGCACCTAGATAGTCTGGCACCAGTCTGTGAACTTAATCCCACGACTGTACCATTTGGGAAGAACTCACTTCCTTCCAGGCACCGGGCAATGTGGCATATGCACAGAGACTTGCTAGCCATGATGCTAGGACTGGGGACAGAGTGATGGGGACTATGTCCTGACAGGCCACACTCCTGGGGCTGCAGGCAATAATGACACACCTGGAGGGAAGGAAAGAATGTGTCTGGGGCCTAAGGTCATACAAGAGCAGTGTCCAAGTCCTATGGAGATAGGCAGTGTGGAGTGAGGCTTGCTCAGTACTAATCAACAACTGAAGGATGAATAGAAACTTATCTGGCCAAATAAACATAGAAAACAGCATCTGGGGCAGGAAGGAGCAGGAGAAAAACCCGGAGTGAGTAGAGCTCCAGGCACTGTCATGTAGGGGAGAATGGAAAGGGCAGAGTACCCTGGAGAGGCAGCAAGAAGCAAGGACTGGGCCTTGAGGGCACTGAGGGGTCCCAAGAACAGCACTGTGGTTGGGATGCAGAGAGGGGAGCCAGAGGTAGAAGGTGAGTTGAGAGGACAAGACAG
>NW_006408567.1:12793845-12796134 GCF_000296735.1 Chrysochloris asiatica | reverse complement strand
CTTGTGCAGCAGATTTGCCTAATACAATATGTCATTTGATTTCTTGACTGCTGCTTCCATGAGGTTTGATAGTTGATCCAAGAAGAATGAAGTCCTTGACAGCTTCAATCTTTTCTCCGTTGATAAGAATGTTGCTAATTGGTCCAGTAGTGAGGATTTTTGTTTTCTTTACATTAAGATGCAATACATACAGAAGGCCACTAGGATGTACAAATATAACTGTTACCTGTAAAGTGGGCAGTTCCAAATTGAATGTCTTGGGCCCTAACAATTGATCATGGATCAATATCAAAGAATAAGGGTGGGGGTCACAGAGCATCTAGAGAAGAGCCTATAGTACTGTTATTGTTCATTGCTATTGAGTCAATTCCAACTCATGACAACCCCATGTGTTAAAGAGCAAAACTGCGCTCCATAGGGTTTTCTTGGCTGTAACTTTAACTGATCTCCAGGTCTTTCTTCCACAGTACCTCTGAGTAGGTTTGAACTGCCAACCTTCAGGTCAGCAGTCAAGCTCAAACCATCTATGCCACCTAGGGATCTCCATCCAACTGTGGTACTGTGATTTTTACCAGTGATTCTTAACTGGGGCAAATTTACCCACCCAGAGATATTTGTCAATATCTGAAGACATTTTTTATTGTCATGGTTTTGGGGAGTACTACTGGCATCTAGGGAGTCCTGGTGTGGTGCTGTGGGTTAATGCGCCAGACTGCAAATCCATATGAACTGTAAGATTGATGGTTCAAGCTCACCAGCTGTTCCTCAGAAACCCCATCCAGGGTCACTATGGGTTGGAACTGACTCGATGGCACTTTACAACAACAACAACAACTGACATCTAGTGGGTAGAGGTCAGGAATACCGCTAGTCATCCAACGACGTACGAGAAAGCCCCCACAATGAATGATCCAGGCTCAAATGTCAATAATACTCAGGGTGAGAAACCGTGCACTAAAGAGATTCCCCAAAAGAAAGCAATTTGCAGACCATTCAGAACAAGCTTCCCATGGAAAAAAGGAGGAACATTGTCCTCAGAAGTTGGCTAAATTCAAAAAGTAAAAGAAGAAAGTAATCATATGTATTATTTGTTTATGTTTTTACACTGTATATGATCTATGAGCATTTTCTACTAATGTATAAGTTTATGAATAATACATTTCTTAATGTATAGAGTCCTGTTGTGGCGCTGTGGGTTAATGCGCTGGACTGCAAAAATCATTTGAATCGCAAGGTTAGTGGTTCAAGCTCACCATCTGCTCCTTGGAAACCCTATACAGGGTTGCTATGGGTTAGAACCGACTCAGTGGCACTTAACAACAATAACAAGTGTATGGTCAAAATTCATAAATTAGTATCTTTATATATAATGAGATATTAAGAGTAATTGTCCAAATTTTTGTTTGCTCAACCAAAAAGCATGAGCATTGATTGATTCCAGTTGCCATAGAGTCGGTTCCAAGTCATGGCAACCACATGTAAGTCAGAACTGTACTCCATAGCATTGCCAGTGTTTAACTTTTAGGACGTAGCTTTTCAGACCTTGCTTATGAAGCACCTCTGGGTGGACTCAACCCTCCAACCTTTAGTTAATAGCTGAGTGCTTAATCATTTACACCTGGGACTTGGCACTGACTATTGTTGTTAGGTGCCATTAGTCGGCACCGACTCATAGTGATTTTATTCACAACAGAATGAAATACTGCCCGGTCCGGTGCCAACCTCACAATCGTTGCTAAGCCTGAGCACATTGCTGTTGCCACTGTACTAATAATCTACCTCATTGGGGGGGTCTTCCTCTTTTTAACTGACCTCCAACTTACCAAGCATGATATACTTCTCTAGGAACTTGTCCTTCCTGAAAATATGTCCATCTGGCTATTCTGGCTGTACTTCTTCCATCACAAATTGGTTTGGTTTTAGACAGTCCGTTGTACTTTTCATATTCTCCTTCAACTCCGTATCTCAAATGCATCAATTCTTCTATAGGCTTATTTATTCAACATCCAACTTTCACATGTATATGAAGTTACTGAAAATACTATGGCTTGAATCAGGAGCACCTTAATCTTCAAACTGACATCTTTGCTCTTAAATGCTTTTAAGAGGTCTTGTGCAGCAGATTTGCCTAATGCAATATGTCATTTGATCTTTTGACTGCTGCTTCCATGATTGTTGATGGTTGATCTGAGCAAAATGAAGTCAATCTTTTCTCCATCTATATGGATGTTGTTTAATTTGTCCAGCGATGAGGATTTTTGTTTTCTTTACATTGAGATGCATCCCATG
>NW_006408567.1:12787074-12789615 GCF_000296735.1 Chrysochloris asiatica | reverse complement strand
CATTTACTTTTCATCCTTTAACCCCTCTCTCAAATCCTTCTGCCTCAGTTGTACTGAAGCCCTCGGGGCACGCATTCAGTCTTTCTTGCCAACATTTCTAATGCCCTTTTCAGTGCAATCAATTCAGCTTTTTGAGCTGAGATCCACGGCAGGGCAGAAGGACTATTGCCTCTACCCAGTCTTGTAAGATTACTATTACACACCCTGCTGTCCTTTTCCATGTAACTACTTCTGTTCACAAACAATGTCTAGTCCACCAGATACAGTCAAACAGGTCAGGATGGCTGAAGAATACTGGGTCAATGATTTCTATACAATCATGATTCAGCCCTCCAGTTGCCACATCAGGGAGGAAGAGGGAAGGTTTAGTCAGCCCATAATTCACAGGGTAATATTAGGATTGTCCAGTAAAATAACCTGGTATTACCTCTCTGTCCTGTTGTGAGCCATAGGTTTCTCTTATTTTGCAGCAGGGAGATGGCTTGATGGGGAGGGGGACAAGCTGGCCAGAGTGAATTTCTCGGCCTCTTTTCTGAGAAGATATTGGTTTCTGTGAGATGGTGTTTCAAGGCTTCAATTAGACCTCAATGGGGGATGCTTGTTGGCTCTCCCCGGAGTTCTGCTAGTCCACACGAGGGGTTTACCTGATTGTCGATCTCCTCAGGCCAATGTGACTGGTTTCCTGAGTTTGAATCAGTAATTGCCAGACATGCTGATGAGGAACCGCCATCTGCAGACTTTTGGTTTCAGAAAGCTGTTTGAACATATAGCATTGGAAGGTGAAGCAGTCCAGGGATTTCAGGAAGAATTGGGTCTCAGGACTCCCTGAGATCTCAGTCATCATTACTGAATGGAAAAATAATAGTCTGTCCCCCATTGTTATTTTTAGCTGAGGTCCCAGGGGTGGGGCAATAGGGGTGGCAGAGGTTGATGCTAAATTATGCTGGATCCCCTTACCCCTGACACTGTTAGTCTTCAGTAGACAATGAAGTTTGTTCAAGCATCTGTTGAGTTGGATGGCATTTTCTGCCAGATCCTCCCCTGAGATTTGGGCATTTATTTTTCTAGTGGCCATGTTTTTGCATAAGCATTAAGCATATCAGCCCTTATTTAAGGCCTTCTTTCCTTTCAGGGGTCCTCCCTGGGGTCCCACAAGCTTACCTCTAGTGGTCTTTTAGGTAGACAGTTACGGCCTGAGACTTCTCGTGCTTTTGGCTGTTAATTACCTCGAAGGTGATGTCCACCGGTTGGGATGGATTCATGCCAATTGCCCTGTCAAATTTCTGCCATTTCTTTTTAATATCCTGGGTGCTTTGGGAGATAAAAATCATGTTAACTATTTGAATATTTGCTGAGTTCTCAGGATCAAGGTCTGTGTACTTACAGTATGCCTGGTAGATTAATTTAAAGAATTCAGAGGGGTCCTCAGTTGGCTTCTGTTGAACTGCCTGTACCATGTTTGAGTTCTTTTGTTTAGGAACTCCCTTTTTCAGACCTCTGAAAATGCACATTTTATAGTGCTCCAGTCATGGCATGCCCATTTAGATTTTAATTTCTGTCAGCTAGAGGAATTGCCTTGACTGGGGCAAGGGTCCCATTCAGGTTTTTCTCCATTGATGCATGCTGTTTCCTCCCATGCCTTATCTCAGACCAGCCTTTTTCATCGCTGGTCAGGAGCATTATCAACAGAGCCTGAATATCTGCCCAATTAGGATGACAGGTAGCAAAATAGTGATTCTTAAATTTGTTATTTTGCTTGGGTCATCCTGGTGTGGCACTGTGGGCCAATGCACTGGACCACCAAGTCCTTCCGAACCACAAGGTCAGCGGTTCAAGCCCACCAGCTGCTCCCAAAAAAAACTCACACAGGGTCACCATGAGTCAGAACTGACCCAACAGCACTGAACAATAACATCTCAATAAGAAGAATTTGTATTTTTACTATTAAACAAGTCCAAGATAGAGAAAGAAGTATGTGCCCAGTAGTATCCTATGGGTGTCTGCAGTGGGGGTATTGCCTTGCCTCTGTTCCAGGTAGCCTTCTACCGAAATGGGTCCCTAGAAGGGTATGGTATAGAGAAATCACTTCCAAACTGCTTTCCTCAGCAGCTGAAAATGGCCAGGCAGGTTCACTAGGTCAAGTTATACTTTTCCCTAATGGCAGCAGCTGGTGTACCAGAAGTTGTAAAAAGACAATGTTACAATCAAAAGCTATATTTCACAAAAAAAGTAACCATTCATATCTCTTTGTATATTCATGTGCAGGCTTGCTTAGAACTGTTTTCACCTACTACTCATCTGTATTCATTATTTCTCTGCATGGCTTTCATATTAGCGTTATAAGTGCATTAAAGTACATATACGTGATATAACTTACATATTCTTGGAATTCCAGGTTGTTTTCAGTTTCTTAAACAGAAATACAGGACAAAAACAGTAATTTTACAAACAAATAGACAATCTGACACAGCAGTTTAATAGTTCAAGTTGTTTGTTGTTGTCGTGAAGTGCCGTTGAGTCTATTCTGACCCATAGCGACCC
>NW_006408567.1:12776265-12786149 GCF_000296735.1 Chrysochloris asiatica | reverse complement strand
AAAAAGAGGTTAGTAATTCAGATTTCCAAATGTCTACCTCTGTTAGTGTGGTGGTTATGAATCGGGCTCTGAACTACAAAGTCAGAAGTTCGAAACTACCAGCTGTTCCGCGGGAGAAAGATGAGGCTTTCTGCTCCCATAAAGATTTACAGCCTCGGAAACCCTAATCAGGGTCGCTATGGGTCAGAACCGACTCCATGGCACATCACAACAACAACATTCTGTCTGAACTTTATTTGTAAGCTAGGTGTTTGCAAATGACCTTTCTTTTTAATGAGCATCTGTGGTATCTTTATCAAAACACCATATTCACTGAGAGCCCCTTACTGTGAAATTTATACAACTGACATTCATTTTATTTCCTTAAAAAGCTCAACCTTCTTTAAATGTCCCTTAAGCCAACAATAGTCTCATTTCATAGAACCATGTTCTGTCCTGAGTCTTACCTGTGAAATGCATTTATTCTAGAGGACAGCCATGGAATGAATAAGTTACCTGATACCTCACTGGAATCCATAGGCTCTGAGAGGTCAATGTTCCTGTTTTCTTCCACTGCTTTGCTCCCTCCTTTAAATGCCTCCTTAAATTCCTTGCTAGCTCAGTAAGAGGGCAGATCACATATCTGAGGTGTGCAGGTCCCCTTTCAGGGAACATTCACCTGTGAAGGGGTTTCTTGCAAGTGATCAGTTTCCAGGAATTTGAAGCCTTGACTTGCTACCCACAACTCTCAGTCCTGGGGCCCAAACTCCCTGATATGGGGGACAATCCATGGGTTGTATGACGCACCTAACTATATCAGGCAAGCTGGCACACCTTTCCTGGGCTCAGATAAGTAGACTCAAAATGCTTCCTGTGTATCCAGGGGTTGGCCCTGGCTGACTCCCTTTGGAGGTGATATGAGGCAAAAAGGAACTGGACTTCTGCCTGGGCCTGTGGGAGAAAGCACAGAGAGGTTTTATGCAGATGAAAATTCAACATCTTGTGTATTAGGGCTGGCGTGGGGGTTCCTTTTCTGTAGGATTTAAGGCACATCGTGAAATCATGAAAACATCAGAATGCTGCCCCCTGAGGATAGCATGAATTTTATTTTAATGTGACATGCTAAAGTCTTAATAATGTGGAATAGCCAGCAATTAGCACAGAAAATCTGGCATTAGGACACCCATGTAAGATTAGTTATAGGGAAGAACACGGATTTGAACAGTACAGGCCCACACTGACATGTGGATTTTAAAAAACATCTTCTCCACATGGGCAGTTTGTCTCTCCAGTAAATTTCATATCATAGTAAAAAGTGATCTCTCTTTGTTCTGGGGTATTTTTCATCATGTTTAGTGTAATACTGTAAACCTCGAATACCACCACTGGACCCATACGAAGTGCCACTAGAGATGCTGAAAGTTCTCTCAAGAAGCAAAGAAAAATTAAGACATTTCAAGAAAAGGGTGAATTTCTTGATATGTATCCTAAGCTGAAGCCTACAGCTACAATTGTCCACCATTTCAAAATAAATGAATCCAGCATAAAGACCACTGTTATAAAATAATAAGAAGAAGGAAAGCAGATGCAGGACTCACACCAAAACACAAAGCATAGTCTCATCCACAACAGGCAGAGCTCACTGAAGTCAAATCTCGTCAGTTACATGTCCACGAAGACAGTTACCTTGTCCTGGGGACCAATAAAGGCATTTGAGAATCTGAGGAGACAGCATTTGCAAAGATTCAGAGGGAAGAGAGATCCTGGCACATTCAGAAAACAGCAAGCAGATCAATCAGGCTTGGAATGTGGAGTTACAGGAGGGAACCGTGTAGGGTCAGGTTACAGGAATGCACTGATTACATGGGGTAGAATAATCTAAAATACTTAGAGGAAAACGCCGTAGAACATATTCACAAACACAACCAAACCCACTTTCATCACGTTGATTCCAATTCATAGTGACTCTATAGGACAGAGTCATCCTGCCCCTTAGGGTTTCTAAGACTTGAATCTTTACCGAAGTAGACCACCACATCTTTCTGTCTCGGAGCAGTGGGTTGGTTCGAATTGCTGACCTCTTGGTTAGCAGCTAAACAATTTAGCCACAGCATCACCAGAGCTCCAGTAGTTATGCAATGCTCCAATAAAGGTTCAGGAGTTGACACCGCAGGAGAGAAAAAAAGTGAACGCAATCATAGAAAGATGTAGAAACTTCCAGGTGGAGAACCCCTTCTTTTCCTCTTTGCTATGCTTTCTCAAGTATACAGGATGCATTGAGCTTAGGTTTCAAATTCTGTACCTCCAGCATGTGTGATGACTCTCTTGATTTCAGGGGGACCCTGATGACAGTATTCAGCAGGGTCCTGAGAGCCAAACCAGACTTGAAACTAATAAAAATAGATGTAAGCCTTCGATCTCCACATCTCTAATCAGTGCAAAACAGCTAGGCCCTGGGCCTCCCACAAGAGTTTCACACTTGCACAGCTCCTTATTAAATCACTAACAACTACATCTATCTTTCTCTTGGCCAATACCATATAAGGTGACCAACTGTCCCAGTTTTCCTGGTACTGAGGGGTTTCCAGGAAACAGGAGTTTTAGTGCTAAGACTAGGGAAGTTCCAGGCAAATCAGAATGAGTTTGTCAGCCCAGCAGATTTCAGGCAGCCTGGATTTGCACAGCGTTATCTGCGTGTAAAACAGTCCTAGCTCACATAAGAAGTAAATTAAAATCATTGTGAGCTGATGTGTGGTTGCTGTTGTTGTTGATGTTAAGTGCTGTCGGGTCAGTTCTGAATCATAGCGACCAGGTATAGGGTTTCCAAGGAGTGGCTGGTGGGCTTGAACTGTCAACCTTGCATTTAGCAGCCTAGTGCTTATCCCACAGCACCATTAGTTACTGTTAAGTCAGCTCTAACTCATGGAGACCTTACATATAACAGAATGAAACGTTGCCTGTTTCTACGCCATCCTCACAATTGTTGATTGAGGTATCATGTCAATCCATCACATGGTGGGTATCCCAAATATTTGTTGATCCTGTACTTTACCAATACAATATGTTGTTTGAATTTTTGACTGCCCCTTCCTTTGCTTGTGGCATTGATTATGGATCCAAGTAAAATGAAATCCTTGACAGCTTCACTCTTTTCTCCATTTACCATGATACTGATTATTGGTCCAGTTTAAGGACTGGCCCAGTTGTGAATTATTAGTCTCTCCTGATAATGGTCCAAAGTAAGTGAGATGAAGTCTTAGCATCCTCACTTCTAATTACCATTTTGACTTTCTTCCTTCAAGACTGATTTGCTCATTCTTCATCTGTCTTCCTTTTCATTGTCCAGTTAAACCAAACCCACTGCCATTAAGTAGGTTCTGATTCATAAAAACCCTACAGGACAGAGTCAAAATACTCCTTAGGGTTTCCAAGACTGTAAATCTGTGTGGGAGCACACAACCTCCTCTTTCTCCTGAGGACTGGCTGATGGATTTGAACCGCCAATCTTTTGGTTCTGATTTGCTTTATAGAATAGTAGCCCAATGCTTATACCAAAGTGCCACCAGGTTTCCTTTACACATAGGAAATAACTGAAAACATCAGCCCATACTATAGGTGCCTGGCTAACACCCTCTGTATGTACAAGCACCTGCAGCTCTCACACAAAGGCTGCAGGTAATGCCCCCAATACTAGACAACCCAGCTTCCTCACAACTCTGAGGTGAGTTCCACACCTTCCCCAAGTGGTCTCCAATGTATTAAGTTGCCTCACTAATTAACGATCTGTCTCACTTCCTTCTCAGCTCACTCCCTCTGTCCCCTCATAGCATTTCTTGAGACCACCTCTTTTGCACTCAAATTCTTATCTTCAGGGACTATTCAAGGCAGAACCCAGACAAAACAATGCTGCTAAGGATGTCTGACTTTACCCTGATGCTGTGGAGAATTCTGCTGCTATCCCTAAGGTTTGAGTGCTTAACCATTCAGAAGGAGTCTGCCTCTCCTTTCTTGTCTTAGTCTGGAAGCTCTGCTGAAAGCTGTCTACCATGGGTGACCCTGATGAGATTTGAAAGACCAGTTGCATAGCTTTCCACATCACAAGAGAATGCAACGTGGAAAGTTACTAAAGGACGGTAACTAGGGAAGTGACATCATCACATGCATCTTTTCATATGAATTAGACAACATGGTGGAAGGATGCAGTTCCTGGTGGGTTATCTATAAAGCAAATCAGACAGAATGTTGTGGCTTGAGTTGTGTCTCACAAAGCAGATACGTTGAAGTCTTAACCTGTGTACCTATAGATGTGACCTTGTTTGGGAATCGGGTCTTTGCAGATGTGATGGAGTTAAGAGGAATTCATACTGGATTCTGGGGGTCACTAAATCCAATGAGTGGTGTCCTTACAAAGAGAGGGAGATCTAGAGACACACAAGATACAGGCACACAGAGGGATGATGGTCATGTGGAGACAGAAGCAGGGATTGGAGTGATGTTTCCACAAGTCAAGGAAAACCTAGGGCCATGGAAGCTAGAAGACATGAAAAAGAATTCCCCCCATGGGGCCTCCAGAGAGATCATGGCCCTGCTGACACCTTGATGTCTGACCATTTCAGACATCTGGCCTCCAGAACTGGAAGATAATAACTTTCTGTTGTTTTAAGCCCTTCATTTGTGATACTGCCCTAGGAAAAGACTACACAGAGTGACCTGGGTATTCACACCCCAGTGATGTGGAAACAGCAGCAGAGGTGAAATTCTTGTGTCCCTTCATAATAGGAATTTTCCTCTGTTGAGACAGTGTGACCTAGATTTGGCCACCCGTTAATCAGCTAAAATACCTCACCAGAGGCAGTTGGATCTGCTATCTCCACAGGCTTGAAGCAAAGTCAGATCATAACTAACCTTTGTTCTGACCATTGTCTCTCTGTTTCTTGCCCTGTGGGTCTCCTCTGCACCTGGTGGTGAAGTCCCTCTTAACACACTGTGTTTACTTAGAGCCCCGGGTTCTCCCTTCTTCAGCTAAGGTTTCCTCCCCTCTGTGTCCTCTCACGGTCAGTGGGATCCCCAGACGGCATGCCTGGTCCTTCAGAATAATATTCACACCACTCTTCCCCAGTGTTTACTAAAGTACCTAGAACAGAGTAGGTGCTCAGTAAGCACTCACTGAATGAGAGACTCCCAGGCTACTCATACCAACAAGTAGAACAAAGATGAGTCTATGGGTGGTGCAAAATGTTGGAAGTTCAAACTCACTCCAAGGCACTTCAGAAGACAGGCATGACAATCTGCTGCCAAAAGGTCACCCTATGAAAATCCTACAGAACAGAGTTCCACTCTGATGAACATAGGGTCTCTCTCCAGGACATGGAATCAATTCAATGGCAACTAAGAACAAAACAAAACAAAAAAACTGAAGCTGTCAAGGATTGCATTCTATTTGGAGTCATAATCAACATCCAAGGAAGCAGCAGTCAAGAAATCAAATGGCATATTATATTGGGCAAATCTGCTGCAAAATTGCTCTTTAAAGGTTTTAGAAAACAAACGTGTCGCTTTGAGGACTACGGCATATCCAACCCAACCCATGGTCTTTTCAAGAGTCTTCTCCATAGGTGAAAGCTAGACAATCAAGAAGGAAGGCAGAAGAATTGATGTGTTCGACCTGTGGTGTTGGCAAAGAATATTGAATATACTGTGGACTTCCAGAAGAATGGCCAACATTAGTCTTCGAAGAAGTACAATCAGATGCACCTTAGAAGCAAGGATGGTGAGACTTCAGCTGGCTTACTTTGGACATGTTATCAGGAAAGAACCGTCTCTAGAAAAATCCATCATGGTTGGTAAAGTAGAGGGTCAGAGAGAAGCAGGAAAACTCTCAATATGATGGATTGACACAATAGTCACACTAATGCCATCAAACACGCCAGCGATCATGGAGATGGTGCAGACCATTGATAGCATTTCACTCTGTTATGAGGTACAAAGGTTTCTGTGACTCAGAGACAACTCAATGACCAACTAAAAACTTGGGGAGTCTTAAGTGAGAGAGATGGTTTTAAGCAAACAGTTCTTGCAAAACCTTTTAAATCACTCTTGTCTATGTAGTAAGCAAGACAAGAGTGAGTTTCTGCGATGTGATTCACTTCTGAGCTCTCCAGATCTCATCATGGGCCCTAAGTCATTCTGTTTGATAGAAAATATTATATATCTGATCACTTTGACAGCTAATAACTCCTTTCCTTCTTATTTGTCTCTCTTTCCGTCCTCCATTCCTTCTTTCGTCCAGTTTTTTATAAGGGGTTGTGAGCACGTCCCCAATTTGATGGGGAAATGTGTTGGGCAAAGCAACTAACACACTGATACGGAATGGTTTCAAAGTCTGTGTTTATCCACTAGGTGGTGCTGTTTCCACAGTTTGCACTCCCGTATTTTAGCATTTGGCTGTGAATGGGTCCAATAGATCATTCCTTTTAATCTCTCAGTATTTAAGATTGGGGAGAGGGGTGTGAAAATCCCATTACCTAATTGTTGTTAAGTGCCAACTGTACTTTTGACGTATTTGTTCCAAAATTATCATGTTGTTGTTGTTGCTTAGTGCCAGAGTGGAGTCAAGTCAGTTCAGACTCAGAGGAATCCAGTATAGGGTTTCTGAGGAGTAGCTGGTGGGTTTGAACGGCCAACACTGTGATTTGCAGTGCAGTGCTAATCCAACAGCGCCACACCAGGAGTCCAAAATAACCTGGAGAGGTACAATTTTCTGCTAGTCTGTTCAAGCGTGCTAACTAGGAAGTGCTTTTGCTTTAAATCAGGTGTCTCTTGGGTGTATGATTGTTGCTGTTGTTATTGTTAAGTGCTAACAAGCCAGTTCTGACTCACAGCAACTCTGTATAGGGTTTCCAAGGAGTGACTGATGAATTTCAACTGCTGACCTTGTGGTTCAAACAGACTTTGGGGTCCCATGCCTTATCCCACAGTTCAACACCAGGATGATTAGGTGATTTTTATCAAGAAAGCTGGCTAACAATAAGAAATACCTTGAACATTTTCATCTCAACACCATCTAAAGCATTGGGGCTTTATCTGTTTTCTAAGGACGCTCTTCATTCTTTCTGGATTAGAAGCAGGGAGGTGGCCACAGGATGTCTTGCTGAGAAACTTCCATCTTGGGAAAGGACCACCCGCTCTTTCACTCATCTGACAAGCAAATGGGTCTGTCATTCATGAGCCACACAGAGAGTAAAACTATTTGGAAAATAACCTCCAACTCTTCAGGCCAAATCCAATTTTAAAAATTTAGGTGAAATGAATTCAGTGAAAGAAAAAGCATTCTTACGTATAAAATAAAACAAATCAGCCGTGCCGCCACCTTGTAGAGGGCTACCTTCATCTCAGAGGTGGTTCGGAAGCAACCCATCACACCTTAGTAAAAATAAGAAACCACAAACAACTAATGCAGCTTCAGAGAGGAGTTGGGATCTCCAAGGAACCTATAAGCCTGAAAAAGTTTTAAAGAGGTCCCAAGTTCAGGATGAATAGAGGATTTGTGTTGAAATGGAGATTATTTAAAACTCCTGTATAGAGAACAACTGTAAAAACTAGCAAATGTACACACGTATACACATGTTCACACACAAAGGCACACCACATACACATAGATCCACCCACACGCATGCACATACACAGGAGTGTGTACTTATGCACACAGACATATGCAGTTACACATATGCACATATACATATACATGCGCAATCTCATATACACATGTTGATCTTGCTGTTAGCAGCCCTACACATAACCCACTACACCAAATACACACATGTATAGAAACAGACACACAGGGCCCACAGAATATAACAAAAACACAGGTAGTTCTTTTAATAAATTCACAAAACTGAGGTAAGCCAAGACTATTCTTGTTAATAGTGGAGTCCTCAGTGAAGTCTGTTCCTTCTGGTATGGATACAGAGACTGGAATCTAGTTCACTCTCTATAATACAACACAACAGTTACTACACCCATCACCCTGACCCCACCCCACAAAGGGATCCTACTCAGAATCCCCACTTGGATGAGAGACTTTAGGGAAACTGTCTTGTTCAACAGCAAAGGAAATGTTTCTTCTTGTTGTTTAGAGCTGTTGAGTCAGTTCCAACTCATAGTGACCCTGTACAGTGTTTCTGAGGAGCAGCTGGTAGGCTTGAACTGCCGATCTTATGGTTAACAGTCCAGTGCTTATCCTACAGTGCTATACCAGGAGTCTACGTACTCCTTTCTGAAATAAATCACTGCTTCTCAGACAAGAAGAAGGCCTTTACAACAAAGATATGAGAGACCAAATGAAACAGACACAGAGAAAAATGCTAGAATCCTGAACTTAAGGAGAAAGGCTAGAGAAGTTGATTGAGTGCTTGCTTGGAGAGGAAGCTAAGCAGGGATGATGAGAGAGGGAGAATGACTGGTGAACAGCGGCATGACCATCTTGAATTTTTGTGAGTAGCTTTGGCAACAGAAGGTAGCTTGACAGAGCAGATTCACACAAGTAATGGGAAATGTATAACTCCTTCTTCTTCCCTGGGGACCAGAGGTGTGGTTAGCTCCCATTGTCCTCTACTCCCAGCATAGACTGTGTTCTCTGGGAATTCGGAGCTGAGTGGTGGTGAGACAAGCCAGTATAAGACAGGGTCCAGCTGCACTGTTTTGGTGCCTGGATTCAGGCAGGCTTTGCTCCAGACCTATAGAACCCACCTAGCCACCAGACCAGCATTAGTCTAGGAGAAACTCTCATAACCAGCCATCCTGCCCTGAGTTGCCCTATGGTCCTAACAGACACTAAAACCAGCTCCATCAAGCCCTGAACAAAGATAACACATAGGCCAATAGGAACTCCACCTAGGGCCAGGAACTCCACTGTCACCTCGTGAGCTCCTTGGCTGGCAGGAGCCCCCACAAGACTTTTCTTCTCTCCATATCCAACAGCTGCAGTGGATATTTTTATTTGGGTTTTGGGTTGGTTTGTTTGTCATTGTTTAGTCATTTTTGCCTATTCTTTCTTGTCGTTCTTTTCTTTCCACTCCCTTGAATTTTATCCTTTCCAGCTCCACTTTTGTTTTTCCTTCTTTTCTAATTCCCCTCTTTTTTTTTTTTTTTTTCCTTTTTAATCTTTCTTTACTACTCTCTATTCTGCCTTTTCGTCTTCCTTCCCCCAATTCCATCCTCTAACTACATCCACAGGACATAGTTGGTGAGAGTCTAAGAACACATCAACATACAATCAGCAGTTAAATACAAATACAACACCACCACAATATCCCAGAGACAACAGGCAATGTTGACTCACACAAAGAACAAGAGAAAAGAGCGTAAACAAATGACCAAAATGAAGACCCAGAAAACATTTCTTAGGAAGAAAAGATATTGGAACTAACTGAAAAAGAATTTGAAAGAATGATATTTTGGTGCCTTCAAAGGATGGACAGAAAGATCGAGGGAAGCAAGGAGATCACAGAAAAGACTTTAGAAGAATTCAGGAAAGTACTGCAAGAAAAAGCACAAAATAAATGCAAATTTTGAAACAATATAAAACTTGCAATTAGAAATCCAGATGATTAACACTAAGATTTCAGAAATGGGCAAGACATTGAATGGACGAAGGAGTAGATTCAAAACAATAGAAGCCCAAATTAGTGGGCGAAAATATATCTGTTAATAATAGAATGTTAGAACAGTTATAAAAAAGAATGGAAAAAAATCCAAAGAAAGCCTAAGAGCTGTGTGGGACACCATGAAGAGGAATAATTTATGGGTCATCAGAATTCCAGAACAGGAAGAGACAATAAAAAGTACAGAGAATATTGTAAAAGAGTTGCTGGAAGACAAGAAGATAGGCATACAAGAAGCTGAAC
>NW_006408567.1:12741064-12770531 GCF_000296735.1 Chrysochloris asiatica | reverse complement strand
AATGTATGGTTGCAGCCATTTCTGTATTACCTTTAGTAAAACTTTACTTGCTTGGGATATTAATGATATTATCCAATAATTTCCACATTTCTTTGGGTCACCTCTCTTTGGAATAGGTACAAATATGGATGACTTCCAGTCAGTTGGCCAGGTGGTTGTTTTTCAAATTTCTTGGCATAGATGAGTGAGTGTTTTGAGTATCACATCTGTTTATTAAAAGATTTCAATTAGTATTCTATCAATTCCCGGTGCCTTGTTCTTTGCCAATGCCTTCAATGCATGTTGGAATTCTTCCTTCAGGATCACTGGCTTTTGATCATATGCTACCACTTGAAATGGTTGGACATTGACCATTTCTTTTTGGTAGAGTGACTCTGTGTATTCCTTCCATCTTCTTTTGATGCTTTCTGCATTTCTTCAATACCACAAGTCGAGGTTTGAAATTTTTCTTCATTTCCCTCAGCTTGAGAAATGCTGAGCATGTTCTTCCCTTTTGGTTTTCTAACTCCAGCTCTTTGCACGTTTTGTTACAATATTTGACTTTGTCTCCTAGAGTTGGCCTTTGAAATTTTCTGTTCAGCTCTTGTACCTTCACACTTTTTCCATTTGCTTTAGCGTTTCTATGTGGGAGAGCAAGTTTTGGAGTCTCTTCTGACATCCATTTGAGTCTTTTCCTTCTTTCTTGTCTTCTTAATGCCCTGTTGCTCTTCCTATATGGTGCTCTTAATGTCATTCCACAACTCTTCTAGATTTTGGTCTTTAGTGTCTAATGCATCAAATCTGTTATTCAGATAATCTCTAAATTCAGATGAGATATATCAAGATCATATTTTGGCTCTTGTGAACTTGTTTTAATTTTCTTCAGCTTCAGTTTGCATTTGTATATGCGCAATTGATGGTCTGTTCCACAGTTTGCCCCTAGCCTTGTTTTAGCTGATGATATGGAGCTCTTCCACCGTGTCTTTCCACAGATGTGGTCAATTTGATTTCTGTGTTTCCATCTGGTGAAGTCCATGTATATAGTTGTCTTTCATGTTGTTTAAAAAAGGTATTTGCAATAAAAAAGTCATTGGTCTTGCAAAATTCTATCATGCGATCTCCAGCATCATTTCTATCACCAAGGCCATATTTTCCAACTACTGATCCTTCCTCTTTGTTTCCAACCTTTGCATTCTAATTTCCAGTGATTATCAATACATCTTGATTGCAAGTTTGATAATTTCAGATTGAAGAAGTTAGTAGAATTCTTCAATTATAACATCACTGTCTTTAGTTGTTAGTGCCTAAATTTTTATAATAGTGGTGTTAACTGGTCTTCCTTGTAGGCGTATAGATATTATTCTATCACAAATAGCTTTATACTTCACGACAGATCTTGACATGTTCTTTTTGATGATAAATGAGACACCATTCCTCTTCAATTTGCCCTGGCATAGTGAATCTTGTGATTATAAGATTCAGAACGGCCAATATCAATCCATTTCAGCTAATTAATGCCTAGAATATCAATATTTTGTGTTCCATTTTGTTTTTGACAATTTCCAATTTTCCTAAATTCATTCTTCTTACATTCTATGCTCCGATTATTAGTAGCTGTTTACAGCTGCTTCTCTTCATTTTGAGTTGTGCCCCACCATGAAGGTCCTGAAGTCTTTATTTGAGTCATCACAGTCAACTCTACTTTGAGGAAGCAGCTCTTCCCCAGTCGTGTTTTGAGTGCCTTCCTACCTAATGGTCTCATCTTCTGGCACTATATCTGACAATATTCTGATAGTTTTCATCAAGTTTCAATAATAAATAATCTGGTGCTGACAGTGTTCCACTGCTATTTATAAGGTTTTCGGAAGCAGTCCATCTTTTCTTCTTTCTAGTCTGTCTTCATCTGAAAGCTCATCAGAAACCTGTCCTGGCATTCAAAATACCCGTGGCATAACTTCCAGAATCACAGCAACACACGAGCCACCACAGCACAACAAACTGACAGATGAGTGGTGGTGACCAAATATAGCAAGCTAATATTTAAGTTAATCATTTTGTATGGCCTGTGAATGATGTTATAAATTTTGGCAGAAAAAAAAGTTCCCTACCCCTGTCCTAGGAGTCCTGGTGTGGCACTGTGGACTAATGTGTCAGACTGCAATATCATTTGAACTGCAAGTTTGATGGTTCAAGCTCACCAGCTGCTCCTTGAAAACTCTATACAGGGTTGCTATGGGTCAGAATTGACTCAACGGCACTAAACAACAACAACTCCTGTCCTAAAGGAGCTCTAGTAGCGTAGTGGTTATAAATTGGGCTGCAAACAGCAAGGTCAGCAGTTCGAAACTACCAGCAGTTCCGCAGGAGAAAGATGAGGCTTTATGCTCCCATGAAGATTTACAGCCTCAGACACTCTGTACGGGGTCGCTATGAGTCAGAACCAACTCCATGGCACATAACCACCACCACTGCCACCCTGTCCTGTGCCACTAACTGGTGACTCCGCCCTTTGGTCTTAATAGATGCCATCCTTCTGCCCCTTGGGCATGACAGCCCCACCCCTTCAGTTATGGATGGTGGCCCCATCTTCCTGGCACACCTTAATGGAAGTCCAACACTCCCGAACCAAGTTGATTAAAATATGATTTTTTTTTTTAAACTAGAAGGTTCAGGCTTTGTCCTTGGATAGCCAGGAAACCTTGGCCCCACCCTTTGAAACAAGAAGCCCCAACTTCCATGTTCCTTCCAACCTTTCTGCTGATCTCCAAGCTGCTCCAAGGATGGTCCTGTTCTTGTCTTGGAGGACAACAGGTGTAGTTCCTTTGACCTATATCCTGCCTATAGAATTCCAAGAGGTAAACAACATTGTTTTCCTTTTGTTTTTTTCTCTTTCTCCCTCAGTATAAGCTGTTGAGTTTTATGCTGTGGTGGTTGGTTAGATCCACAAGTCTTTAATTTATTTAACAAAAGATCATGTAGCCATATCCTTGTTGAACATTCTAGAACTCATGTTCTTAATTTGTGCAACAGAAATTTCCAAATCTTTTAAGTACTGTTTTTCATTTTGGACAGTTTAATTTTTAATCCATCTCTTCCCTTTCACATTTTACTAGAAGCAGCGAGGAGAGACCTCATGGCACCTTTAAGATCTTTCATAGGAATCTCATCAGCTTTCTCTCAAACATTTGAACATAGTTCAGTTAAGTTCTTTGCCACTGCATAGAAAGTATGGCCCTTCCTCCATTGTCCAATCACATGGTCATCATTTCTTATAAAGCCACACCAGAAGCACATTTAATGTCCACTTTTCTAACAAAATTCTGTTGCTGGCACTATATGTACTCTCTAAGATGAAAGCGATTTTCTCTACAGGTCTCCTCACTTCCTTCTGAGTGTCTTAGTTCTCTAGTGCTGCTATAACAGAAATACCTCAAGTGGATGGCTTTACCAAACATACATTTATTCTCTCACTGTTTACAAGGCTACAAATCCAGATTCAGATCACCAGGTATGGAGAAAGGTCCTGTCTCCTTTCAGCATCTGTAGACCCAACATTTCGTGGAGATCTTCATGCATCTTGCTGTCCATTTTTCCTTGCATACAGGAGCTTCACAGTGCAGAGACCCCAGGTCCAAAGGACACATTCCACTCCCACCTCTTCTCTCTTGGAGGTAATAAGTCCCTGTAATCACTCACTTCTATCTCCTTTTATCTCTTACAAGTAAAGATGTAGCAGGCCATACCTCAGGGAAACTCCCCTCACATTGGAGCAGAGCTATGAAGGGATGTAGGGTGATGCATCCCACCCTTAGTTCTCTTACTGGTTTGTCACATCAGATCACATCATAGGGATCATCACACAACTTCCAACCCACTGAGAATCATGGCCTAGCCAAGTTAACCCATATTTGGGGGGGATAGAATACAATTTATGAGCCCTCACCAGAATTGCCCTTGACATCCATGATTCTCCCAACAGTCTCTTCAAGGTAAACTATGTTTTTACTTTAGTTGTTGTTTTACTCTTAGACACCTTATAATTCTTCCAGCCTTTACCCACTACCCAGTTCCAAAACAGAGTCTATATTTTAGGTGTCTGCTAGAGAAACATTGCATTAGTCCTAAGGCTGAAGAGAAGGTGGACATCTTACTTGCAAACCCTATACCCATGGAAGATTCTCTGAAATATGTACAGTCCAACAGCTAATCATTTAAATTTTATCCCTGAATTTAGTCAGATGGTCTGAGAGCTCCACTGTTGTCTGAGGACTCACAGAATTGCTTCAAAGTTCAGGTACATGTCATTTAATGTCCATGGTATGTTTTGTGACTTGAACACTGTGTGAGCATCATAATAAAACCTTATGAGAGTTACGGAAAAAAATAAATAGAAGGAGAGCTGTTTTCCCTTTATACATATTTATAAAAAAACTTATGGGACGACAGCACCACACCAGGACTCTCTCTCAAAAAAAAAAAAATATATATATATATATCCAAACATGTGTGTATATACAGTCAAACATATATATATATATGGTCAAACGTATGTGTATACACAGTGAAACATATATATAGTCAAACATATGTGTGTGTATATGGTCACACATATATATAGTCAAACGTGTATATATAGTCAAACATATGTATATATGTAGTCAAACATATATGTAGTCAAACATATCAAACATATATGTACATATATAGAGTCAAACATACATATATAGTCAAACATATACATAGTCAAATACACATATATATAGTCAAACACACACACACACACACATATATATATATAAACACACACATTTATATAGAATATACACACACACATATATATTTATGCACACATAGATAGATAGATAGATAGATAGATAGATAGATAGATAGATAGATGATAGATAGATAGATAGATAGATAGATAGAGAGTCCTAGTGAGGCACTGTGGGTTAATGCACCAGACTGAAAAGCTGTTTGAACTGCAAGGTTGGCGGTTCAAGCTCACCAGCTGCTCTTCGGAAACCCTACACAGGGTCGCTATGGGTTGGGATCGACTCAATGGCACTTAACAACAACAACAATATATATATGGTCAAACACTGTCTGAATGGATGTTTAGAGGCCCATACCTTGATGAAGGAGGGACCAGTCCCTGGAGAAGGACATCATCCTTGGTAAAATGGAGGATCAGTGAAAAAGAGTAAGGCCCCAACAAGATGGATTGACACAGTGGAAAAAACTATGGGCTCTAAGGTAACAGCAAATATGAGGATGGTGCAAGACTGGGTGGTATTTCATTCTGTTGTGCATAGGGTTGCTATGGGTCAGAACCAACCGGATGGCACCTAACAACAACAACCTATATGAAACGATACTTTGGTTGGCTGATGTGGCCCTAGCTTTCATTAAAGGAAACTCTAAGAAGCCAGACTTTTAAGATTTAGAGACTGGTCGTGTGGCGTGAACAGGCAGGTTAATAAGAGAGTGTGGGGGTTGGAGGGGGTGGTCCACAAAGACCCTGAGCTGTTTCCTTGGTGTCTGATAAAATTTCTGGCCACAAATCAAAACAGAAGAGAGGTGAGAGAACAAGTTTGAGGGGCGAATGATGACTTTCATTTTGGCCTCTTGAGTTTGAGGTGTTTTGGGAAAATTAGCCTGTGTCTGGCTCCAATGATGAATTAGAAAGGGATGTGGGGCATCTGTCTCCCGTGTTACCTTGTCCATTCCCCCATAATAATCTGTAGGTTCAACATTCCTAGGAGTTCTCCATGCATCTTGGCATCCATCTCCCCCTGGATCTAGGAGCTTCACAGGGACCCAGGGCCAAAGGTTGTACTCCACTTCTGACACTTCATTCTTGGCTTCTCTGCTCACTTCATCTCCTGTAAAATAAAAATTATTGCATGCCACACCCTTGGAAATCTTCCTTACATTGCATGAGGGTTGTGCTAGGATTAAGGGTGGTGTGTTCTCTCATTAATCCTATTGGCTGATCACATCAGATCCCATCATGGAGGGATCATCACATAACAGCTAATCCACTGAGAATTATGGTCCAGTCAAGCTGAGCCATATTTTGTTGTTGTTGTTGCGTGCCGTCAAGTTGGTTCTGACCCATAGCGACTCTGAGGGTTTCTGTGGAGTGGTTGGTGAGTTCAAATCACCAACCTTATGGCTGAAACCTATTTTTCGGTCCAGTGCATTATCCTGCAGCACCACATTAGGGCTCTGACACATATTTTAGGGTACACAATTCATGACGGGCTGTCTGTTTCTATAATGATTTGCAGCCTCGGAAACTCAAATGGGACAGTTCTAGTCATTCTATAATGAGTCAGAAGCAACTTATTATCAGTGGGATTTGGCAATTCCCAAATTCCCATTAAGAAGATTTGTAGATTAGATTACCTAGTTTTTAACCAAGTTAATCCTTATAGCTAGCCCAATAAACCAAATAAACACTATCATGATTAATATCAGAGAAATTGAAGCTGTCAAGGATTTCGTTGTATTTTCATCAATGATCAACATACATGGAAGCAGAAGTCAAAACATTAAATGGCATATTGCCTCCCTGGGGAAACATGCTGCAAAAGACCTCTTTAAATTAAGTGTTAAAAAACAAAGATGTTACTTTGATGACAAGATGCACTTGAGCCAAGGAATCATCTTCACAATCGTTGCATTTGCATGTGAACACTGGACAATGCAAAAGGAAAACTGGAGAAGAATTTGAGGGAAAAAAAAAAAAATCAGTCTTGGTGGAAAAACAGCCAGAATGCTCTTAGATGTGAAGGTGATGAGACTTGCTTACTATGGACACATCATCAGGAAAGATCTACCACCAGAAAATGACATTATTTTCAGCAGAGAGTCAGCGAAAGTCAGGGAAACCCTCCATAAAATGAATTGACACAATAGTTTCAACAACAGGTTTGAACACACCAAGGATTGTGAGGATGGTGCAGAATCAGGCAACATTTAATTCTGTTATACCTAGAGCTGCCTCAAGTCAGAGTCTACTGCACAGCACCTCACAACAAACATCCTCATTAAAACCAACAAATGCCTTACAGAAATGTCTGTTTAAAAAAAAAATGTTACGAAGGTGTGTTTAATGAAGTGAGCAACAAGGACAGAGCAGGCTTCCACCAGTCAAATTGTGAGGTAAAACTCTAGGTGGTAATCGAAAACAACAAAAACAAGACGCAGAAACCTGTCTGTTTGTGATAGTTTAGTGGAGACCCCCGTACTATTCCCAGTTCATGCAGTTTATGAACAGTTATCACTCCTGGTTAGTTGCTATGATGCCTGGTGGTTCTGTGGCTTAAGCATTGGGCTGATAACTATAAAATCAGAAGTTCAAATCCACCAGCTGCTCCACAGGAAAAAGATGAAGGTGGGTGCGCCTAAAGACGATCAGTCTTGGAAACCCTGTGTAGAGTCGCTTTGAGTTGAAATCAACTTGGCGGCAGTAGGTTTGGTTTATGATGCTGAACAGGTTTCAGTGGAGCCTCCACATTAAAAAAGACTAGGAAGAAAGGCCTGGAGATCTACTTCAGAAAATTAACCAATGAAACCCTTATGGATCACAATGGTCTGATACTATTGTGTATGGATTGCCATGAGTCAATGGCAACGTGATGGCAGCTAGCAACCTGTCCCTTCATGGTCAAGGTGACATTCAGCAATGAATGAGAAGATCATTACTTTTTTGTCAGAAATGTGTGCTAAGGTAAGAACATTTTGGAAACAGAAATTTGGAAAACTTTCTGTCGTTAAGTGATTTTATTGCCAGAAACAATGTGTGACATCTATAAAAGCTCTCTTATTTCACAGTTTAAAATTTGGAAGCACAATTTTGTAGCCTGTTAAAAAATCTTCCAAGGGGTTTTGTGGGCATTTTAACCCATTTCTTGAAAGTATCAAAACAAACAACTTCCAGTTAATTTGTAAGAACAATTCATTGATATCAAAGAATATGAAATTTATTAACCAAATTTCAAAAAAAAAAAAGTTTTTTTTTTCAAAAACTCTTTGAATATTTAGTGGATGGGATTAAAATCTGAGCATAATGAATTATAAGCATGGTACACAATGTCCACAGAGTGATTCACCCTGATTTTCTAAAGGCCTCAAGCATGTTTGATCATAGTGCCTTCACTAAAGTACTTTATTGTTGTTAGGTGCTGTTGAGTCAGCTTCAGCTCATGGCGACATTATGTACAATAGGACAAACATCAGCCTCATTTTGCTGCAGATACTGTATCAGTCCATTTCATTGAGGGCCTCCCTCTCATTCAGGGACCATCTACCATGCATGATGTCCTTCTCCAGAGACTGGTCTCTCTTGGTAACTTGTCTAAAGCCAGCAGATGAGGTCTCACCGAGTTCACTTTTAAGGAGTATCTGGCTGTACTCCCTCTAAGACACACCTGGTCATTCTTCTAGTAGTCTTTGGTATTTTCAATAGTCTTAGCCAATACCACAATTCAAATGCTAATAAGCAACAGAGACTAACAATGTTTTTGAGAAAATAGAATACTTTTTATTGTTGATACATAAAATTATTTTTTTCTTAATTTGTTCACTAAATACATATTGAGACCCCCTCCTCAATACTCAGGTCATTCTAGGTTATCATAACCATGACTGAGACAAAAAACTTGTCTTCATAGACATTCCTTTCTAGAGAAGAAGGTAAAGATAAAAATGCAATAAACATTTCTATTAATGTTTATTTCCCTTATGACTGTTGGTGTTGTGAATTAAATTGTATCCCCCCAAAAAGTTAGGTTGAAGTCTTATTGTTGTTAAGTGCTGTCGAGTCAGTTCCGACTCGTAGCAACCCTGTATAGGATTTCCAAGGAGAGGCTGGAGGAGCAGCTGGTGAATTTGAACCACTGAACTTGTATTTAGCAGTCCAGTGCTTATCCAACAGCACCACACATTGAAACAGTTTCAGTGAGTTCATACTGGAGTAGTAGTTGTTGTTAACTGTCATCAAGTCAGGTCCTACTTATAGTGACCTTGTATAGGATTTCCAAGTAGCTGTTGGATCAAACCTTATAGTTCAAACCAAACTTGTGGTCCAGTGCTTATCCTATGGTGCCACACCAGAGCTGGAGTAGAGTGGGTCCTAAATCTTATCTTTTATAAATGATGTCTGGTATAAAGAATAGAATCTACATAGACACATACACACAGGGGGAAGAGATCACATGAGGAACCATCTACAAGTTAAAGATTGACAAGGAAGTTCCCTCCTCAGAGCCAATGTTCTAAATTGGACTTCTGGCCTCCAAAAATGATGAAACAATGTATTTCTGCTCCTTAAAAAGATCCACATCTGGTATATTCCACTAGGGAACTAAGAGAGGGAGATATATTTACCTGTCTTCACACTGCTAGAAGGCTGTTGCATAGATGAGAAGAAAGGCTCCACCAGGGAGACGTTGAACCAAGAGTAGAATTAGAATTCTCCCATTCTGAGTCCTTCCTTTGTGCAAGGTACTGCTTGTACATTATGTCTAGCCCCTGCAATGCCTCTGAAAGGAAGCTATTTCCGTCATCTTTTCAAGCAAAGAAAATGGAGACTGTGGCTTCCTAGGCCACAGAGACAGAATTGGAACTCATACCAGATATGTCTTCTGGGGCTCTTTAGGAGATTGCACAATAATACTCTGATATCCTTACAGGGGTGATGATTTTAGCTCAAAACAAAGGAAAGCATTCTGAACAATGAGAGTTCACCATCATTGCATTTGATATAGTAATACAATGTTGTTGCTGCTATCCTTGAGAATCTCTCCCTCACCCTTCTGCTCTGCTTTTTCAGTGTTACTTGATTCTCAGCCAGGTTCTGTCCCAGGTGGTAGCAAAATTGGTGACTGACAGTCTAAGCTCTCAATCCCTCAGCTTTGTGAGTCAGAGGAACTGAAGAGAGGTCCTCCTTGTGGATGATACCAACCAAAGTCCCGGAGCTGGATCTGATTGGCCCCACTTGTTCACATGCTGTTCCAAATGCTGTGAGCTGAAATATGCTAATGAGTAAGGTCTAGGTCATCAGGAAGTAGTAGGAAGCAGCCCTTGAGGATCACAGAGATTGTAAGTGGAAAAGGACTAGTTATCCAAAGAAACACTAAGAATTTAACTATACCCAAAGAATTTGGTCTTTGTCTTTGGTTCCTAAGTGATAACTTCTAAAATTTTGAAAATTTCCTAGTGATTAAAGTGTCTCTGTGAGGTCTCCAGACAACACCTCATTATGCTAATGATGAGTGAGGACTGGCCAACCTCAGGGAGGGGGAACAATTCAGTCTAATGTGCTATGTAATGATGCTCTGATAAAGACTATATTGGAAGTAGATGGCTCCACCTACATTATTTCAAAGAAGCTCTAGGGTCTCGCTGGTTGCCCATGCAGGTGGGCAAGTATCATATTCCTTTTGGGAACATGGAAGCTCTGCATTGGGAACTATTCTAGAACTCACTCCAAGTCTCTCTTCATTTGTAGTCTTTTTACTGTAATAAAACTATCATCATAAACATTGCACTTTTTTTTCATTCTGTGAGTCATTCTAGCAAACTATTGAACCCAAGGGAGTAGTAGGAGCCAGTCGGTCAGTAGTGAAGGGGTGTTGGGATCCACAAGCTCCGGCCAGAGTCTACGGTCTTGGCAGGCTTGGTATCAGGAAGATGTTGTTGTTGTTATTATGTGCCATGGAGTCGGTTCTGACTCATAGCGACCCTGTACAGGGTTTCCGAGGCTGTAAATCTTTACGGGAGCAGAAAGCCTCATCTTTCTCCCATGGAACAGCTGGTAGTTTTGAACTGCTGACCTTGAGGTCCACAGCCCGATTCATAACCACTATGCTACCAGAGTTCCTTTAGTAGCCTTTAACTTGTGCAGTATGTCCTCGCTACAAGTATTTAGGGTCAGAGGAAGAAGTACTGCATGAGCACTTGATTTGCAATTGATCCTTACATTTGGTATTGATGTTGTTGTCAAGTGCCAATGAGTTGGTTCCAGCTTATAGCAACTCTGAATAGGACTTCCAAGGAGCAGTTGGTGGGTTTGAACTGCTGACCTTGTGGTTCGCAGTCCAGTGCTGATCTTACAGTGCCACACCAGGAGTGTACATTTGGTATTAGAGAAGTGGAATTTGATTGCCCTCACATGGCCCAATGGATTTCCCCATTGAAAGAGTTACTAATTCATGGTCCATCTAACAGGAGAATCAGGGAAGAGCAGCCGGGCAGGCCAAAATACCTTGTAGCGTAATGGTTACGAGTCAGGCTGCTAACCTCAAGGTCTAACTACTGGCTGTTCCGTGGGAGAAAGATAAGGCTTTCTTCTCCCGTAAAGATTTAAAGCCTCTGAAAACCCATACAGGGTCGCTATGAATCAGAACCGACTCCATGGCATATAACCACCACCACTGACAAAGGGTTACTGCACATTTTAGATAGGGACACTGGAGAACTGAGGAAGAAAATCAGGAAAGGCATTCCCATATGCTGAGCGCCTGTCCTATTAGGGGTTCTATGTACACTGTTTCATGTAAGCTTCATGACCACCCAGCAAAGTGGCCATTGTTGTCTTGATTTGGCAGATTAGGAATTTCCGCCCCAGAGAAATGGAAGTTTCCTAAATTCCCACAGTTGATAAGAGGAGAGCTAGAGTTTAAACTCAAGTCTGTTTGGCAGCCAGGTCTGAACACTTCACATTGTGCTTTCAGAAGAGGACATATATCTGTATGTCCACCTGCCCCCTGTTCCTCATCCAACTGTTCTTAATGCCCCCCACCCACATGGCCTTTTAGCTGTAGCTAATTGGACCCATGCCAGGCCAATCAGTATTACACTTGTAGAATTTTGGCCTTAAATAAGTGGTTAAGATTCAGACTCTCTTCCACAAAGGAGCTGAACTTGCAACCCATATGCTTAGAGCTATGAGGTAGACACATTCCACTTGAGAAGGACGTTAACATTCTGTAAAGAGGCAGGAATGGGGTAGATGCAAATGAGGGACAGGGATGGTGGAAGATAACCCAAAAAGTGATAAAGAAATTTTGGAAATAGTGATGATGGTCCCTGAGTGGTGCAAATGATTTATACTTGGCTAAGGGTGGAGGTTCAGAGAAGAAAAGAAGACCCCCAGCGAGATGGACTAGCAAAGTGGCTGCATCAATGGGCTCAAGAGTGGCAACAACTGTGAGGTTGGTCCAGGACTGGGCAGTGTTACATTCTGTTGTGCTATGAGTTGGTACCAACTTGATGGCACCTAACAACAATACTAACTGAAGTAGTGCTGGTGGCACTGTAGGATAAGCACTTGAGTGTTAACCACAAGGTCAGTGGTTCAAAACCACCAGTTGCTCCATGGGACAAAGATGAGACTTTCCACTCCTGTTAAAGATTTACAGCCTTGGAAACCTTATAAAGGGTTTTAAACCTCATACAGTCTCAATGGTAGTGGATAGGTACTAACTGAAAAGTTCATGGTTTGAATTTATCTAGCAGTATCGTGGGAGAAATGCCTGGTGATCTACTTCTATAAGATTAAAAACCAATGGAGTACAGTTCTGCTGTGAAACCCATGGAGTTGCCATGAGTCAGAATGACTTAAGGACAATAGGTTTGGATTTGGTTGGGTGGTCATGGTTGCACAACATTGTGAATGTAATTAGTGCCACTGAATTATACACTAACAATGGTCACAATGACAAATTTTGTTATATATGTATTTACCACAAATTGAAAAAAAAAAGAAAGAGGTCCCAAAAGACTGCCTGACTCCTAAGAAAGTGAACAGGTCCTGCTTCTAAGAACTTTTCAAGGCCTGACTACATTCCTGCCTTTGACTTCTTTGAAACACCCTACATCTTCAATTTAAACTCTTTCTTCTTTAATCTGACTCCAGAGGTTTGGTTACTTACAACTGGAAGAATCCTATCTAATATAAAAGCCACACAAATGTCAACACACTTGAAAGAGAACTTTAAGTATTGCAAAAGTCAGTGGATTGTCTTCCCAAACTTGCAAAGGCAAAGTAACCAATTTCCATGAACTCCCCTCAAACCAATTTATGTAACTCTGGCTTTCTGAATTAATAAGCATCAGAAAAAGACTGTCAAAAGTAACAGGAATTACAAAAGTAAAACAAACCAAAACAACAACAAAATAGCACGATATTTTTATTCATTTTACAGGAAGCAACAAAATAGAAAGTTGAGTTACTGGAGTGGTTTATTCATTTAAGCAGTCTTTGGAAGGGCTCATGCTTTGAAAAAGGAAACACTCAGCATGTCAGCTATTTCCTTTCTACCTTAAATAAGTTTTTTTTAAATGTCTATAATTTTCCAGAATGTGCAGCGATGCCTTTGGTTCTTGTAATAAGCATTCAGTTAGTTCATATTGGCTACAGCTAAACAGCCCCGTTCAAGTTCAGAACAAAATAGGAAGCAGCTGAAAGTGCCCTACACTGAATTTCCCACCTGGCGAATGAATAGGCTAGTTTATCTTCACACAGGCAAGGTTCTCATAACTGGGCTATGAGAGATGTAAGAGGCAAGTGTTAAGAATGAAAATAACCAAACATGGCTTTCTGTGTGTCTCTTCTCCCTTTATATTCAGTACTTATAAAGGCTGACAAAGAAGGGAGTATTCAGAAGAGGAAAATGAATTGGAGGTGGTAGGAGAAGTCAGTGAAAACATATACCACCACACTTTGATTTCAGTAGGATCACTGAGAACGCTCCTTTATTTACTTTGGTTCTTTCCACTTCTGGGTATCAGAAGATTTAGACCTAATATATTCCTACTATCCAATGAGAAGGAAAGACAGGTGGAGAAGCAGGAAACAGGGCTAGATCTCAAGTTCCATTGCTACAGCTGGAAAAGAGGGACCACTAATTATTCCTAGTGTGCTGCTGTGGGTTAATACACTGGACTCAATGACGGTTTGAACCACAAGGTCGGCAGTTCAAGCTTACCAGCCACTCATTGGAAACCCTGTACAGGGTCTCTATGGGTTGGAAACGACTCAATGGCACTTTACAACAACAACCACAAAAGCTTGAGGAACGTGTACATGTTTTATGGTGCAGCAAACTCTTAAAAGCTTACTCCCAAGTTAATTTGATTTCACCCTTAGAAATGCCTGGAACTATACTCAGGGAAAGGAGCTCTGGTAGTGGAGTGATTACAAATCAGACTGCGAACTTCAAGGTCAGCTGTTCGACACTACCGGCTGTTCAGCAAGAGAAAGATGAGGCATTCTGCTCCCGTAAAGATTTACAGCCTCGGAAACGCTGTACAGGGTCGCTATGAGTCAGAACCGACTCCACAGCACACAGCTACCACCACCATACTTACGGAACACGTATTGCTAAGTTTCTGCCTGTGCTGTTGACAGCTAATGTTTCTGATGTTTTTGGTTTGCTTTTTTTTTCCGGGCGCTGATGGTTGGTATTCATTCATTATTGTCAGTGAACAGATAAGGCACAACCATCTGTCTGCCTTCCTTTAACTTCTAAGGCATGGTTAAGATGTCAGTTACTATAACATTTTCTAAGTGGAAAGAAAAATCTGGCGTTTTATTACTAAATATGTCACTGACAATCAGGCAAGGAATGGAGCAGCCAGACGTGGGAGACATGATAGTAATTGTATTTGTTGAGAGCTTTTACCACTCAGTTCTGTTCTTTTGAGAGATCTCTCATGCCCAGTGTTTTCCCTCAGTATCTCAGAGATGAGTAGAACTGCTCATGAGGATTTCCAGGACTGCAAATTTCTATGGAAGCAGATCGCCTCATCTTTCTCACAATGAGCAGCTGGTGGATTTGAACCACTGATACTGAGGTTAGCAGCCCCATGCTTAACCCACTGTACTACTTGGGCTCCTTTTTGAACTGCAAACCCCTTATCTTCTACTCTTAATCGTCCTACCTTTGTCTCCTTCTTTCCCTCTCTTCTCCTTTCCCTGCTCCCACCCCCATTCTCTCCTCTTCTCATTAGTGATTTATTGTTTTTTGTTGTTGTTGTTGTTGTTGTTGTGTGCCCTGGAGTAGGTTCTGACTCACAGCGACTCCTACATAGGGTTTCCCAGGAGGGACTGGTAGTCTGAACCACGGACCTTGCAGTTAGCAGCCCAGACCTTATCATTTAGCACCAAACCAGCGATTTAAGTTAATGAGAACTATTTAACTATTTCGCTTGCTACACAAATGAGAGGAGCTCTGGTAGCATAGTGCTTAGGAATTGGGCTGTGAACCCAGGGACAGCAGTTCGAAAATTCTGTGGGAAATAGATGAGGCTTTCTGCTCCCATAAAGATTTACAGCCTTGGAAGCCCTGAACAGGGTCACTATGAGTCAGAACCGACTCCACAGCACATAACAACAACACAAATGAAAGCAGTGTTATTATTAGAGTTGCAAAGACATGTCACCCTCTTTGTTATGCTGCCTGGGGAGGGGGTGGGAAGAGGTAAAGGAGGGAGTCCAAAGGCACTGAGGGAATTTGGGGTTTTATCTGTATCTTAGCCATGACTAACTGCATCTCACAACCAATTAGAGGGAACTGTGCCTTTCCCACTTGGCCTGAAGTGGCAACGGCTCCTTCTTCTATTGACCCCTTGTGGATAGTCAGCTGTGAAGATTTGCTCCTCATGCATTTCAGGTTTCTGTTTGCTGGTGCTTCCCTTAGCACCCTTTGTCCATCAGGCCCACTGGCGTGCTATGAGAGGCTTACAGTAAGCCAGCCATGTAAGAGCGAATTGTCCTCGGGATGAAGATGACAGGGACCCACCCAGCAACAGTCTGGCTAGGCTTTGTTTTTCCAAAACTGGTGCCTCATCCCTGTGTTATCCTTTTCAGAATGTCTGGCTGAGCTTACGGAGAGTTTTCAAACCTGCAGTGTCATCCAGCCCACAGCACTTCATTTAACCCCTTGTGGTCTACATCATTTTTTTTTCATACCACTTTATTGAGATATAGTTTATATACCATGAAATTCACCTTTGAGAAAGTATACAAAGCTGGGCATCACCACAATCCAATATTGGAACATTTCCATCACCCTGAAAGGGACCCTCATATCTTTAACAATCACTCTCCGTTTCCTCCTTTCCCCAGTCCTTGATGACCATGAATCTACTTTCTGTCTCTGTGGTTTGTCTGTTTGGGACATTTCATATAGATGGAATTATACAATGTGTTGTCTTTTGTGACTGGCTTCTTTCATGTAGCAATAGTTCCTGAAGGTGGTTACATGTTAAAAGCATGAATTAGTAATGCAGTCCTTTTAGTGGCTGAATAATATTCCATTGTATGAATATACATTTTGTTTATCCACTCATCAGCTGATGGACATTTCAGTTGTTTCCACTTTTCTAGCTGTTATGAGTAATGCGGCTATAAATATTCACGTACATGTTTTGCGTGGATGTATGCTTTCAATTCCTAAGACTTGAGAATGCTGGGTTATATGATAATTCAATGTCTAGCTTTTTGAGGAACGGCCAAACTATTTTCCACAGCAGCTGGACCATTCTACATTCTCACCAGCAATGAATGTGGGTTTCAATTTCTTCACATCCTGTATCACATTCTATTTTATCTCTGCGTGTGCATTACTTTTCCCCTTTGATTTAGACTCCCTGAAGTCACTAAGAGTTCTAAGATGGTCTTAATAGCACCTGGTAGGTTCAGGATAAATGCCAACTGTTACTGGAATATACCTTGTATTATAATCAATTACACTTCTGGACTCAACGGTAAGGCTACGTTAGGAGAAAATACAATTATAATGTTTGGAGAATGCAGTGGTTTTAGAGGATAAACACTGGACTGCAAACCATAAGGTTGGTAGTTCGAGCCCACCAGCCACTTTTTGGGAGAAAGGGGAGGCTTTCTACTCCTGCAAATATTTATAGTCTCAGAAACCGTGACTGTAAATTGAAACATTACAACAATTCCAATTTCCTGTCCTCCAAAAAAACCTAGCACATAAACAGAGCTATCATTGCTTTAGCATTTCCTGAATGTTTATTGCATGCTATGTTATTTTTTCAGGTGAGGAAACTGACACAGGCTACTTGTCCAAGGTCACACCATTGATAGCAAAGCTGGAATTCAGACCCAAGTTTTTCCTGTACCATACCAGTGATTCCATGGGAGAAAGATGAGGCTTTCTGCTCCCATAAAGATTTACAGCCTCAGAAACCCTGTTCAGGGTCGCTATGGGTAGGAACTGACTCGACGGCACTTAACAACAACAACTGCACGTCACAGTGAAGAGACTCTGTTTGGTAGGAAGACTGAAGTACAGACACACTTGAGGTCCTCTGGTTTCTTTTTCGGAAACTTGGTGGGGCAGTGGGTCAAGCACTGGTATACTAATGATGAGGTCCTCTGTTCAAACCCAACCACTCCTCAAAGAAAGATGAGGCTGTCTGCTCTGGTAAAGATGACAATCTCTGAATCCCAATGGGAACAGTTCTACTGCATCCTATAGGGTTTCTCTGAATGGAAATAGACTTGATGGCTATCGGTTTGGTTGTGGTTTCCCTTGGTGAACTCCCTACCCAAGGCATGAACCAATGTCTTATCTAATGCTGTCTCTGATTGTACATAATCCATCACTCAGTTTGTTGCACTGTGGTGGCTTGCACGTTGCTGCGATTCTGGAAGCCATGCCTCTGGTATTTTAAACACCAGCAAGGTCACCGATAGTGGACAGGTTTCAGCTGAGCTTCCAGACTACGCTAGACTCAGAAGAAGGAGAGATGGGCTACTTCCAAATGTTTAGCCACTGAAAACCTTCTGGATAGCAGTGAAACACTGTCCAATAGCACCAGAATATTGAATATTGAAACATGATGAAGAGTGCCAGGATACAGATATAGTTAGAGACATAGTGCTGAAAGATGAGCCTCTCAGGTTAGAAGGCATTCAAAATATGGCTGGGGAAGAATTGCCTCCTCAAAGTAGAGTTGACTATGTTGATGTGAATGGAGTAAAGCTTTCTGAACATTTGTTTGCTGATGGGGCACAAGTCAAAATGAGGAGAAACAGCTGCAGTCCAGTGCTTATCCTAGAGCCCTAGAGAGGAAGTACATTTCAGTCACTTAAATCTCTGTGGCATTCATTAGTAATTGGCATGCTTGGTAAAAATGGAGGAAGAGTGAATGAGAGGAAGACCCCTAACAAGGTGGATAGGCACAGTGGCAGCAACAATGGGGGTCAAGTGTGGCAACAATTGTGAGGATGGAGCAGTACCAGGTGGTGTTTTGGTCTGTTGTATCTGGGGTCACTACTGACTTGATGGCACCTAACAACAACAATTGTAAATCATTGTTACTATTAGTGGTGGTGATGTTCCATGGAGCCCCGTTCTGACTCATAGCGACCCTGTATAGGATTTCTGAGGCTGTCAATCTTTACGGGAACAGAAAGCCTCATCTTTCTCCAAGGAACCGCTGGTAGTCTCGAACTGCTGACCATGAGATTAGCAGTCTGACTTGTAACCACTACGCTACCAGAGCTTCTTAGTTGTTACTATCAGGTGCTATTAAGACAATTAGGACTCATAGTACGCCGTGTGAAAGCCTACAACTGCCCCATAGAGTTTTCTAAACTGTAATCTTTGTTGGAGCTGTCAACTGGTCTGTTAGCAGTCCAGTGCTTACACAATGGGTCACCAGTCTCCATTGCACATACATAGTGAAAACCCAAACCAATTTCCATAGAGGAAAATTGTGACTCACAGTGACCCTGTAGGGCAGGCTGTAAATCTTTATGGAAACAGATTGCCACATCTTTCACCCACAGTACATTTAATGGTGGGTTCAAACCCAGGCCTTGCTATCAGACAAGAGTGTTTCAACCTGCACCACCAGAGTTCCTTGGGCATACATAGTTCATGGTGGTGGTGTGCTGTCTGGTCGATGTGTAGGATTTCTGAGGCTATAAATCTAGAATGCCTCATCTTTCTCCCGAGAAGCACCTGGTGAACTCAAACTGCTGAACAGTTAGCAGCCAAACGTGTTACTGCTAACCGAATGTATGTAGTGGTGATTTAAAAGTTATTTCTAATTATGCAAATCTTGAACAATGATACAAGGACTAATAAACTAAAACAGAAAAGTAAGATATTATCATGCTCTGTCTAGCTCAATCCTTGAATTTGCAAATATATCTGATAAGGCTAAAATGTCCTAGTGGCAGTGGCTAAGCTGGCTGGTAACTGAAAAGCAAGCAGTTCCAATCCACTAGAGAGTGCTTCTCTAAAGAAAGATGTGGCAATTTGCTTAGTGAAGACTTACAGTCTTGAAAACCCTATGGGACAGTTCTATTATGTACTACAGGGTTGGTATTAGTCAGAATTGACTGATGGCAGTGAGTGTGGTTTTGGTTTATCAGTGAACTTCAAACGGTTTGTGGGAAAACGGTATTAAACACTAATGGAATTTGTCCACGAACTCTGAAGCCCCCTCATATGGTAAGCATCTATTGGCTGCAGCTAGAGCAATAACCACGAGTAGATGTCACTTAAATCTCTCAAAGTTGTCTCCTGTCTCTTAAATCGTCACTGCCCAGAAACCAGAGAAGCTCTGTCTCCCCAACTATCATCAGACGCTCAAAACCCTGCCTGGCACCTTTCTGCAGGCACCAGCTGTTCAAAGAATCGGCACCAGAGACCTTTGCCCCTAACCAACATGGCTGATCTTAAGACTTCAGGTTTAAAGATCACGTGAGGAGAATTCCGTGCTTTTATTGGCCTTCCCTCCTGGAATTGCGGACTACACTAACACAGCGTGTGCCGGCCTTAAAGGGCCCGCTACTCAATCCATGGGAGCTCCGCCCTCGGAGCTGAGCGAGCAGGGAGGCGCGCGAGGTTTCTGCCCCTCCCGCTTGGAACGGTTGGCGGGCGTTGGGAGGCCGAGTCTCCCGAAGCCTTAGTGATAGCTGCCCGTTGCGGCGCGAGCCCGAGGGGGTTAAGCCGGAGTCCGCGGCCGCGGTGCCGAAGCGCGAGCGTGAAGACCTGGTGGGGCGCTTGGGGCGCGCGGGCGCTGGGATGGAGGGCGGTGTAGCGGGGCCCCGACTCGGGGCTACGGCCGAGGCGGCCGGGGCGCGAGTGCGGCCCGGGGTGACGCTGCGGCCCTTTGCGCCGTTCCCGGGGGCGGCCGAGGCTGAAGAGGACGGCGGCGACTGGAGCTTCATCGACTGCGAGATGGAGGAGGTGGACCTGCAGGACCTGCCCAGCGCCACCATCGCTTGCCACCTGGACCCTCGCGTGTTCGCAGACGGCCTGTACCGGGTGAGGACGGGCGGGGGGCGGCCACTTGTTGCCCCCGAGGTCCTGGTGGCCCGGGGTACCGGTTGGGGGCGGCCCCTGGGGACACGTTAACACTGCGGGGGGGCCCCCCTCACCACCACCACCCCCTGCGGTCCCCTGCGCTTGGCCGCGACGGGGTGGGTCCTAGGGTGTGTGGCCCCAAGCACCTTCCGGCCGCACGTTGCCCTTCGGGGGGCGCTCTCCTCCCGGCGCTTGGTACCAGAGACGCCCCTTCCTCGGGGTGTTTACTATTTTTACTGGGCGAGGGGAATCGAGAGTGAATTAGCACCACGGTGGCCACTGGAGTGTTGACCCGGCGGTTTTACCCAGCACCTTGCATTTATTTACTCTTAGAAGAGGTGGTCACCTCATTCATAGGGATAAGGAAACAGACGTTGAGTGGCGGTATGACTCGCCGCGATGTGACTCGCTGCTCGTAAATAGGACGTCTCTGCATTCTCAGTCTGCACTGTTGGAAGAAAAACCAATGTTTGGGTGAGGATCCGTGGTTGCTCATTATTCTCTGCTTGGCCAGTTTGGGGCGGATGGTGTGGAGGGGAACGGGACCCATTTTTTAGGCCTTGAAGATATTTAGTCACGAATCTTGACCCCTGAAGGAGTGACATGCCACCATGGAGAATATTCAGTATGGGGGAGATGAAGCCCCCCTCCCCCCCCCCCAGACCATACATACTAGACACTTTGGAGGGTGAGGGGGCTGGTATGAGTAATCAGTGATGTTGGTGAGGAGGAGGAATTTATTTCAAATTTGCAACTATTGTGCAGAATAGAATTTGGACAGTGGAGGCGGTACAGAATGAAACCTGTCTTTGGGAGATGCCCCATTAGGAAAGCATTGCTTTCAGTGCTTGGCTCTGGATCTATAGATACTGTCAATGAACTAGAGTCGAAGGTGGCTGCCAGAAGAAATAGAAAACCGTGTGCTTAAGCCCCATTTAGTCATGATTTACATACCATTTAGTTGCAAAAGGGAATTACAATAGCTGTGTGCTTAGGTAAGCTTTTCTGTATGCATTCTATAACAACAAATGGCAGGGGCACTGGGTCTTATTCATCTTATTCTGAAGCCTTTTCTTCTCATCCTAGACTAAGGCCTAGCCAGCATGTCAAGTCTCTCTCATTGGGATCTTAGGCCATCTTTCTGATTGACCAAAATCAGGTCCTGTGATCATCCACTTGTTTGCTTGGGTGTATGTAGCAATGCACAAAGCTTAATTTTTCCCTGTTTAAGTAAATGCTGGGGACACTCCTAAAATGGCTTTATATGAAAATGTGCCCACTTTGCCAGTAATTCATTTTTAACAAATGTTCACTGAGGTTTTATTCTGAGCTCTGGATACTGTTCTAGGCTCTTAGGGCACAACAATGAATAAAATACCATTCCTGCTTTCAGATATTCTTATTGGGAAACACCGACAATATACAAAGCAAGATCAAGTATGTCAGATAAAAGTAAGACTTAGAAGGAGGAGGAGGGAGTGGAAGTGTGACCAGGGACTGCTGTTTGACATACTATAGATAGATATATCTATCAGGGAAGGCCATACTGAGAAGGTGAAAATTTGAGCAGAGACTGTGGGTTAGCATTTAGTCTTTCATTGTAGACTTATGCTTTCCGTGTTCCAGAGTACAGTGGGCAGTACAATGATAGAATTCTCTTCTTCCATAAGGGAGATCTGAGTTCGATTCCCAGCCAATGCCCCTCATGTGCAGCTACACCCTCTGTCGTTGGAGACTTACATGTTACTGTGATGCTGAAATGGTTTCAGTAGAACTTCCCAATTCAGATAGACTAAGAAGAAAGGCCTGGTGATGTGCTCATAAAACTCAGCCAGTGAGAACTCACTGGATCACAGCAGCACTAATCTGCAACCAATCATAGGGATGGTGTAGGACTAGGCAACATTCCCTTTAGTTGTTCATGGGGTGGCCATACATTGGGGCTGACTGAATGCTGCTGTTGTTGTTAGGTGCCATTGAGTCCGTTCCAACTCATAACTATCCTGTATAGGGTTTTTGAAGAGCCACTGGTGAGTTTGAATGGCCAACCTTGCAGTTCAAACCAACCTTGTGGTCCATTGCTTATTGTACAGCATCACACCAGGACTTAATGGTACCTAGCAACAACTGTGTTTCAGGCACTGCCTTTGGCCCAGGGGATATGATGGTAAACAAGCTTCCTGCTATCATAGAGCTTACATTTTAGTGGTTAAAAAAGAAATGGTGGTGGTTATGTGCCGTGGAGTCGGAACCGACTCATAGCGACCCTGTACAGGGTTTCCGAGGCTGTATATCTTTACGGGAACAAAATGCCTCATCTTTCTCACGCAGAACAGCTGGTAGTTTTAAACTGCTAACCTTGCGGTTCACATCCCGATTCGTAACCACTGTGCTACCAGAAATAGACAATAAAAATGATAAAATTACAAAAAATTATTTTTAAAATGAACAGGATAATTGCAGACTGTGATAAATGCAGTGAAGAAAATGGAACAGGGTGATGAGATACAGAGTTACAAGGTCAAGGACAGGGCTGTGTCAGCCAGGTCCTAAGAGTGACACTCAGATGGTTCTAGAGGTTTGAATGAGAAGCTGGCTAATTGTGGCAGGATGGAGAGAATCAACAGGGCTGTCAAGGCATGCTGGAGCAACCTTCCCAGCCCTTGGTCTCATTGGCAGAGCCCAGCTGGCAGCCAGGAGGCAGGGAGCCTCAGCAGTACACTCTGTAGGTGGGTACAACCTTCTAGGGCCCAGAGAAGGGTGGAAGGGGCAGTGAATGGTTCTGGGGACACACTGAGAAGAATTGGTGTGGAGCTACTTTAGCTAGGGTAGCTAAAGTAGAGTAGCTGGGAAGGCCTCTACGAACAGCTTGGATTATACTGGCAAGAAGAAGCTCTTTGTTGAGATATTTAAATACTTGTCGAGGCAGTTGCTGCTCGATTCATGTTGTCTCCATGCACAATGGAACCAAACATTGTCTGATTGTGCACCATCCCTATGATCAGTTGTGAACTGGACCTTTGTGCTCCTTGGGGTTTTTGCTGGCTGATTTTCAGAAGTAGATGGCCAGGCTTCCCAGTCCATCTTAGTGTGGAAGCTCTGCTGAAACCTGTTCAGCATCATAAAAACACAAAAGCTTCCACTGATAGACGGGTGGTGTTTTGTTGTTAAGTGTCATCGAGTTGGTTCCAACTCATAGTGGCCCTATATATAGGGTGTCCAAGAAATGGCTGGTGGGTTTGAACTGCTGACCCTGCGGATAGCAGCCCAATGCTAATCTTACAGTGCCACAGCAGGACATTGGCCAGGAATGAACCCCAGGTCTCCCATATGCAAGGCTAGAATTCTACCACTGGCCTCATGTTGTTGAGTCAGAGGGACTAGCACACGGAATAGTCCCCAGGCAGGGATGAATTGGTGCTTACAGAAGGGACTGCATAGATGGAGTGGCAAGTGAGAGATGGGGCGTGATGATGGCTGAGCTTGGATGGGCAGTGAGGAGCTAAATTACCTGGAGTGCCATGGAGGTCATCCATTGGAAGGATTTGGGTTGTATTCTCATTGCAAAACTGGGTGGGGAAGAAGCTAGGAGACCAATGAGGAGGTGGTTGGAGTTGTCCAGCGTAGTGTGAAAGACAATTGGACTAGGGCGGTGTTGCAAGAGATGGAGAATAGAGCCTCCCCTTCTCTCCATTGAGAAGATCAGGTATTTCAGATAGGAAGGGGAGGGGTGGGGTCATCTGTGTGTTAGTTGTCCAGTTGTAATGCCCCATAAAATGTAAAACAGTAGGGAGAGATACAAAAACCATGTCTGCCAAGGGAATCCAAATCTCTGGAGGTAAAAAGTTCTGTGCAATAAGACAATCAGAGAGCTAAAATCACCACATTTGTATCAGAGTGGGACTATATGCTCCCTTGCGCTTTCAGTAGCTGATATTTCAGAAGTTGGCCAGGCATTTCTTCCAAGGTGCTTTGGGGTGGACTCAAACCTCCAACTTTTTGGTTAGCAGCCAAGTGCATTAACTGTATGTAACCCCTGGGACTACTCCATAAGTCATGGGAACCCTTCCAATAAATCATTTCTCATTTAGCTAAAACCCTCTGGGTGGGAAGACAAGACTTCTGTGGTTTCAATCTAACAAACTTGTTTTAAAAATTATTCTTTCTAAAGTCTAAAGTGTTCATTTTTGGGTGATGTCATGAAAATGGGAGTCTGCTTTAAGGTTGGTGGATTGCAACTCATCGTGACCCTTTTTAGGGTTTCTGAGTTATAATCTTTATGGGGCCAGCCTCATCGTTCTCCTGAGGAACCGCCGAACCTTGCAGCTAGCAGCCTGATGCCTAACCCATAGCACCACCAGGCTCAGCACCTGCATAAGCTAGCCATTAACTGCAGTTCAGACACAAGCCCTGGTACCATCATCCTCTCTTTCTAACGTAGGGGTGGCTGGTCACCTGGGGGAAGGAAAAGGACTATATGAACTTCACATAATGGTCCTATCATCCTGTAACCTTCATCTTAAAGGAAAGAAATAAATAGGGCAGAAACGCTTATTCGTTTGGGAATTTATATTTGAAGGCATTTGGAGCCAGAATAGTTGTGGTCCCACAGGTAAGCTTTGCTTTGTTAGCTGGATCACCATCATTGATATGGTAAATAATTCATAATGAATATGTTAATTAAATGTTTATCTAACAAATAAATCCAGGTCAGCATTACTTTATAGTAATATCATTAGGGAGAATTATATCATTACAAATGAATGAGAACTTTCATTGCAATAAGATTACCTTCTGTTTGTACAAATATTTGCTTAGCATATTCCAACACTACTCTTTTTTTGAACCTTTTTTTCTTCTTTTTACTTAGGAAAGCAAGGCTTTGCTTTGAACCTGTAATTACTTGTGCTTCGGATTGTTGGCAATGGTTAGCTGGTTCCCTAGAATAAGGGTTTGTTCAGTCGTCATTAAGCTAACCAGGCATTTAAGAGTTCTCAAATAATCTTCTGTTCCTTTCCAAGCAGTAAATATAGTTCCATACAGTAATGGAAATAAATACTTTTTTTTTTTCTGTTGTCTTAAACATGAATGTATATTTAATTGATGGAACTTTGCCTGAAGGCTGTCAAAAAATGCTAATCATAGAAAAATGTACTTGTTCTTAATGAATAAACTCACTTTTCTTTTTTCTGTTTAAATGCCCACTTAAGATTTATGATACTTCCGTGAATTTCTTTTAATAACATAAAATATTCTGATAGACATAAAAGGAGTTTAACTTAAAGTCTTTATATAAGTGGTTCCAACCTTAGCGGTACATTAGACTATGTGGTGGTGGTGGGCTTTCAAACACCTTCCCTCCTGCCCCCCACCCCATGCAACTTCTAAAACAAAAATCTCAGGGGCTGGGATCTAGGTATCAGAAGATGGGACAACTCTCAGATGACTCGAATTGGTAGCCAAGAGTCCCAGCTAGAAGGGGTTACGCCTGACCAGAGCAGCAGGTGTGAGAAGATTGTGAACTGGAAACCCGCACCTCCTTTCAGTCTGTTAACTGAACCTTTCTGTGCGGTGATTTCCTCAGTCTAAAATGAGATCTGTGAGCTCCCTTCTCCTCCTGTGTTGTTTGGTGTTATACTGTGAACGCAGGATTATAAGGCCATCTACAGGACAGCCTATACCTTTGGGGCAAGACAGAGTGTTTAACTTGACTGTCTGCCTCCTCCCTTGTACCTATTGCATCCGCTCATGCCACTCAATCTCCTCATAAATGCCAGACATGCACTTGTCCTCCTGAAGCTTTTCTGTCTTTTTACAGATATTCAATTTCAGTTTGATGAAGTTCTCATCATTTTGCCTGCTGTATGTCTACCACATTGATAGTTGTGTTTGCAGGAAAGATAAATACTCATATGCAAATATCATCTTTCAAATTCTTATATATGTGGGATATATATATTAGCATAGTGGTTACAAATTGGGCTGCTAATCTCACGGTCAGTAGTGCTACTAATCTCACGGTCAGAAGTTTGAAACTACCAGCTGTTCCGTGGGAGAAAGATGAGGCTTTCTGCTCCAGTGAAGATTTACAGCCTCGGAAACCCTGTATGGGGTCGCTATGTGTCAGAACTGACTCCACAGCACACACCGACAACATGCATATATATAGTCCTGGTATAGCCCTGTGGGTTAATGTGCTGATTCACAAGGTAAGTTTGAATCTCAGGGTTGGCAGTTCAAGCTCACCAGCCACTCCTCGGAAACCCTACACAGGGTCACTATGAGTTGGAAGCAACTCCAGGGCACTTAACAGCAATAGGATGCATGTATTCCACTCTAACTCCCCTACCCCATTCAGCCTGTGTCTCAATCCATGTATCTACACACACAAAGCACTTTTGTTCCAAGGTTGTATAATTTATCACTATTTACCTCTATCCCCTTAAGCCCATGCATACCACCCTGTGTCTTCACCTGTCTTCATTAGTCTTCTGCAACTCTCCCCCTTCTTGTATATTGCCCTCCCTGGCACCCGAGTTCGTAGTGTTTTATGAGAAAAAAAATCTTTGTGTTATATACGCAAAAGCTTTATTTTAGAAGTTACCTGCTGTTTCCCCAATTTTAGAATTTCTGACTCCTAAGTAATTTTTTTTTGTTTTTTTTTTACCTTCCACGACTTTTGTTAATCTCTCCTCATCATCCACCCTGTAACGAGCGTTTGGTTCCCTTTTCAGCTTAATCAGTCACCACCAGATTTGCTCAAAACATGATTTCTTCAGTAGCAGGAGTCTTAAATGCTATTGCCTCCCACCACAGACTTTTCAGTCCCCAAGACAGTTACATAAAGGGAACAAAAAGATAGATTTTGTGCTAGAACAGAATAGCTAAAGCAGAGGCTGCAAATCCCAGTGTTTCTGTATCAGGCTGTATTCTGGTCTCTTTGTTTCTTTTCTTTTTTAAAGATGTATCAGATGATACAATTCCCTCTTTTTCACTTGTATCACTAAGGGCTCCATTGCCAGACTCTGTGACCGCATCATTTCTGTAAAGGTAGTTGTGTGTACATCCATTTTGTGTGTGTATGTGTGTGTGTGAGAGAGAAAGACATAGACCCACAGTGTTGTGTGTGTTTGTGGGTAAACCCACAGTATTGTGTGTGACAGGTAGACCCATGTGATGTGTGTATGGGTGTGTGGGCTAGACCCATAGTGGTGTGTGTGATGGAGTAGGTTGGCCTAGCCCCGTTGGTGTACATATTCCAAGCACAATTGTTAGGAATTATTTCAGGAACTGTAGAGATGTGTCAGTCGTTTGAAATACAATTCAGTTGTGAGAGAGGTGTTGTCTTTTTTGTTCCCCTTGATAAATATTAATCTGTCAAGACATGGAGCTGCTGATGAATGAGACAGTGACTCTGCAGTGTAAGGAGCTCTGGTAGCATAGTGGTTATGAATTGGGCTGTGAACCTTAAGGTCAGCAGTTCGAAACTACCAGCCGCTCCGTGGGAGAAAGATGAGGCTTTCTACTCCCGTAAAGATTTACACCCTTGGAAACCTTGTACAGGGTCGCTATGGGTTGGAACCGACTTGATGGCACTTAACAACAACAACATAGCCCACTGTGGTGGCCTGCCAGCAAGTCGGGTCTGACACAGCGACCCTGGATAGGGTTTCCCAGGAGCAGCTGCTGGGTTTAAACTGCCGACCTTGCCGTTAGCAGTCCAGTGTTGATCCTACAGTGCCACACCAGGACTCTGTTTATACATACCATGGTGATAATCAGAATAGCTTTTCTGCCCTTAGTGGGGAAACATTTTCGAAATAAAACATCAGGAAAATATTGATGGCCTCAACTGAGACTTTGCAAATTGGGGAAAGGGAGGCTTCAGGTTGGGTAGATTTCAGTTGTTATAGAAATCCTTTACTAACTTGATTGAGCTCAGGTGGGTTGGTTTTTGTTTTGTTTTTCATTATAAAGACTTCATTGGGTTTAATATGCACAAGAGCTGTCTAGGAGGAGGTAGTGCGGCATGGTAGGTGGGGCATAGGCCTTAGGCATACTCTTACCACTCACTGGGCGACCCTGGGGGAATTAATTACCACGTCTGTGCTTTAGTTCACCTATCTGTGTTGTTGTTGTTATGTGCCGTGGAATTGGTTCCGACTCATAGTGACCCTCCCTGTACAGGGTTTCCGAGGCTGTAAATCGTTACAGAAGCAGAAAGCCTCATCTTTCTCCCACAGAGCAGCTGGTAATTTCGAACTGCTGACCTTGCAGTTCACAGCCCAGTTTGTAACTACTTCGCTCCCAGAGCTGTGCACGGCTGCTGATGGAAAGATTGATGGGATGGCAGGTTCAAGTCTACCCTGAGGTGTGTCAGAAGAAAAATCTGGTAATCTACTTCCAAACAAGTCAACCACTGAAAACCCTGTAGAGCACATTTCTTCTCTGGCACACAGACATGTCATGTGATCATCATGAGTGGGAGTTGACCAGTCAGCAGCTGGTAAAGTAGTACTTGGATCCTATGATGCCCAGACAATGTGGCACAATGTTTAGGATGTAGTGAACACACATTATAGGCTCATGTGTTCGTTACCTACTGTGTTTAAAAAATTAACACCAACTTAATGTCTTAAAACAATAAATAAATATTTATTTTCTCACCACTTATATGGGTCAGGGATCCAGGAGCAGCTTTTTTGGTGCCTCTGCCTCAGGGTGTTTCACAGACTGTAATAAAGTATCAGCTGAGACCCCCATCTGAAGGAGCATCTGTTTCCAAGCTCATGCCGCATGTTGCTGGCAGGATTCAGCTCCTGGATGACCAGTGGCTGGAGACCTCCTTATCCCCAGGGCCTCATAAAGCAATCCACAGCATGGCAGATGGCGCCCTAGCAATTAACAAGAAGAATGTCCAAGGTGGAGCCCACCATCCTTTCGTAACTCATCTTGGAATGCTATCCCATCACTTTTGCTGGGTGTGCAAATGGTTAATGCGCTCGGTTGCTTACTGAAAGGTTGGAGGTTCATCTTCACCCAGAGATACTTTGGAAGAAAGTTCCAAAATCAGCCACCGAAAACCCTATGGAGCATGGTTGTACTCTGACACACTGGGGTCACCA
>NW_006408567.1:12713055-12740954 GCF_000296735.1 Chrysochloris asiatica | reverse complement strand
AAATGCTGTCAAGTTGATTCTGACCCGTAGTGACCCTGTACAGGGTTTCCGAGGCTATAAATCTTCACGGGAGCAGAAAGACTCATCTTTCTCCCATGGAACCGCTGATAGTTTCAAACTACTGACCTTGAGATTAGCAGCCCGATTTGTAACTACTACACTACAGTTAGCTTTTCATTAATACAGTTTTTTCTTTGTAAACTTAATACTTGTGTGGAACATACGATCTTTATAAGTATTTTAAGGTGTTTTCTAATCTGGTTTATTTGTTTTAGCTTCACCTCCAGGAAAGAATACAATTTTAGCATGCACAGTTTAACATGGCTCCATAAGATAAGCACTGGACTACGAACCACAAGGTTGGTGGTTCGATTCTACCAGCTGCTTCCCTGGGAGAAAGATGAGGCTTTTTGCTCCATGAAGATTTAAAGCCTTGGAAACCCGATACAGTTTCGCTGAGTTGGAACTGACTCCTCAGCTTTTAACAACAACCACCTAGCTGATAGGATTAGAGTTGGTTATTATGTTTCAAAAGTATCAAAAGCTGTTACCCACTACATTTCTGAAAGAACTGAAGAAACTAAATAAACCCTTTGTAATTTGGAAAGGCTCAGTACTTTTCCTTTCATTACTAATTTCAGCAGGTGCAATATGAAATTCCCATGTGTGGTTATAATTAAGATGACGGGGAGAAGTATTTGAGATTGGCCTGAATTCACATAGCTAATTTTGAATTTTTTTTTCCCTTCAACGTAACAATAGCTTATTTTACTTTATCACTTGTATATTAAATTGTCTGCTTTACTTTTACAGATGATAAAATGATTTCTAGTCAGTAATGCCAAGTGCTTTATGGGTAAAATGAATCATTTTCTCTTTATAAGAACCCTAGGAAATAGCTATTATGATCACCTCCATTCTGTTGTTGTTGTTGTTAAGTACCGTGGAGTAGGTTCCGACTCATAGTGACCCTGCACAGGGTTTCCAAGGCTGTAAATCTTTATGGGAGCAGAACGCCTCAGCTTTCTCCCGTGGAACAGCTGGTAGTTTCGAACTGCTGACCTTGAGGTTAGCAGCCCGATTCGTAACCACTATGCTACCAGAGGTCCATTCTACACATGAGAAAAATGAGGCCTAGGGAGGCCAAGTAACTCACCCTACATCCCACAGTCAGGGAGTGTTTTGTCCCAGGATCAAAACCCAGTTGTAGCCATCCCCAAAGACTGCTCTCTAGCCATCTTACAGGATGACATGAATGCACGTGGATCTTCATATACTGCTCACGTCTTATGGAAAGCCTATTACTCTGCGAAGAAAGTATTTTTGTCTGTAGGTAACTGAGGTTCAGACAAGTTGCAACTCTTATGATTTTTTTTAGTCATTCACTTATATTCTTAAAGGATGTATTTGAGTGTTCTGGTACCCCTGACACAGGGACAATTCTGATGAGAATCTTGTTTTCAAGCAGAAGGCAGTTTCTGGGCTCTGGAGCTAAGCCAGCCTCCCTCATCTCACTCCCTCTCCGATATTCATTGGTACCTACTATGCTCTGAACACTGTGCTAGTTGCAAGACCACCAGTGGGACTTGGTCAAATCCCTAAGCCCCAGGCTCTTCATGCCCAGTGAGCACAGAAATCCCTACCCCAGAGCCATTGTGAGGGTGAGGTGGCACAGCCTTGGACAGTCCGTAGTGAATGTCCACCTTCTTTGAGCTTACAGGCTAGCAGGGAAAGCAACAGAGATCTATTGTTTCACCTTTAAAAAGTTTCTTTGGGTTGTGTTAAGTGCCGTCGAGGAGGTTCTGAATCATAGTGACCCTGTATAAGATTTCTGAGAAGCAACCGATGGGTTTGAACTGCCAGCCTTGTGGTTAGCAGTCCAGTGCTGATCCTACAGTGCCACACCAGGACTGTGTATGTTGTAGAAATATAACCACAGAGCTAAATCAGGGTGATACTGAACAGTATGGCTTGGGGTAAGAATGTTTAACTTTTCCAGACCCCAGTTGCTTCATAAACTGAGTAGGGAGAATTGGAGAATTGGTGGCTTTCCGAACTAGACTCTCTGTTCTTCTGTGGTCTTCTTTCTCCACTGCCGCCCCCATCCTACAAGTGAAGTCAGACTTTCCAAGGTAGGAGTTGGCCCACTAAGGAAGTCTCCCCAGTGCAATTCTGTAGTGCTCCTCCAGCCTTGTGTTCTACCTTACTACACTCCTGCCTGGTTCTCGGCCTCTCAAAGGGAGTCCTGTCTGCTCGTGGCTGTCCTTTGTTAAGTATCATCGGTACTGACTTATAGTAACCCTGTATAGGGTTTCTGAGGAGTGGCTGGTGGGTTTGAACTGCCCACTTTGAGGTTAACAGTCCAGTGCTGATCCTACAGTGCCACTGTAGGGCACTAGAGAGGAGATAAATTTCAGTCACTAAATTCGCTGTGGTATTGCTGGATAATGCCCTGAATTGAAAGGTCAGTTTTAACCATAAGATTGGTGGATCAAATCTAACTGCTGCTCCTCGAAAACCTTATATAGGGTCGCTATGAGTCGGAACTGACTCTATAGCACTTAACAACTACAAATTTTGCTTCTTTAATTGGTCTTGGACATGGGTGTGGTACTGCAGGATAAGCACTGGCCTGTTAACCACAAGGCCAGTGGCTCAAACTCACCAGCTGCTCCTCAAAAATCCTATGTTGCTGTGACACAGAACTGATTCAAGGGCACTTAACAGCGACAACACCACTATGAGTTGATCTCCTTGGGTCAGAGAAGATTTGAAAGGCTCCCAGCACTGACTCTGTCCTTTAAGCGTATGAGAGTATCTTAGTTCCCTAGCGCTGAGGTGCCACAAATAGCACAAGTGAGAGGCTTTAATGAACAGGGATGTATTTTCTCACAATTCTGGAGGCTAAAGTCCACAGCAGGGTCTCCTTTGTGTAGATTCCTTCCTTGTCAGTAGGATTAGGGGCATTCCTTGGTTCTGTGGTTCTTATATGAGACTCACATGGTATAAAAAAATGGTTCATAGAGGGCTTCTGACCTGTAACTTTTTAAGGGGGGGAAAGGAGAATGAAGATCAACAGTCCAAGGCTGATTTTTTGTGTGTGAGGTGGAGGTGAGACAGACCTCCTTTCTTCAGGCTGTTTACCAATTCTGACGCCTGCCACCCCTCCCAAAGTTTACTACAATGCCACATAGAACTCCAGCAATACATTCATCCCTCAGTATTTGAAGGGCACTTAGTGCTGGACTGAGAACCACAAGGTGGGCGGTTCAAGCCTACCAGCTCACCATGGGAGAAAGATGAGACTTTATGCTCTTATAAAGAATTACAGTCCCAGAAACCCTGTAATAGGGTCCATATGAGTCAGAACTGACTTGACAGCACTTAGCTACAGTGTCGTTGTCAGGTGCCATTGAGTCAGCACCCACTCCTAGCGACTCTGTGCACAACAGAACGAAACACAGCCCAGTCCTCGTCAATCTCACCATCGTTGCTATGTTTGAGTCCATTGCTGCTGCTGACACTGTGTCAATCCATCTTGTTGGGGTCCTTCTCGTTTTCTCTGATCCTCTACTTTACCAAACATCATGTCCTTTTCCTGACAATATGTCTGAATTATGAGGGGTGGTAACTTCATTAACAGCAATGTTGTTGTTTAAGTGCCATTGAGTCAATTTGGACCCTTAATGACCCTGTACAGGGTTTCCAAGGAGCAGCTGGTGAACTTGAACTGCCGACCTTGCAGTTAAAATGGTTTTGCAGTCTGGCGCATTAACCCACAGCACCATATTAGGACTCCTATCAGCAGCAACAACCATACCAAAATCCATGGATACTCAAGACAGTGATGTTGTATTTGCTTATAAGCTATGTACATCTTCTTGTATACTTTAAATCATCTCTTGTAATTACTTATAATGCCTGTTATTAAGTACGGTGGAGGCAGCTCCAACTCATAGCAACCCTGTATAAGGTTTCTTAGGAACGACTGGTGGATTTGAACCACCAACCTTGACTTGGTTAGCAGTCTGGTGCTTATCCTAATAATGCCAAATACAATGTAAATAGCACTTTACATTCCCTCTTAGCCTTTGAATGGAGCACTGGTAGCATACTGGGGTACCATCTGGGCTGCTAACTGCAGGGTCAGCAGTTTGAATCTGCCAGTCACTCTGCAGGAGAAAGACAAGGCTTTCTGCTCCTGTAAAGACTTACAGCCTTGGAAACCCTACACAGGGTCGCTATAAATTGGAACCCACGCCATGGCAGTGGATGGGTTGGTTTATTAGTGCCATATAGTTTACGCACATCATTTCTTTTGATGCCTATTATAACGGTGTTGTTTCATGCCATGGAGTCAGTTCTGGCTCACAGTGACCTTAGGAGATACTCTTATTTGTCCATTTTCTGGATTAAGAGGCCTTTTTCTCCCTTTGCAAAAATCATAAGCATCACTGACTACTGTGGTAATTGGACACTGGACCATGGGCCTTGTCAGAATATCATGGCAAAAGGGACCAGTGATGCCTGAACCTTTCGTTTCTGTAAGGAAGAAGCATGGCTCAGAGAAGTGGTACTCATTTGATAATCTGCAGAACCTACATGCAGTCTCCCAGCCCAGGGATGTCACACGTCTTGGTTCATCCTCTATCATATAATAAGCTCGCCTCTCATGCCAGAAGAACCTGGAAGATACAAACGATGAATGGGACAACCAGAGTTGAAGTCAGCTAGGACTGGGTTGATTTGGAACTCCTCTCCCTCTAAAATGATTCTCTGCCTGGCCTGGGGATCCAGGCTTGTGGAAAAGGCCTGAGAGCATGCATGGCAGGGAGAGTTTTTTCTGATGCTGTGCAAAAGACCAGCAACCGCCACCAGGGGGCAGTAACATCATTTCTGTTCTGAGATGGACCCTGTTGGTTGATTTGGGCAGTTTCGAGTTATCACACTGAGTCTTCAGAAGGGAGAAGACTAAAGCTTGTGCCAGTAAAAACCCAAACCGTAAAACCCATTTCCATAGAGTGGAGTCTGCCTCATAGCAACCTACATCAGGTTTCTCAGATGGTAAATCTTTATGGGAGCAGACAGCCTCATCTTTCTCCCTCGGACCAGCAGGCAGATTTGAACCAACCCCTTCTAGTTAGCAGCCAAATGCTTAACCCACTGCATCACAAGGGCTTCTTGCTGCAAAATGAACTATTATAAAAATAGGTTTATAGTTGAAACTTTAAAGTGAAGACAGCCTTCCACAGAAGAAAACTGTACCAATGGGCAAGCTAGTGTCCTGAGCCAGTGGTCCCTTCCCCGGCTACCAGGCCAGTTAGAAGTTGGTGCACAGGCTGTAAGCCTCTGAGGTCGGGCAAGATGGCGGAGTAAGCAGATGCATGGAGCAGACTCTCTGCAACAAGGACACAGATACAGATGGTGGTCCTGGAACCTGAGCTTCAGAAGATAAGATAGAGAGGTGGACCAGGGGCTGACTGGAAGAGGAAGTTGAACAGGAGCAGCAAGAGAGAAGAAAAACAGGTGGGCTGTCAGCTGTTGTGGAGTGGTGCAGCCATCTTGAGCTTTTGTAAGCAGTTGGTGATACAGCATGTTGCTGGTCCAGGACCGGCTGCAGGTAGGAGATATATGGACTGCAGTCCTCCCTTGTTTTCTTGCCCTCCTGGTAGCTGGGGTGTGGCCAGTCCAGCCATGGCCAACGCAGTGGCTCCCTCTCCTGTGAGGCCTCCACCTGGGGACCTTCAAGAGGCAGGTGAACCTACCTAAACAGTGAACCAGGACCTGTGTTCAGACTTCCTTTCAGTTTCTATCACATCTACCAGGTGGTGTGTGCTGAGAATATATCTACATACAATCACCAATTAAATACAAACACAGGGACACCATAACATCTTGAAGAAAACAGACAATTTCCATTTTTACACGAAGAAACAAGACAGAGTGCCTCAAACAAGTGACCAAATTATAGAGCCAGAAAATATAATACCAGAAGTAGAATCAGAACTACTTGATAAGGAATTTAAAGAATGCTACTCAGGTACCTTTAACAAACAGAGAGAAAGATCAATGAAAGCAAAGCAGAATTTAGGAAAATAATACAAGAACAAACTGACAAAAATCAATGAAAAACTAAAAACCATGCAAAAACAGCAATTATAAAGCCAGAAGATGAATACTAAGATTTCAGAAGCAGATAATACATTGAAAGGGCAAAGTATAATTAAATCAATGGAAGTCAAATCAGTGAGCCTGAAGACAAATCTCTCAATATTCATCTTCAAGAATAATCAGAAAAAAGAATTTTAAAAATCCAAAGAAAGCCTAAGATTTATGTGGGATACTATCAAGAGGAATAACTTACATATAATCAGAATTCTAGAACAGAAAGAGACATATAAAACCATAAAGAAAACTGTCCCAAGAATTGCTGGAAGAAAACTTTCCTAACATTATGAAAGACAAGAAGATACCTATTCAAGAAGTTAAATGAACTCTAAACAGAATAAACCCCCAAGGGAAATCACCAAGACGTATTATAGTCAAGCTTTTCACAACCAAAGAAAAGGAAAAGATGCTGAGAGCAGCTCAGGAAAAATGAAACGTTATCTACAAAGGAGGATTAATAAGGCTAAACTCTGATTTCTCAGCAGAAACCATGCAGGCAAGAAGATAATGGAATAACATATATATGTTGTTGTTATTCAGTGCCGTCGAGTCAGTTCCGACCCATAGCGACCCTGAACAGGGTTTCCGAGGCTGTAAATCTTTATGGGAGCAGAAAGCCTCATCTTTCTCCTGTGGAGCGGCTGGTAGTTTCGAACTTCTGACCTTAAGGTTCACAGCCCGATTCGTAACCACTATACTACTAGAGCTTCTAACATATATATAGAACTCTGCAAAAAAAAAAAAAAAAGCCAACCAAGAATTATTATGTGCTGTTGTTGCTGTTGTCCATCAAATATGATGAAATTAGGACATTTCCAGATGAACAGAAATTAAGAGAATTTGCAAAAACTAGACCAACTTTACAAAACATACTAAAGGGAGTTCTTTGGACAGAAAACCAACAACAGCAGACAATAACCTGAGACTAACATACATGACAATATTACCCAGAATTTAGTCCAGTATAGAAGTGTTCAAAGTAAAACAAACCTGTAAGACTGAAAATAGGGAATCAGTGATACCAGCATGCTACAACAACAAAACAAAATATAAAAGGATTAATGTCATTACAGAACTTTTAAATGAAGGAGAAATCAAGTAAATGTCAAGAAAATAAAATAGAAAAATAACTGTAGCCTTAAAACTAGTCTTACTCCTAGCCCTAGCCAACTCCTACCCCTAACACTAGCTAGTCCTAACCATAACCCTAACACTAAATGAAGCCCTAGGCCTTGCCTAGACCTAGCCATGTTGTCAGGTGCCATCGAGTCAGAACTGACTCATAGCGACCCCATACACAGCAGAACGAAACAATGCCCGATCCTGGGCCAACCTCACTACCACTGCCACACTTGACGCCATCAGTGATGCCACCTGGCCGATGATCCATGTCGTTGGTGGTCTTCCTCTCTTTCTCTGACCCTCCATCTTACCCAGCATGACATCCTTCTCTAGCGACTGTTCCCTCCTGACAATATGTCCAAAGTAGGAGAGACGAAGCTTAGCCATCTTGGCCTCCAAGGAGCACTCTGGCTGTACTTCTTCCAAAACAGATCTATTGGTTCTTTTGGCAGTCCATGGCACTTTTAGTATTCTCCTCCAACACCACAACTCAAAGGCATCAATTCTTCTACGATCTTCCTTATTAACTGTCCTCTTAGCCATGTTGTTGTTGTTGTTAAGTGCCGTCGAGTCGGTTTCGACCCATAGCGACCCTGAATAGGGTTTCCGAGGCTGTAAATCTTTACGGGAGCAGATCGCCTCATCTTTCTCCCGCGGAGCAGCTGGTAGTTTCGAACTGCTGACCTTCCGGTTCGCAGCCCGATTCGTTACCACTACGCTACCAGAGCATAGTTAACTCTAATCCCTTATTCTTAGCCACCTAATCCCATCCTCCCCCCCAGGAAATTACTAAGAAGGAAAATTGTTAAAAATTGTAACCCTCTGATTCCTGACAACCCCACGCACCATAAAATGTCATCGGACCCTTGTGATCCAGAGGATTTTCACTGGCTCATTTACAAAAGTAGATTACTGGGTCTTCTTAGTCCGTTTTAGTCTGGAAGCTCTGCTGAAATCGGTTCAGCATGATAGAAACTGACAGATGTTGGTGGCTGCACATGAAGTGCACAGGCTAGGAATTGAACCCGGGCCTGTTGCATGGAAGGCAAGAATTCTACCATTGAGCCACCACCCTCAACCAAAGAGGAGACTTTATTTAAAGACATGACCTCCATCCTACCTCTGCCTCTGTACAAGTTAGCAAAATGTTCTTCAACATAACTGGGATTTGGAGCCTCAAACTAAGCACAAAGAAATACAAAGAGCACTCACTCAGATGAAACAAATACTGTTATTTCATGGTATTCAAAGGGACTGTCTGATCAGGCTTTTGGTATTAGGTTACTAAGTAGATTATTTTTAAAAGGAAAAGTTTGTGCTGGTGGTTAGGTGGGCAGACTTGTATGTGTGAGGGTGATGGGGGCACATAGAAGGTCATGTCCTCATATGATTCCAACATCACCTACCCTCCAGGCCCTGGAGCAACAGTATTCTGGGCTGGAGCTGGGCTTCTGGCAGACTATAGCTCTCCGCAACCTGGGACAACCACCTTCACATCCTAAACTGTGGACCTCAGGTGGTGACTGGTTTGTAAAATATGCAGCTTCTAAAAACACACCACCTGTCAAGGGGAAAAAGAAAAACAAAGGAACCATAATCAGTAAAGGAACTGAGTTGCAGCTCATGAACTGACCTTGAAACAGTTGTAGATGTTTTGAAAATGATTCAGTGTTGCTTGTATCTATCTGTATCTCTGTCTAGAATAGCTGAATCTAAGGCGTATTTTTCCAACTCAGCCACTTGCATTACTCTGCCACAATATTTTGAGTGGCTTGCATTTTTTAAACCAGTTTTGAATTTGTGCATTTCCTCAGAGTGATTCATAGATTTGCTGAGGGCAAACACTGTGATCCTAATAGACTCTGTTTTGTCAAATAGTCATTTAATTCTTGACATGTATTGGGAAACACTATTAACACATCAAAAGATACATTGTAACTGCTAAGGCTTTTTAAAATAGTATTTCAGTTGTTTAGACCAACTTCAGGAAAATGACCTGGTCCTGTGGTGTCATGAGCCTGCCTGAGACTGTAGATATGGGGAGAGGGGGAAATGGATGATAGGTGTAGAGATTTTGTATGGGGGGTGGTGACTTCATTTGTGGAGAGGGGAGTTACACAGACGACAGTATAGAGCATTGTGTACAGTCGAGTTACTCAGAACAAAGCATTAGTTGGCCACTTTGAGAGCTGTTAGAATAAATAGTAAGATCTAAGCTTCTTCATGTGTATGTCTATAAAAACAGGTCTGGATGGAGACTTTACCTTACTAGTTTGCTGTGAAAATTAAATATCATATAGTAATGTTTATGACCCCTGGGTGATGCAAATACTTAATGCACTAGGCTGTGAACTGAAAGGTTGGAGATCCTAGTTCACCTAGACGTACCTCAGAAGAAAGGCCCAGTGATCTCCTTTTGAAAAATCAACCATTGGAAGCTCTGTGGAGCCCAGTGCTACTCGACACACATGGGAGTTACCATGAGTGGGAATCGACTCCACACCAATCTTTTTTTTTTTTAAATGTTTGTGATCGTATCTGCAGAAAATAAACCAAAACTAAACAAGATAAAAACAGAAACAAAACAAAAAGTTATGATCAAGTTGATTACAGCTCATGTTACAAAGTAGAACTGCTCTGTAGGCTTCTTTTGTTTGTTTGTTTTATTGTGAATTATGCGATAGTTTACATGGGAGAACATTAGTTTTACATTCATTCTATCTTATGCAGTTTCATTGTTATAGTTACAATCCCCTCCAGGCATCATCAACCAACCAAAGGGTATACCCTACAAGCCTGCCCCGCCCCTGGTCATCAGCACACAGCTCCTCTCCCTCTCTGGATCTAAAGTCCTCAGCTGCTCCATCTCCTCACGTCATCGTCTCTCCTCCATCTCTGGCGTCATTGATTCTCTGGGTAGGGTCCCGCACTCTGCTCTTCTCCCTTGATGGTCCCAGGGCCCTCCACTCCACTGCAAAGTTAATCACTCCCCTCCTTGTTACAAAATGTCTGCCTTTGCATTTCCAACCCTCACGATCAGTTCTGATAACAATTATTCACTATTGTATCACAGGAGACCTATCCGCATTTCATTTCATCAGCCCCACCTAGACAGATTGGATACTACTCAGTGGAGTTGCCCATTCCTGTCTACTCTGTGTATGGAGGGGGTGTCTGTAGGCTTTTCTTGTCTGTAATTTTTATGGAAGCAGATTGCCTGGCCTTTCTTCCTTTGTGCCCCTGGATGGGTTCAAACTGATAACATGTATGTTAACAGTTGAATGCAAGCCAAAGACATTATAGACTCAAAATTTGTTTCATCATGACCAAGAACTTGTTTAAATCTCAGTGAGCCATAGAGCTAGAGATTTTATATTGGGCCACTATTTGATTTTTTGTTTGTCCATTTATTTTCTCCTCCACTTTTGTTTTGTGTGTCAGATAGCACAGTGATTCCATTGGCAAGATCAGAAATCTGTGAATTTTCTGGCTGCTGGTTATTAGTTTTATTTTTATGGGTCACTTGAGATGGAAACACACATGCAGTGTACCTGTGAGTGCCCACACTTTTTAATGGCCAAATGCCTACCATCCTTCGGAGTTGGTCATGTGAAAACCCACGGAATGGCTGGTGGTTTTGAACCACTGACTTTGTGGTTAGTGATCCAGTGCTTATTCTACAGAGTCATACCAGGACCCTAAGCATGTGATAGCAATTTTATTATATATATATATATTTTTTTTTTCATGAAAAAATTCCATTTCATTCCATTCCTTTTTTTTTTTAAACTTTCATTGTAAATTGGTTGAAGGTTTATAGAACAGAGCATCAATTTTCCATCCAACAACGCATACACATTTTGTTTTATCTCACTTACTGGAATCCCCACAATGTAACCTCCCTCATCCCACTTCCTCCCTGTGCTTCTTGTCTCCATCCCCCCTCCTTTCCTAATCCTTCAGAACTTTGTCCTTGAATACATGCTGCCCTTGTGATCTCAAAGATCATCATTATTATGAAAATACAAAGATGGCTGTGTATACTGCTCACCGCCATCCATCTTGTGCTCAGCACAGAGAGTATCATGTAGTGCTCGCTTAGTACATATTTGTGGAAATAAAACAGCTACGTGAAAATGAAAGTAATGCTCTTTTATGTCCATTAAATATTAAGCCATTATTTTCCCAGGAGTAACTCAGATACTTTCAGAAGTGGCATAAATTATTTCAGGCTAGTAGGATTTGCAGTTTTAAAATTATTTCTGTGATGTGTGTGTGTGTGTGTGATCTGAACAGACTTAGAAGTTACTGAACATTCAGAACCCTGTAACAAGATGTCATACGCCAAAATACTAGCACAATTTACCATTTATCACTTGTAAATGCATAAAGCTGTCATTTTAGAATGGTGTCCTAGGATTCAAAAGAACGCTGTAACGCAAAATGCATATTATGCAAACAACATAAGAACCTAAACAACTTTTTTAAAATGAGTTTCCAATAGGATAGTAAATATGAATCCTCCATGAATTACAGTAAGTAAGCGCATTATTACTGATGGCGGAGAAATCCTAGGCTTCTTAAGTGTAATTAAATATAAATCTTTTAATTGACGAGTAAATGCCAAGTGTTTCGTAGTGAGGTTTTCTCCTCCTTCCCACCCGTTTCCTCATTTCTTCTCTTCCCCTTCCCTTCTTCTGCCCGTTCTCTGTTATTGTGCTTATCCACACAGACATCTTGAGAATTACGCTGTCATGTGCTCATCTCTACCAACTCTAGCAAGCAGCCTCCAGCCCCCTTGACAGGAGGCTACTGGTTGCTCTGTGCCATGTCTAGTCCTCAGAGCCCCAAATCAGCTTGTGATCTTCCTTATTTCTGAATACTGCCCTGGTTTACATTCGACTGTGCCAGGCAAGCTGACCTTCCTTAGTGAAATGTGTGTTGTACACACACTGCTTAGTACAGAGTACCCTGCTGTGCTTTTAATTAAATGAACCAACCTTTACAAACTTGTTTCTTTCCCCCTCAGCACCATTTTACCCAACAGTCTGCCCCCAGCGAAAGTAACCTGAGAGGCTGATGTCATCTGATGGACCCCATGGGGAAGGGGGGTGTTAGCATAGTGTGATTTAGACTCAGTTCTTGGGGCTAGTTCTCTGTGCTTCAGGTCCATATTAAAACACAAACAAATATACACAAAAGGAACCCTGGTGACACTGTGGTGAAAGTATTCGCTTGCAAACTGAAAGGTGAATTGTTTAAACCCCACCAGCCACTTATGGGGAATGAAGACCTGGCTTCCATAAAGATTACAGTGGAGGAAGCCTATGGGGCAGTTCTGCTCTGTCATATGGGGACGCTATGAGTCAGAGTTGACTTGATAGCACACAACACTACACAGCTATTACCATGAAAAACTAGATAAATCAAGGGTCAAATAAAACATGTGAACAAACAAGCAAATCAGTTGCCCTTGAGTCAATCCCAGCTCATGGTAACACATGTGTTTTAGAGTTGAACTGGGCTCTACGGGGCTCTCAGTGGCTGTGATCTTTCAAAAGCCGATTTCAAGGCACTGCTGTGTGGATAAGAACTGTGAACCTTTCAGACAGTAGCTGAGCACTGAACTGTCTGGGCCACACAGGGACCCTGGAGGCCCCGAGTAACAACACACTGTTGTCTAAACTTCTAGCCACAGAACACAGGCAAAGATCACCCACCCATCGTTTTAGGTCAACACTGTGCTAGCTGAAAGGGTACTATTGTGAGGTAGAAATGTTTGAACAGCATAAAACTCATATTTAGTATCATTTGCTGATACTGCATTTGTTTAAATTGTCATACGATTCAAAGAGCAATTTATTTTGAAAAGTAAGATCTGGTAGCGTAGTGGTTACGAATCGGGCTGCGAACCTTAAAGTCAGCGGTTCGAAACTACCAGCCGCTCCGCGGGAAAAAGATGAGGCTTTGTACTCCCATAAAGATTTACACCCTCGGAAACCCTGTACAGGGTCGCTATGGGTTGGAACTGACTCGACGGCACTTAACAACAACAACAATATATATATATATGGAACTTGGGTAGCATAGTGGTTACAAATCAGGCTGCTAACCTCATGGTCAGCAGTTCAAAACGACCAGCGGTTCTGCAGGAGAAAGATGAGACTTTCTGCTCCCATAAAGATTATAGCCTCGCATGGTTTGAATGAGTAAGAGGGGAAATACTGTTAAGATGCTTGGGGCTGTCTTTTGAATGCTGGTTTCCCTTGCCTAGTATTATAGAATAGACACTTGAGGGGGAAAGCAAGGACTAGCGAGAAATATCACCATAGAAAGCTTGTAAATCCATCTTCAGCCTGTAACTGACTGAAATACCTAAACTGGGGCTAGAACTTGCCCAGTAAAGGAGGCTTCCTGCGGAGCCTTTGCATTACACAAGACCACAGGTGGAATTCCGATCCTCATCCAGAATTTTCTGAGGTGGGAAATTTTCCATTGAAAGGACAAGCAGACTAGCCTGGAGCAGCTAGAAGAACAGAAGATACTTCTGGAAAGACTGCCAGGAAAAATAAATAACAGTAACGTCAGTCTGATTGACTACTACAAGAACAAGCAAGTCGTTCGCCTGGGAGCTATCAAAACAAGTGGTCAGGTCCGCTCAAGGCAAACCCCCTTCCAAGACTCAAGGGGAATACATGAGCAGGCATGTGGTCTTTGTGCTGACCATGTTGGTCACCAATAAGGGGAAGTGGGGGAAAAACAGCAGTGAAGTTGTGAGGTACTCTGACCACGTTCAATAGATTCTTATCAGTCTGGGCTGAGACCTGGTTGGCCAGCAGTATGACGAGACCTGGGGACTCCTGGGCCCAGGGACAGGGACATGGCCACAGAGGACTAGAGTGGAGAGTGAAGCGTCCAGCTGATATGAAGTGAGGGGAGATGCACAAGAGCACTTGTAGATAGTACCCACTTGACCTGGCTTCAATGGCTAGATGATCAGAACTCCACTAGAGGAAGAAAGAAGAGGAAAAAAAGAGTAATCTGCTACAATTAGAAGAACTTGACCTATGCTTGTGGATATAGAAGCTCAAAGGAGGGAAAAATCTTTACAGCAAGGATCATTCCCACCTCCTTGGTACACAGGGTTGGCAGGGATGGGCAACTTAAACATTGGCTACCCAAAATGGGGGTGCTACAAAGGCAAGAAGTGACTGGTTTATAAGCTTTCAAGAGGGAACCTAGTTCCAGAGGGTATGGGGAAAGGTAGAATCTCCACTGAGAGGTTTCCAACCTGTCTGGATGGGGCTGATGAAAGGAGATAGTGATAAGACTCTTGTGGTTCAATATTCAATAATTGCTATCAAGACTGACTGTGAGGGTTGGAAATGTAAAGGTAGGTGTTTTGTAACAAAAGGAGGGGAGTGATTGAACTTGCAGTCCAGGACCGTAGGTCCCTGGGACCATCAAGGGAGAAGAGCAAGAGTACCGGACCCTATCCAGAGATGCAGTGATGCCAGAGATGGAGGCAGAGACGATGATGTGGAAAGATGAAGCATATGGGGACTGTAGATCCAGAGAGGGGGAGTGGCTGTGTGCTGACGACCGAGGAGGTTGTTTGAGGATGCATGGAGAGGATTGTGATAATTGCAATAAAACAAAATACGATAGGGTAAATGTGGGGCTGGTGTTCTCCCATGTAACCTATCATATAATTCACACACACATACAAAATAAAGATATAGCCTTGAAAACTCGATACAGGGTTGCTATGAGTTGGAACCAACTTCATAGCACGTAACTACCACTACCACCACCACCATATATGTGTATATATATATCTATGTCATAGTGGTTATGAATTGGGTTGCAAACCTCAGGGTCAGCAGTTCGAAACTACCAGCTGTTCTGTGGGAGAAAGATGAGGCTTTCTGCCCCCGTAAAGATTTACAGCCTTGGAAACCCTGTGCAGGGTCACTATGAGTCGGAACCAACTCCACGGCACACTACCACCATCATATATCTTTATATCTATATATCTCTCTCTATATATATATATTTGTATTTAAATATACGACAGTTTTTTTTTTTTTTTAAGTTCATGGAAAAATGGAATTTAAAGGTAATGGAATTTTTCCACCAACTTTTTGATGTTCCCTGTATGTATGATATTTACAAGGGTCACCGGTGACACATTGGGCTAAGCATTGGGCTGCTAACTAGAAGATCGGCAGCTCAAACCCACCAGCTGGTCCTCAGGTGAAAGATGAGGTAGTACGCTTCCATAAAGATTTACAATCTCAGAAACTCTGGGGGCAGTTTTACTGTGTCCTGTTCTTTGGTTTAGAGAGTTATCTATGAATCGGAATTGACTCCACAGCAGTAGTTGTTATTAAGCCCTGTTCAGTTGGTTCCGACACTTAGCGACCCTGTATAGTGTTTCCTAGGAGCGGCTAGTGAGTTGGAACTGCCTACCTGGCAGTTCAAGCCGGCCTTGTGGTTCAGTGCTTTGCCCCACAGCCCACAGCAGGACTCCAGGTTTATATATATTTGCACAAGTCATGCTGTGTATGCAGTTTTGCTACTTGCCTCTTTTGTATATTGTAGGCCTCTTTCCTATGGACTCAGTGCAGTTCTTGTCATGACTGCCTAGCGTTTCATTATAAGAACATGTTGTTGTTTAGTGCTGTCAAGTCAATTCTTACCCAGAGTGACCCTGCATAGGTTTTCCAAGGAGCAGCTGGTGAGTCTGAACCTCCAACTCTGCAGTACTTCTATGGTGCTAATTTATTTCACCTGTTGATAACATGAAGGTTGTTTCCAGTTTATTTTTCTCCTATTTTAAGTAGTGTTGCAAGCACTTCCCTCTACATCTGTGTTTATTTCTGTAAGTATGTCTGTGAGATCAATTTCTAGAAGTGGAACTGCTGAGTTGGAGGGTGTGGTGATTTTAAATTCGGATAGATACTGTATAAAAATGGCAGGGAGGAGGCCATATCTGACTTCGTCTGGATTTACAAGGGGGAAGGAGAGTGAAACTCAGTCAACCCATGACCAGTTCCTGTGAGGCGAAGGTCAGACATGCTTCCTCCCTGCAACCTTCTTTATTCTGACGCCAACCATCCCTCCCACAGCACTCTCTGCTTCACATCTGGATTCTACAATCTGTTGCAATGGCCACACACAGAACTCATCACAATCCTCATGATATGGGTTTTATTAAGGAAGTGAACAGGGTACATTATGGATCAGGAGCAGAAACAACTCAGGATACAGCCGCTCTCCAGCCAGGATCACCTCTGTACTGCAGGCACGAGTTACTCTTATCTTCAGCTTCTCAGCCATGTGACCCCTTGGCCTCTGCCCCTACTCAGGCAAATGTTACAAAGCTTCTTTATGTAGTCTGTAAATACCTAAAGGGTACATCATTCTGCAGGCCAACCTCTTGCAGGTAAGCACTCGGCTCCACTCAGATCCTGGGCACGGAAGCCCGAAGCTGCTCTGTCCCTCCATGTGGCGGCTTTTCCAGGTCAGATCTCACACTCTGCTTGTGGCTCTTCTTTCTTGATGATCCTAGGATCATCTCTTCCTCCTTCTGAGTTGACTCCGATGACAAAACTGACTAATCCCAATGTTAGAGTCTTATACACCCGATTTGCATGGTCTCACCCAGTTATTTGGTGGGAGTTAAGACTTTGGATAGAAAATCCATATCAAGTAAATTCACGGTACCACATAGTGCCAATTTGCTGTCCAAAATGTTTATACAAATTTATATAGCCAACACCAACACGCTATAAGAGTTCCTCTGTCCCCACATTTGTGCCAATACTGGGTGTTTAAATCTTTTTAGATTACTGTGAGGATCTCTGATAGATAAAAAAAAAAAAAGTCTCTCCTTAGTTTAGTTTGCTTTTCTTTAACTGAAAATAAGGTTGACCATTTTAATATACTTAGTCATTTTTGAGCTCTGATAGCCTAGTTATAAGCTGGGCTGCTAACCTCAAGGTCAGCAGTTCAAAACTACCAGCCGGTCTGCAGGAGAAAGATGAAGCTTTCTGCTCCCATAAAGATGTACAGCCTCAGAAGTCCTATACAGGGTCTCTATGACACTGTAGGACACACAGCCATCACCACTGGTCATTTAGTTTTCTTTTTTGTAAATTGATTCTTTATATTTCTGCCACTTTTCTGCAGAGATTTTGGTTTCTTCTTATGAATTTGTATAAGTTTAAACAGTCCATCTTTCCCTGTAGATTTGAAATGTCCCCTAAATGACCAACCGTACTTACATCAGGAGTCTTCTGTTGATCTTCTTGGCCCATTTCTGAATCAGTTTCAGACTATTTTCATGACAGTGTTGTTGTTAGGTGCCATCAAATTAATTCTGACTCTTCACGACCCCTGTGTACAACAAAAGGGAACACGCTCAAACCGGTGCCATCCTCACAGTCATTGCTGTGTTTGAGCTCATTGTTGCAGCCATTGTTGGTCTTCCTCTTTAAGCACTGCACTGCAAGGTGGGTTTGATCCATAAGGTTGGTAGTTCAGACCTCACCACTTGCTCCTGGGAAGCCTTGTGTAGAGTTGCTATGAGTTGGAAATGACTCGATGGCACTGAACAACAACAACAACAACAATTTTACCAAGCATGATGTCCTTCTCCAGCGACCTTCTCCTATTTCCTATTAACATGTCCAAAGTACACGAGATATGATTTTTACATCCTCACTTCCTTCTTAATTTTTTCCCCAGAATATATTTTCCTGGTCCATTTTATTTGCTTCTTATTCTTAAGGAATTTTAGAAGCATTTAGTCACTTTGAAACCCTCCTGCCCCTATATAAATAATTGCTTGTATACTGAAATATATTAAAATATGAGATTCTTTTCCATTATGCTTTATTTGACTTTCATATAAAGGAAGTTGTTTTAATGTACTAGCTTTTTAACCAACACCATACTAAAGCTACTGTTAGTATTTCTAATTGCTTTTCAGTCAATTCTTTTGGGTTCTCCAGGTATAAAATTGTATCATCTGCAAATAATGATGGGTTTGCCATTTTCTTCACAATACTTGAATGTCTTATTTTATTTTCATGTCCAGCTGCATTAACTGGCATTTCAGACATGTATTGGGCACCTTTGTCTTACAGGCCACTTGTAAAGGCAACATAATTTAATGTGTCAAATGTTTTTTCATCAAGCATAATCTTGGCGTGGTGGTATGGTACTTTAACTTGCCTACAGGAAGTATCTTGAAGGATGAGAACTTTTCTGTTATAGACCTGGTGATACATAGTGAGCACATCCAGTTCTTTCATTATGTTTATATTGGTTCAAACCCAGCACACGTTTCTTCTTTTAAAGAAGTGGCTTGAGAATGTCCTGCCCTACTGGACAGCATAGTTCCAGTGCTGCCCAGTAAGACTTCCTGTACTGACGCATGTGCTCTCCGTCTCTGCTGTCCGCACCAGGACTCTCTCACTGCCTGTGGCCTTGAAGCATTTCAATATGGCTGATGTGACTGAGGAAAGTGAATTTTTCATTTTCTTTCTTTTAAGTTTAAGTCATTACATAACACTGAGCACTTAAAATGTGACAGGTGCTACTGAGGAACTGAATTTTTAATTCTGTTAAGTTCTGATTCAAGTAAGCACACTTGGCTGGTAACTACAGAACTCTACATGAACGGATGTGATGTTAGCACTAAAGAGGACCTACTAACCAACCACTCAGTGTGACTCCTATATTTTAGGGAAAAGAGGACTGTGCTGGGAGAAGTTGAGATTGACCCCAAATCACAGGGCAAGTTTACAATGAAAACCAAAACTAGAAGCCCAGACCTTTGTTCTGAGTCTCGAGCTTTTCATACTATCCCTGACCCTACTTCCTCCCTACCCATTTCCCTTCTGTAAATAATAGCGTGAGTCCTGTGTATGTAGACAATAGACAGTACAGTAACTGTCAGCCTCATTAACACGCAGCATGGCCCAGAGTGGCTGCTAGTTGCTGAATGTTCAGCTGAGTCATTTCACTGTCCATCGCAAAGCTTCCTCCACCATCTGGGCAGCATAGTCTCCTGGGAGGCCTCGCCTCAGGTCTCACCTGTTTGAAAGCACCATTAAGCACTTGGTCTGTGTCCCCACATCCTCAGGAAATGTCGAGGATATCGTGCCCCTCCTGGTCCCAAACAAAGACTTTAAGCATCCGTGCTTGTGGTATATGGACATGGGGTATGCTCCTACTTTATATATGACTTTATATAAAGTTTACGAGAACTCCACATGCAAGGGATCGGAGAGTCAGGGAGTCGAGGGGAGAGTAAAGAAAGGAGCGCCTTCAAGAAGAGCCTCATCCAAGAGCTCCAGCATAGAAGTAGGGTCTCACTGGAAGGCGGGAACCATGGCATTGATTGTTCTCAAGCCCATTTGGATTATTCTTGCTTCAGCCTGATCTTTCTGTTATTCAGGGCTGGGGGGGGTGGGGACACCCCTGCAATTTCCCTTAGCTTTTCTTTCCAGTTAGCCCATTCAAATGAAGTAGGAGTGAACCTTCCATAAAGAATTTGCCACTTTTTCTGGCAGGCAGGCAGGCAGGCTAGTCTGTGCTCATATTGGAAGGTCATTATGGAGTTTAGAGGTTAAGAACACTGGCTTTGGAGTCTGACCGCTGAGCTTTAATCCAGCTCTCTGCTCATGAACTTTTAAATCATTCCATCACCTTCAAACTATCCTTCACCTCCTACAAAGAACAAAAGTAGAAGTGCAGCAATCACACCTGTGGGTTTTTTGACTGGGCTTGCTCTGAGTTATTTAGGGAAAAATAACATCTTTCAGTAGTACATGGGGGCTTCAAAAAGTTTGTGAAAAAATTCCATTATCTTTCAGTTTCATTTTCCCACAGATATTTTAAAACCCCCTTGTAAGCTCTTAAAATAATGTTGTCTTACCTGTTTCAGCCATGTTTTATGTCATTCATCACATACAGGTTTGCAGTTTGGGGTCAGTCATTTAACTGCTCCATGCCCCAGCTTCCTTTCCTGTAAGGTTGTTAGGTGCCATGGAGCCTACCCTGACTCTCGGAGACCTCATGTCTGGCAGAACAAAAGGTTGCATGGCTTTGTACCGTCTTCTTTTGGAGTCCGTTGTAGCTCTTGTGCCAGTTCTTTTTATTAAGGGTTTTCCTCATTTTTGCTGACCTCTGCATTGCCAGACATGGTGTTCTTTTCTAGCGATTGGGCTTTCCTGGTACGTGTCCAAAGTCAGTGAGCCCAAGTCTCACCATCCTAGTTTCTAAGTAACGTTCTGGTTGTATTTTCTTCTTGCCCATAAGATGGACCAAACCAAAATCAAAGCCACTGCCTTCAAGTCAGTTCTGACTCATAGTGAGCCTCTGTGGGTACTGAAACTGTAAATCTTTATGGGAGCAGATTGCTTCTTCTTTCTCCTGCTGAGCAGGATTGAACTACAGACGTTGTGGTTGGCAGCCCAACACTTAACCAACTGCACCATTGTAAAGTGGAGTTTCATAATAATTCCCACCTCAAGGGCTCGGGTGAAGATGGCATAAATGGTGAGTGGAAAGTGGCTTGGTCACCAGTACGCTCTCAGCAAATAACACCCCCTTATTCACAGTAGGGACTCCTGGTGTGGTGCTGTAGGATCAGCACTGGACTGCAGACGACAGGGTCAACAGTTCAAACCTACCAGCTGTTCCTGGGAAACCCTGTACAGGGTTGTTATGAGTTGGAATCAACTCAGTGATATTTAACTACAACATTTACAGTCGAGTGACGATTCTCCCTGCTGAGGACAGTAGATCTCCACTCTGTCCATCGCTGTCCCTCAGGAAGAGTTCTTGGCTCCTGCTGTCCCAGCTCTGCAGAGAGGGTCCCGGTGTTCACTCCAGGGACTGTTGAGGCAGTGAGGGCAGACTGCTGGGAGAGTCTGTGTGCCAGCTCAGGAGTCAGCTCCTCTGGCAGGAGAACAGGCCTGCTTCCTGGGAACCTGAGCAGACTCTTACCATTTTTCTTCAGCCTTGGGGCTCCTTCCCAGATGCAGAAACGTGTGAGGAGTGTGCCGGCTGTTTCACTTCCCGCAGAGTCAGTAATCTACTGAAAGGTCAGAGCCAGCTTGATCAGAACACAAAATTACTAGGGTTCTTGGCTTCCTGCAGGTGCTGTTGCCTTCTCCCCACCCCATAGTCTTAGAGTTTAAAGACTCGGTCATGGTCATTTTCTTCCCCCTCCGGTTACCCACCTTACCTGCCTGCCAACACACCCACAGAGGGAAATGATTGTTTGTGCAGATGGCTGTTGAGCCTGTACTGTGTATGTTGTTGTTAGTTGACGTAACGTCGGCTCTGACGCATGGTAACCTTATGCCCTGAGCCATCTTCATGGTTGTTGGTTTGTTGGAGTTGTGGCTATTGTCATTTCTTTTCATTGAGGGTTTCTGGCTGTTGGCTAACCCTCCACATTACCACAGATGATGTCCTTTCCTAGCAATTGGTCTTTGCTGGTGATGTGTTCCAGGTAATGGAGTCCAAGTCTTGCTTCTAGGGAGCATTCTGGTGGTATTTCTTCTAGGAATATTGTGTTCATTCTATTGGCAGTCTAGGGTATATTCAATACTTGTTGCCAACACCACAATGCAAATGTAGCCTTTGTGTTTTTAGTTTATTGTGTGTATTTATTGGTGTTTTTTCTACTGCGTATAGCACGTACTTTCCGTTTATGCTAATCTAGTAAATGCTTTATTTTGCTTGTTCTGAGCCTGGCACTGTTGTAAGTGCTTAAAAATGTGAACACATTACATCTTCACATATTGTTGTGCCCATCTCATGGATGGGTTAACTGAGGCCTGTGGAGGTGCAAAGGAGCCCTGGTGGCATTGTGGGCTGCTAACTGCAAGGTCGGCAATGCAAGCCCCGCAGCCACCCCACAGGAGAAAGATCCGGCTGTCTGCTCCTATAAAGATTTACAGTCATGGAAGGAAATCCTGTATAAGTTCACTCTAAGTTGGAATCAACTCAATGGCAGTGGGTTTGGTTTGGTGGAGCTGAAGTCACTTGCCCAATATTGTCCAGCTAAGTTGGGGGAGGTGTGGGGCACAGGGGTTTGGACCCAGGCTCTCTGGTTCCAGAGTCCCTGTTGTTAACCACCACCCCTGCCACCTCTCCACCTCACTTAGTTTGATGCCCAATATACCCTCACTTAGTTTGATGCCCAACATCCCTGTGAGGTGTGCACTTACTGTTAACAGTGAGGGCACTGAAGTGTGGAGACTTCCTTTGGCAGGTTAGTACCCTGCCAGCACTCAGATGCAGTGCCCGTGACTGCCCACAGGTCTGACGCCAACTCCCGTGCTCCCTCATGCACCTGGCTGCCTGGCACTGCCATTTCAGAGCTCAGGACTGGGCCAAGTCATATTAGTCTTCTTGCCTCCATTAAATGACTAACTGACTTTAGGGGCCTCAAGACGCCTCTAAAGGACAGCTCTTTGCTCCTCTTCCTAGAAAGTCTCATGTTTCTCGGCATGTGTCCTGACTCACTGGTGGTTCTATCTTCCCATGTGCCTGCTTACTCGTCCTGCTTTCCTGTTTCCTCTTATGAATGTCCATTCTTGCCCTCTGCCTGTGTAGCTCTAGGACTGTTTGTTTTACGTAGGTCCACTTTCTGACTCAGGACTTCTGGTGTGGCGCTGTGGATTAATGCACTAGACTGCAAAGTCGGTTTGAACCACAAGGTTGGCTGTTCAAGCTCACCAGTAGCTCCTTGGAAACCGTAGACAGGGTCACTATGGGTTGGAACCAACTTGACGGCACTTAACAATAACAACAAACTTTCTCACTCAAGGCTCAGGACAAAAATTCCTCTACTGTCATCTATCAACTGTGTTTAACATTTTTGTTCCCTTTCTATTATGCAACAACTCTGAAAATAATCACTTGCCTATGATACAAGTAGCTAAGAATATGGATCTCACAGCCTCTCATCCCTAAGCCCAGGATGAAAACCAAGCCTAAGCCAGTAGTTTTTTCCTGTACACACCCAGAAGTCTAAGCGGTATAAACCACTTCTCGAACTATACACCCACTCCTTGAAGGGCCGGGGTTAGGACCTCTGGTGTACAGGAAGCTTCTGTAATATGCCTCTGTTGAGCTAGGGGCAGTGGACAGCTCACATATGTGTTGTGGGAGGGGTGAACCAGGAAAGCAGAAACTGGCCTGTGGAGAGAATGGGCACAACTGCCCTTGTCTCTGTTTTCTAGACCCTTTACATTTGCTTATTTCTTAGAATGTGTTCCTTCTATTCTGAAACTGTACTTTTGGTTCCATGCAGCCAGAGGGCCCCCTCAGCCTCACTGTGTAACTCTCCGAGGTCTGAAGTCTGGCTCCTACACCTTTTCATCCATGCAGCAGGTCATCATTCCAGTCCAGCCTGTCTTCCTGCTCCCTCCCCTGCCACAGATGGGTCAAGTGAGTCACCCATACCAGCACTTCACCATCTCAGTAAATGTAAAAGATAAATAGAAGTGCTAGCCATGTGTAGTAACCCTGTACCATTTCCTTAAGAGGAAGGCTGTGGTTCAGGGTGGCACCTCAGCCCACATCATAAGCGGAATCTTACTCATAATGATCCGATTATTTTCTAATTTATGATAGTATATATATAATATGTATATATATTTGTTGTTGTTAAGTGCCGTTGAGTCAGTTCTGACCCATAGCGACCCTGTACAGGGTTTCCGAGGGTGTAAATCTTTACGGGAGCAGAAAGCCTCATCTTTCTCCTGCGGAGCGGCTGGTAGTTTCGAACCGCTGACCTTAAGGTTCATAGCCTGATTCGTAACCAACTTGAGGACACTTAATAACAACAATAGCATAAGTATTTAGAGGGCCTGAGTCCTTGGGTGGTGTAAATGATTGACATGTGCAGCTGCTAACTGAAAGGTTGGAGGGTCGAGTCCACTCAGGTACCTTGGAAGAAAGGTCTGGGAATCTCCTTCCAAAAAAATCAAACACTGAAAACTCTATGGAGCATGTTGTTGTTGTTAAGTGCCGTCGAGTTGATTATGACTCATAGTGATCCTTTATAGGGTTTCCAAGAAGCAGCTGGTGGATTTGGACTGCCGACCTTATGGCTAGCAGTCCAGTGCTTATCCTACAACATCACACCAGGACTCCCTATGAAGCATAGTTCAACTCTAATACATGAATCGAAATCAACTCGACCTAACAGGTTTGGTTTTTTGAATCTAAACCCAAATAGAAGTGGACTTAATAAAGACAGTGGGATCAGCGTCACTTGTTGTGTTGTGTTGTGGTGGGTCTAGAGTGTCGGCTGAGGGCAAGCTCTGTGCATGGTAAAAAATGCCTTGCCTCAAAAAGAAGGTCTTGCCTAATAACTAGAGGCACTCAGTCCACATGTCACTGGTGAATGAGGGCTAATTAGTACTAGGTTGAAATGTACAAAATTGCCAATATTTGTGCACTTTTTACATAAACTCATAAACTTACTGTTGTGTTACTGTTATGCCTTTCTCTGTGAACAACTTTCTCATGTGAGATCACCTCCTAATGAATGAGCTCCCTAGCTAAAGCAAGGTCAAGAACTCTATATGAAATCATGTTGTTGGTGTTATTAGGTGCTATCGAGTCGGTACTGATTCATAGCGACCCTATGCACAACAGCCCATTGATGCTGCCACTTGGCCAGTCCATCTCGTTGGGGGTCTTCTTCTCTTTCTCTGACCCTCCACCTTATCAAACATGATGTCCTTCTCCAGCAACTGATCCCTCCTGACAGTATGTCCGAAGTATGAGAGATGAAGTTTGGTCATCCTGGCCTCCAAGGAGCACTCTGGCTGCTGTTCTTCTAACACAGATCTGTTGGTTCTTTTGGCAGCCCAAGGCACTTTCAATATTCTCCTCCAACACCATAACTAAAATCAAATCAAATATGAATCATAGTCTTTATAAACTAGGGATCAAGTTGTATTCTGTGGGAGCTTCACAAAGTTTATGAAAAAATCTATTATCTTTTTTCCCCTTTGCTGTATTGTAATAATATGCTTTGCTCTAACCATTATTCTATTTATCATGACTTTTTAAAAAGTTTTTATTGTAAATTGAGTGAAGGTTTACAGACCAGATCATCAGTTTTACATTCAACAAATCAGACACTTTGTTTCATCTCAATGATTGCAAATCCCCACCTTGTAACAACAGTTACCTGGTTCCTCTGTGTGGTTCCTATGTCTATTCCACCCCCATTCTAATCCTGTCTCAACTTTGTCCTTTTTGATTTTGAATGATTGATCATTTCATGGTGAGTATACGTTACTAGTGTTGTTGTCCCCTGTATATATGAGGTAAGTAAAAAATTATCTACACTCTGGCTGTAGAATTGATTTTAATCAACTTTTAGAAAATACAAATATATCATTTTTTTCAATATAATCTCCTTGCTTTTCAATACACTTTTGTCCATTTGTCAACAACCTTTTATGTTCCCTTATTGAAAAATGTTTTACGCAGACCCGTGAGCCACGAATGCACCTCTGTCTTCACTTCTTCATCAGAGGTGAATCTTCGTCCTTGAAGGGCTGCTTTCAGGGGATCAAACAGGTAACAGTCCAGTGAAGCAAAATCAGGTGTATAAGGAGGATGCTTTAACACCTCAAAACGAAGTTTTTGCTGAGTGCCAACAGCATGGATAGAGGTGTGTGGACGTGCATTGTCATGCAAGATCACAACACCCTTTGATAGCTGTCCTCTGCATTTAATCTGAAATTTAGGCTTCAACTCTTCAGTGAGTGTCTCACTGTCATGAGCACTTTTGATTGTTGAGCTTTTTTTCCTGATAATGTTCCAATACTGGTCCCTGAGAATCCCATAAAACTGTAAGCATCAATTTTCTAGCTGAAAATTGCCTTTTGAACTTTCTCTTGATCAGTGATTGAGGATGTTTCTGGTCCATACTCTGTCATGTGCTTTTCAGCTCGTAGTGATGAATCCATGTCTCGTCACCAGTAACGATTTTTTAAAAGAAACTTTTACCTTCCTTGGATCATCAGTACAAATTTTGTTTGCAGATATCCAAATGCTTCTGTTTATGCTCTTCCATGAGTTTCAGTACCCATCTTGCACAACCTTTTTGAAACCCAAGTCTGTTGTGAATTATTTCATAGGCAGAGCCATGGCAGATTTGCAAATGATGTGTCCACTGCCACTCATCTATTCAACAGAATCATTTTATGTGCACACTCAATGTTGTCATCAGCCACAGATGTGGATGGGTGTTTTAATATACCTGAAGTGTGGATTATTTTTGACCCATCTCATACCTATCTACTGCTTGGTTGAAAACTGAGCCATGAGGAGGGTGAATTCCTCTGCAGACCTGAAGGGTGGTCCAGGGCCATAGTCTCAGGTTCCTTCTGTCTCACCGGCGTCTATTAAGTGTTGTAGGGTTTAGCTTGCCGCTTCATTGCTGCTTTCCCTTTACTTCCCCTTATTGGTGACAAACGTGGTCACCAATCAGAGTGTGTATTCCCATTGAGTCTTAGTCTTAGAAGGAGGTTTGCTTTGAGGGAGACCTGACCACTTGCCTTGATGTCTCCTGGGCGAGCCACTTATTTCTTGTAGTAATCAGTCACTCTGCCTATATTGTTTTGTATTTTTCATGTTAGTCTTTCTTTCAAGAAGTATCTTCTGTTCTTTTGGCCACTCCAGGGTGGTCTGCTTGTCCTTTCAAGTGGAAATTTTCCCTCAGAAGATTCTGGATGCTGTTCAAGATTCCACCTGTGGTCTTGAGTAATGCAGAGGCTCCACCTGAAGCCTCCTTCACTGGGCATGTTGTAGCCACATTTGAGGTATTCCAATCAGTTATAGGCAGAAGGACTTACAAGCTTCCTATGGTGATATTTCTGGCTATTCCTTTCTCTCCTCTCCAGTGTCTGTCTATTTTATAGTGGTATGCAAGGGAAACCAATATTCAAAAGACAGCCAAGAATCTTATCATTATTTCCCCCCTTTTCTCCATTCCAACCATGTCTCAATCTCTGTATCCCAGATCCCTGTTGTTCCAAGGTTGTGCATACATCATTATTTGCTCTGTCCCACTTCAGCTTCACATTCATCCTATCATATTTCATTTCATTGCAATGATTAAAATCCCCTCCGTGCATCCTCAAATAACCAAAGAATATACCCCACAGCCCCATCCCTGGCTGTTAGCAAACAGCTCTTCTCTCTCCCTGAGTCTTGTTTCCCCAGCCACCCCATCTGTCCACGCAATCATCTCTGTCTCAATGCATGGTCTCAATGTCTCTCTGGCTAGGGTCACTCTTCTCGTTCGTCTCACTTGATGGTCCCAGGGACCTCCACTCCTGGACTGCAAAATCAATCACTCTCCTCCTTTTGCCAAAAAAAAAAAAAAATCTGCCTCTACATTTCCGACCCTCACAGTCAGTCCTGGTGGCAGGTATGCACTGTTGTACCACAAGAGTCTTATTCCCCATTTCCTTTCATCAGCCCGGTCCCAGCAGATTGGAAATCATTCAGTGGAGGTTCTGCCTACCCCTGCCCCATCTGGAACTAGGCTC
>NW_006408567.1:12706560-12708080 GCF_000296735.1 Chrysochloris asiatica | reverse complement strand
AAGAATGAAGTCCTTGACAACTTCAATCTTTTCTCCATTGATAAGAATGTTGTTTATTGGTCCAGTGGTGAGGATTTTTGTTTTCTTGACATTTTTGTTTTCTTGACATTGAGATGTAATCCATATAGAAGGCTGTGCTCTTTGATCTTCATAAGTAAATGTTTCAAGTCCTCTTCACTTTCACTTCAATTCTAGTAAGGGTTATTTCATATGTCTTGGTGCTCTTTCACTGGGAGCATAGATATTTATTATGGTTATGTCATCTTGCTCAATTGACTCTTTGATCATGAGATAGTGTCCTTCTTTTTCTCTTATGCTGGTTTTTAATCCTAAAATTTACTTTGTCAGATATTAGTATTGACACTCATGCTTGTTTATTGTTGCAGTTAGCTTGGTAAATTTTTTTCCATCCTTTAACTTTTAGTCTGTTTTTGTCTTTGTGTATAAGGTGTGTTTCTTGCAGGCAGTATATTGAAGGGTCTTGTTTTCTTATCCATTCTGCCACTTTTTGTCTCTTCACTGGTGCATTCAATCCATTGACATTCAATGTAATTACTGATAGATGTGAATTAATTGCTACCATTATGTTACTTTTTTGGTAGTGCTGTTTTTTTGTTCTGTATTCCTTCTTGTGTTGGGTTTGTGTTTTTTTGTGCTATTTCTTGTTGGTTTCTTCTTAGTTTTCCTATTTGCTTATTCTGCTTGGAAGTTCATTTTCATGGTAAGTTGTGAAATATTAACTTTCTTTGGGGTTACCTTATAGTCTACTACTTTATCTCTCCATTTAAGAGAATCCATTGTATCCTGTAATTTATCTGACATCCTCACCACCTGGATCTCTGTTGCTACGTTTGTCCCTTCTTTGACATTGACATAATTTTGATCTTCGGTTGATCTCCCAGCTCCTTTGAGTTCATTGTTGTAGTCTTATTCTGTTCTGGACTCTGCTGTCTCTTGACTGAGTTCCAGGTGGTGTTCCCACACCTGTCAATCTCTGGTTGTTGCCTGTACTTGTTGGTTTTCAGCCCTTGGGACTCCCTTTAAGATCTTTTGAAGTGCTGGATTGATTTTGATAAAATCTCTCAGATTGATTATCGTGGAATCGTCTTGATCACACCATCCTATTTGATTGATAGTTTTGCTGGATAGATGATTCTTGGTTGGTCGTTTTTTTCTTGTAGGGTTTTGTACATGTCTCCCCATTGCCTTCTTGCCTGCATGGTTTGTTCTGAATAGTCAGAGCTTAATCTGATTTGCTTGTCTTCATAAGTGACATTTCTCTTCTCCCTGGCTGTGTTTAGTATTCTTCCCTGTCTTTGATTTTGGAGAGCTTGATTATTTCTTTTGGGGTCTAACCTTCCTGGGGGGTATGTTCAGCTTCTTGAATGTTTAACTTCTCATCTTTCAAGATGTTAGGGAAATTTTCTTCCAGAAGCTCTTCAACTATCTCCTTTGTGGACTTCTCTGATTCTTCCTGTTCCAGAATGCCAATAATTCTTAAGTTGTTCCTCTTCATGTTA
>NW_006408567.1:12701223-12703913 GCF_000296735.1 Chrysochloris asiatica | reverse complement strand
CTTGTTTCAGTCTTTTGCATATTGTTTTCCAGTTCTGCCAGTACCATCTGTTGAAGAGACTGTCACCTCCCCATGTGATATATTTAGGTGTTTTGTCAAAAATCAGTTGGCTGTATGTAGATGGGTTAATTTCTGGATTCTTGATTCTGTTCCATTGATCTGTGTATCTTTCATTGTACCAATACCAAGCTGTTTTGACCACTGTAGCTATGTAATAAAATTTGAAGTCGGGGAGTGAGAGGCTTCCCACATTGTTCTTCTCTTAAGCAATGCTTTGCTTATTCTAGGTCTCTTTCCTTTCCATATAAAGTTTGTAATTGTTTCTTCCATCTCTTTGAATAATGATGTTGGAATCTGGATAGAGATTGCATTATATGTGTAAATTGCTTTGGGCAATACTGATATTTTCACGATGTTGAGTCTTCCCATCCAGGGCAATTGTATGTTCTTCCACTTCTGTAGATCTCTTTTGGTTTCTTGTAGTAGTGTTTTGTAATTTTCTTTGTATTAAGTCCTTTGTTCCTCTGTTTACTTTTATTCCTAAATATTTCATCCTTTGGGTGGCTCTTGTAAATGGTGTTGCTTGCCTAATGTCCTTTTCAGTGCTATCATTGTTGCTGTAGAAAAATCCAACTGATTTTTATATGTTGATCCTATACCCTGCCACTTTGCCGAATCATCCATTGAGGTCTAGTAGGTTTTTTACTGAGTCTTTGAGGTTTTCTATGTATAGGATCATATTGTCTGCAAATAAAGAGAGTTTTACTTCCTCCTTGCCAATTTGGATGCCTTTAATTTCTCTATCATGCCGTATATCTCTGGCTAATACTTCCAGCACAATATTGAATAGGAGTGGTGACAAAGGGCATCCTTGTCTGGTTCCAGTTCGCAGAGGGAGAGCTTACGGTTTTTCTCCATTGAGAGTAATGTAGGCTGTTGGTTTTGTATATATGCTCTTAATTATGTTGAGGAATTTCCCTTCAATTCCTGCTTTGTGGAGTGTTTTTTCAGGAATGGATGTTGGATTTTGTCAAATGCCTCTTCTGCATTGATTGATATGATCATGTGGTTCTTTTACTTTTTCTTATTTATATGAAAGATTACATTGATTGTTTTCCTAATGTTGAACCATCCTTGCATCCCTTTTATGAAACTGACTTGGTCATGGTGTTTTTTTGTTTTGTTTTGTTTTGTTTTTTGATGTGCTTTTGGATTCTGTTGGCTAGGATTTTGTTGAGAATTTTTGCATCTGTGTTCATGAGGGATATTGGTCTATAGTTTTCTTTTTTAGTGATGTCCTTCCCTGGTTTTGATATGAGGGTTATGCTTGCTTCATAAAAAGTATTGGGGAGTTTTCCATCCTCTTCTCTGTTCTGGAATATTTGAGTAGAATTGGTGACAGTTTTTCTCTGAATGCTTGGTAGAGCTCACCTGTGAAGCCATCTGGGCCTGGACTTTTGTTGGCTGGGAGTTTTTTGATGACCTGATCAATTTCTTCTGTTGTTATGGGTTTGTTCAAGCTTTCTACTTCATTCTGAGTAAGTTTAGGTAGGTCATGTTTTTCTAGAAATATATCCATCTCTTCTAAGTTTTCAGATTTGTTGGAGTTCAGCTCTTCATAGTATTCTGTTATTATCCTTTGATTTCATTTGGTTCCATTGTGACATCACCCATGTGGTTTCTAATGCGAGTTATTTGTGTCCTCTCCCTCTTTTCTTTTGCTAGTTTTGCCAATGGTTTGTCAATTTTATTAATCCTTTCAAAGAACCAGCTTCTTGTCCGGTTGATTCTGTCTATAGTTTTTTGGTTTTCCATCTCGTTTATTTCTGCTCTTATCTTTATTATTTCCCTTCTTTTGGTGACTGTAGGTTCCCCCTGCTGGTCTGCTTCTAATTGTTGGTGTTTATGTGTTAGTTTTGATTCTTTCCTCTTTTTGGATGTGCACATTTATCACAATAAATTGTCCTCTCAGCACAGCTTTCACCGTGTCCCAACGTTTTTGGTATGTTGCGTTTTCATTCTCATTTGTTTCTAGGAACTTTGTGAATTCATGTTTAATTTCTTCTTTTACTCAGTCACTTTTTAGCAGGGTGTTCTTCAGTTTTTATGTATTCTACTTTATTTCCTTGGTCGTCTTATTGTTGATTTCTAGTTTTATAGCATTGTGGTCTGAGAAGATGCTCTGTAGAATTTTGATGTTTGTAAATTTATGGAGGCTTCCTTTGTGACCTAACACATAGTCAATTCTGAAGAATGTATATTGTGCTGTTGTTGGATTGAATGTTCTGTATACATCTATGAGGTCAAGTTGGTTGATTGTGTTGTTTAGTTCCTCTGTAACATTGTTGAGTTTCTTTCTGGTTGTTCTGTCTCTTTTCGAGAGTGACATGTTAAAATCTCTCACTTTAATTGTAGATTTATCCATTTCTTTCTTCAATTCTTTGTTGTTGTTGTCAGGTGCCATTGAGTCGGAACCGACTCATAGCGACCCCATGCACAGCAGAACGAAACAATATCCGATCCTGGGCCAAACTCACTACCACTGCCACACTTGAGTCCATCAATGATGCCACCTGGCCAATCCATCTCGTTAGAGGTCTTCCTCTTTTTCTCTGACCCTCCACCTTACCCAGCATGACATCCTTCTCCAACGATTGTTTCCTCCGGATAATATGTCCAAAGTATGAGAG
>NW_006408567.1:12588997-12699203 GCF_000296735.1 Chrysochloris asiatica | reverse complement strand
TATTGAGAGATTTGTCTTCCAGATCACTAGTTCTGGCTTCCATCTCTTCTATTCTGCTCCTTTCCCTTTTCAGTGTATTGCCCATTTCTTATGTCTTATTATTAATCATCTGGACCTCTTTTTGCAGGTTTTGAATTGTTTCCAAAGCTGTATCAATCTTATTTGATTGCTCTTGTAGTACTTTCCTGACTTCTTCCTTGTTTTCCTCCACACCTTTTCGGAGCATTTGAATTTGTTTCCGTATCATTCTTTTGAATTCTTTCTCAGGCAAATTTAAAACCTGCTTTTCCTCTTCTTGAAAGCCTTTGTCTGTCTCTAGCTCATTTGTCTCAGCTGCACTGTACTGTTTTTGGACATGTTTTGATATCATTTGTTGTTTTTGTTCATAATTTCCAATAGTTACGGGGTTTTTTTTTCATGCTTAAGTGGATGTTTGTAGTTGTTTGTTTGTTATTAAGCTTACTGGGTGTCTCCTAGTGAATATGATCAGGAGTTAGGCTTCCCTTTTTGCATGTAATGCTTAGCAGGTGTTGTTGGCTCTTGTCTCAGTGATGGAATATTATGGGATATGCTTATAGCTTGACTATATGGTCACGATTGCTGTCTCTTCTTGGGTAACTTAGGGAGAAAAAGCTCCCACCTCCAGGAAAGACGTGTGATTAAAATCAGAAGTAATATAAATGCAGAGGCAAAACCACCACTTTGTAACAGAAATAAAGCTGTGGCCAATTGTCCCGTGCTACACAGGCAGTGTGTGTGCAAGGTAGACTCCTCCAGTAATGGGTGAGGGTGTCCACTCACTCAGACCCCTCCTCTAGTCACTACAGTAGAGGTGTACAGGTAGATATTGAGAAGTTAACAGGAGAAAGATTGTCCACTATTTTTGTATCTGAAGGTCAGTTAGGTATCTGTGTGTGCACAGTGCAATTCTCGAGATGGTTGAGTCCTTTTATGTTGGGGTTTTACAGCTTGTTGTATAAGGGTCCTGCACAGGGAGCTTGGGTAGCACAAGGTCCTCGAATGGGCTCACAAACTGCAAAGTCAGCAGCTCAAAACCACCAGTGGCACCATGGGAGAAAGGTGAGGCGCTCCACTCCTGCAAAGACCTACAGCCCCGGAAACCCTGCACATGGTCACCTGGAGTTGGAACACAGCCACCAAGGGTCCCGCATGAGACAATTTTAGGGCTGTGTCTCCGCGGCTGATGTCATAAGTAGCAGCCAAGCTCTTTCTCTCTGTACTGTGGGAAAACTGCCCCGCCTGATGGCGTCCAGGCTGAGCAAAGAAAGCATAGCAGGGAAAAGGAGGGAGTCTCCTGCACCTCATTTTTTTGCAAATGTCTCTGCATTGCTTTTAGTGCCGGTTTTCTGAGCTGGTCTTGTAAACTCTGCCAGGGCTGGACGGCCACAGAGGGAGTTCCGTCTCCAGATTCTTAACTTGCAGTATTTTCCTTAATATCATGATTTTTTTCACTTGCAAGTGCAGGAAATTGACATCCTGAACCTTATGGTAGATCCGGAGTTCTGGAGTTATTCTGTGAGCGCTTCCTCTACCACGAAGACTTCCCTACCTGGTTTTCTCTATTGCCCCCTATGTGTAATCTTGATGAGGGAAAATGCAGCTTATTTCACAGTGAAGGCCCTTACAAAATCTGCTCTGTAGCGTTGATGCAGAAGAACTATGATTGTGGTTTGAGTTGTACCTCTTGGAGTCCTGGTATGGCTCTGTAGGATAAAGCACTGGACTGTTAAGCTGGTTTGAGCCGTAAAGTCAGCAATTCAAATTTATCATCCGCTCCTCGGAAACCCCATACAGTGTCACTGTGAGTCAGACTGACTCGACGGCACGTAACAACAACAACAACAACAACAATGTGTTGCATTCCTGGCACTTGTGCTTGTGAAAGTGGTACAGTTTGGACATAGGAGGCTTCTGTGTTTGTTAACTCAGTCATACTAGCAGGATGACAAGATCGCTGATTTGAGTCCACAAGCCATTCCTCATAAGAAAGGTGAGGCTTTCTGCCTCCACAAAGATTTACAGTCTTGGAAACCTTGTACAGACAGGGTAGCTATGAGTTGGAACCAACTCAACGGCACTTAACCTAAGTGCAGTATGGATCTTAAACTTAGTCACTTTAGAGTTGTAAGAAGAACAGATTAGACACTGAAGCACCCATGGGGGCAGATGGTTGCCATGGGAGGATCATCTACAAGTTGAGGAACCAAGGAATTCTGGATCTGCTGATGACCAGGAAGAAAATGATACTGTCCAGACCCTGATTTGGGCGTTTAGCCACCAGAACAGTGAGAAAATATATTTTTGTTCTCTAAAGCCCCAATGTTGGGATTTGTATGGTGTATAGGTTTATTTTCAAAAAGACTTTCACCAGACAAGCATGTACATGCTCCTATAATATTTTGAAGAAGGCTAGCCTGTTAGTTCATTTTAAATTTTAAGCACATGATCCAAAGTTAAAAGCAACTTAAGACCTTTTCAGTATTTATCTTCTCTTGACTCATGTCCTTTGCATAGTTTGTAATTTTCCCCCTGGCTGTCCGTAATTACACCATCTCACCTAGCAATTTGATGGAAACCTTACTAGGTGTTAATATCAACAGGATTATATTTCCTAGTGGAATGTAATTTTCCACTGAAGTCAGCAATGGAAGAAGAGTAGGTCAGTAAGAGAAAACCTTTTGCAAGAAGGATATACTTGAGGAGCGATTTACATGAACAAACTATAATTGTGAGGTTATTGTTTTGATGAGGTATATATATTTTTAAACCATGATAATGTCTGTTTTTCAAGATTTGGTGGAAATCTTAAAGAAATGCTCTGATGTTGGAAAATTAATTTCCATCACCATTTTACTTTGTAGTTGTTTGATAAATATGTTATGAGTGAGATATTTTGAATATCTCTAGCATAGCTGAGTTTCTGATTTCCCTTCAGATTCTTCATATCTTCTGAAAGATAGAAAATGCTATCAGTAAAGATAAATGGGGTTTGAGATTTTGCTGCATCTAGAATATAGTCAAAAGACTGTTAAAGTCACCAAATTATTGCATACCAGTCAGCATCTTAGGATACTCTGGGTGCCAGTTCTGAAGCTATTTGTCTTTGGGAATCCAGATATGAGCTCTTCTTCAGGACATTCAAAGGAAATTGGGAGCTTTTGGTTAGGCATTATTATAATCTATGTAAACTCTGTGTGTGTGTGTGTGTGTGTGTGTGTGTGTGAGAGAGAGAGAGAGAGAGAGAGAGAGAGAGAGAGAGAGAGAGAGAGAGAATGGAATGGAAGGGAATCATTATTTTCAATAGCCAACCTGCAGGTTTCTGCAGTAGCTCATCTGGTTGTAGGGCTTCTAAATTATGAACAAGTTAATCTGTAGAGATTCACAGCATAAAACCAAAACCAGGCCATTGCTGTCACGTTGATTCTAACTCTTAGGAACCTTGTAGGACAGAGTAGAAATGCCCTGTAGGTTTTCCAAGGCTGTAGTCTTTATAGAAGCACACTGTCACATGTTTCCCCCCATGGAGCAGCTGCTGGATTTGAACAACTGATCTTTCAGTCAGCAGCTGAGTGCTTAATCACTGTGTCATCAGGGCTCCTTGATTCAAAGCATACTAGAGTTTATTAGTATAACCTGAAAAAGGAGCTCTGGTGACCTAGGGGTTAAGTTCTTGACCACTAATCAAAAGGTTGACCATGTGAACCCACTAGAGATTCTGCAGGAGAAGAGACCTGGCGATCTGCTCCCAGAAAGATTACAGCCTTGGAAACCCTATGAGACAGTCTTCTCTGTCCTGTAAGGTCACATTGAGTCAGAATTGGCTTGACAGAGGGGTTTATTAGCATTACTGTTCCAGTGGAGTCCTAGTGTTGCACTGTAGGATAAGCACTGAACTGCTAACTGCAGGGTTGGAGGTTCAGACACACCAGTTGTTCCTAGGAATCCCTGTATAGAGGTACTATGAGTCAGAACCAACTAGACGGCACTTAACAACAAAAACAACAACAAATGGAGTCCACGAGTGCTGCAAACAGTTAATACGTTTGACTGCTAACTGAAGGGTCGGAGGTTCGAGTCCATGTAGAGATGGCTCAGAAGAAAACCCTGGCAATCTACTTCTGAAAAATCAACCACTGAAAACCCTATGGAGCACACTTCTACTCTGACATAAGTGGGATCACCATAAGTCAGAATCAGCCACTGGGATTGTTTCTAAACAAGCAATAGGTTGTACCCTCTGTGATCCTCTAAAATGGCACCAAATGGCACTGAAATGGCACTTAGCTGTTTCCATCATGCCTCATGTCCAGCCCATCAGCAAGGCCTTCCAGCTGTCTTCAGCAGAATACTCTCTGACTTCACCTGCTTTTCAACCCTGTCTCTCTCTCTCTAAGCAGTATCACCTGCTGCCTGGGTTATTTCAGTAGCTCCCTGGTTCTTCCCTGCCTGCTTGCTCCCCTGGACATTTGACTCTACGGAGCAGCCTGTGGGCCTTTAAAAATACAAATCCGATCCGGTCTCACTCTGGTTTAGAGTTCTACGGCAGCACTCCAGCACATTTACTCCAAACTCTAGAAACGTGCCCATGAACTGGCCCCCATCTGCCTGTCCAACCAAGCTCATCTCCTCCCAGTTTCCTCTCAGTCACGCCCTGTGGCCACAGAGGCCTGCTTGCTATTTCTCATTGTGTCTAATATGGTCCTGTCCCCAAGGGTTTTCTCTGTCAGGAATATTCTTTCCCCAGATGTCTACACAGAGTACTCTTTCACTTCTCTCAAGTCTCAGCACACCACAACCCATCCCTTACCATCTGTGCCCTTAGTAGTCTTCATAGAATTTCTGTTCCTGACAGTATGGGACATCATTGTCTGGCTTCACTAGAACTGAATGTCATTAGGGCTTTGTCTTATTTGCCACTGGTGTACCTAGCACCCAGAGTAAATTGTGAAGAGAAATTCTATGACTCCAATGAATTTGTGGTGTTAAAGGCTGAGGTGGTCCTACTACCATGGTTTCTGTGGACAGACTCCTCCTCTGCTCAGGCAGTTAAGGAGAAACCTGCATCCCTGCCAAAATTTGTGGAGAAACTACCTACATAGGACAAATGACCCCTGTGGGTGTGAAAGAGATCAGACACTGTTTACATTTTGATAATAAATTCAGAGTTGGTAGGTCACAAGCTGAGGCTGGTCTCTGATTCCGTGACCTAAAGAGTTGTCATCAAAGCTGTTCAACACATGGTAACGACCCCATGTGTGCAGAGTAGAAGTGCTCTTTTTGAGTCTGTGACTTTCAGAAGTAGACCACCAAGACTTTTCCAAGGCATCTTTGCTTAGCCTGGGTGGATTTGAACTGATCTTTTCATAAACAGTCACATGCATGGTTCACTGTTTGTACCTGACCTAAATAGAGGCACCTCTGAGACGCCCTTCTCACTCTTCTCTGTTGACATTTGGACCTCTCATATTTTAGTCTTAGATTTGTTTTCATGAAACTGTCATGCAGGATATTATGATTGTATTTAAATAATTTCTAGGGCTTGTAAGCAATAGAACTTGTCCTGATGGTGCAGTGGGTTAAGCATTGGTCTTTTAAATGCAAGGTTGACGGTTCAAGCCCACCAGATGCTTTGCAGGCTGCGTACAAAAAGATTTACAGTCTCAAAAACCCTAAGGAGCAGTTCTGCTCTGCCCTGTGGGGTCACTATGAGTCAGAATCAACTTGGCTACAGTGGGTTATTTGGTTTGGGTAGTCAAATGTACAAAGACCTGGAGTTAGAAAACCAAAAGGGAAAAGCATGCTCAGCATTTCTTAAGCTGAAGTAACTGAAGAAAAAAATTCATTCCTCAAGTTGAAATATTGAAGGATTCTATGGGCAAAACATTGAATGATGAAGAAAGCATCAAAAGAAGATGTAAGGAATATATAGTTACTGTACCAAAAAGAAATGGTTGAGTTCAACCACATTTCAAGAGGTAGCATATGATCAAGTACTGAAGGAAGAAGTCCAGGGTGCACTGAAGGCATTGTCAAAGAACAAGGCTCAGGGAGTTGATGCAATACAAATGGAAATCTTTCAACAAACTAATGCAACATTAGAGGCACTCACTCATCTATGCCAAGAAATTTTGGAAGGCAGCTACCTGGCTAACTAACTGGAAGAGATCCATATTTGTGCCTCTTCCAAAGAGAGGTGACTCAACAGAACGTGAAAATCATCAGATAATATTGTTAATATCACATGCAAGTAAAATTTTGCTAAAGATAATTTAAAAATGACTGCAACAGTAGATTGACAGGACACTGCCAGAGGTTCCAGCTGGATTCAGACAAGGATGTGCAACAAAGGATATCATTGCTGACATCATATGGATCTTCTATGAAAGTACAGAATACCAGAAAGTAGAGAATACCAGAAAGTTATTGACTTTTCAAAGGCTTTCGACTTTGTGGAATTTGACAAGCTATGGACAGCATTGCAAAGAATGAGTATTACAGAACACTTAATTGTACTCATGAGAAATATAGACCAAGAGGCAGTTGTTCGAACAAGGGGACACTGAATGGTTTAAAATTAGGAAAGATGTGTGCTAGGGTTGTATTCTTTCACCATACATACGTATTCAATCTGTATGCTGAGCATAGTCCTAGAAGCCGGGTTATATGAAGAATGTGGCATCAGGATTGGAGGCAGACTCATTAATATGCAGATATCTTCCTTGCTGAAAGCGAAGTTAATTTACAATATTTACTGATGAAGAGATCAAAGACCACAGCCTTCAGTATGGGTTGCATCTCAATGTTAAAAAAACAAAACAAAAATCTTCACCACTGGTCACAGACTTCAGTTTGCTTGGATCCCTTGTGGAAACAGTGGTCAAGAAATCAAGCAACATATTGCATTAGGCAAATTTGATGCACGAGACTTCTCTAAGTGTTCAGGAGCAAAGGTGTCAGTTTGAAAACTAAAATGTGCCTGACTCAAACCATGGTATTTTCAGTAGTCTCATATTCATATGAAAACTGGCAAAAAAAAAAAAAAAGAATCAGTCAGCTCATATAAGAATTGATGCATTTGAGTTATGGTGTTAGAGGAGAATATTAAAAGTACCATGGACTGCCAAAAGAAGAAACCAATCTGTGTTGAAAGAAGTACAGCCAGAATGCTCCTTAGAGGCCAGGATGGCCAGGTGGTGTCTCTTATACTGTGCCTCTCATACTTCAGACATATTATCAGGAGGGACCAATCCCTGGAGAAGGACATCATGTTTGGTAAGGTGGAGGGTCAGTGAAAAAGAGGGAAACCCCCAACAAGATGGGTCGGCACAGTGGCAGTAACAATGGGCTCAAACTAAACAATGATTCTCAGGACGACACAGGATTGGGCAGTGTTTCATTCTGTTGTATATAAGGTTGCTGTGAGTCAGAACTAACTCAGTGGCACTTAACAACAAGGAACAATAAAAAAGCATTTCATGTCTGATGGTTTGGGAGCTTGATTTTTTTTCTTTTTTCATATATAATGTCATTGATCTCTAGGAATTAATGTTGCTTTTCTTTTGGGCTTGTTTGAATAGGGTGGGAGTAAGGGTAGGGTGAGAATCTTCTTCCTTCTCTCCTCTCCGTCTCCTTCCTTTTGAGGAATACCTTTAAAGTAAGAGGAGAGAGGGGATGTAAATAATACCTTCTCAGATTGAAAAGATCTTTAGAGGCCAACAGAATTTTTTTTTTTTTTTTGGTTTTACTTTTAGATTTTTTTGGGTTTTTTTTTGCTGTATTTTCTTAAAAATAAGCCTCTCCTTTTAACTTTCCTTCCTCTACCCAGTCGTGAAACTATCTGAGCAGAGGCTGAACAAAGAAACAGCATTTTGATTTGGTTGATGTTATAGTTTCTTAGTGCTGTTGTAACAACAGAAATACCACATGAATTTCCTTTTTAATGAGCAAAAAATATATTTTTTCCACAGTGCAGGAAGGCAGGAGTCTGGATTCAGGGTTTGGGCTCCAGGGGGTCAGCTTTTCTAGCATCTGTCCTGGCCTTGTAGACTGGTCAGCCCCCTCAGTCCCCTTCTATGTCTACTGTCTTCTGTGCCTTATCTGTCTATTCCTGTTATATCTCAAAACTGATTAGTTGAAAACATATTGATGTGGTGCTACAGGATAATACGCTGAACTGCAAGGTCAGTTTGAGCTGCAAGGTGGGCAGTTCAAACCTACCAGCTGCTTCTGGGAAACCCCAGACAGGGTCGCTATGAGTAGGCACCGACTCTATAGCACTTAACAATAACAACAGCCCGGATATGAGGAGTCCTGGTGTGATGCTGTAGGGTAAGCACTGAACCACAAAGTCAGTTTGAAATGCAAGTGTATTAGTTCAAATCTACCAGCCGCTCTCAGAAACCCCTTTACAAGGTAACTATGAGTCAGAACTGACTAGAAGGTACTTAACAGTACAATGACATGGACTCATGAATGTGGTAGAGAAAATGCTATTCCCCGTTGGATTACATCCTTGGGAATAGGAATTAGAATTTACAACGCTTATTTTTTTTGGAGATCTATCTAATTCAGTCCATAACAGTTGGGGTGGATTACCTTCAATTCGAAGGCACTAAAACAAAAAAAACAAACAATTATTAGGGAGGTGCAAACATTTATTATGTAAACTTTCCAGCCTGGAAGACATTTTCAATTGTTCTTTCCCTTGGAGACTAGGACATTTCTGGGGCTAATGGTAGCTGGAAGGGCCTAGAACACCAGCATGACTGCCCAGTATTTGTATTTTTATAGGTTTTTATTCTAGAGCTTATCTAAAAGAAATTTTAAAATTTGGGATAAAACATTCCACTTCCTCTTCTGTGCTCATCCCCCTATAGTGTTCCTTCCCTTTCCATGGTTTTTCTTGATTTACAAATTCCTCTTGCTTGGTCTGTGCCTGGGGAGAGCCAGAGTGGCAAAGAGTCACAGGTTCGGATCCCTGCCCTGGGCAACCTCTGGCAAGCTGGCCAAGCTCTCTGACTGAATGTCCTCATCCATAAGGTGGGTGTATTCTGCACACCTGTTAGGACCTCAGAGGTGCAGTGAGGTCAGAAAAGCTCCCAGTACCTGCAGGGTGATGGTCACACCCAGTCCGCCTCCCTCCTCCGAATTTCAGCAGCCCATCCCATTGTCCCACCCCAGCCTTCCTCACGCACTGTCTACTCAGCTGCTGTAGCCCTGAGGACATGGCTGGATAACAGCCTGTCAGTGAGCCGCAGTGATATTTTAACACAAGCCCCGATCTGATTATTCTTCAGTCACTCAACCCCAGGCAAGAGTGGATTCATACTTTCCACTGCTGCCAGCGCCAGCCGGTTTCCATATCAGCCAGAGCCTCAGGAAGACGGAAGGACACTCGGTCATTCTTTCCACTTGTGCTCACCCTGCCTGCTATCAGCTCCAACGCCGGGGCAGGTTTAGCTCTAGGAAGTTGCAACTGCTGACCAAGCTGAGCAGACCTAGGTCCCTTCCAATGCTTGTGGCTAGACGAGATGGCTCTTGGTGTTCAAGGCTAAGTTGGACCTACTTGTGGAAGTGAAGCTAGACTTCCTCCCTTCTTGGCAGTTCTTAGTCTGGTTCACCTTTGTTTTGAGCGTGTTAAGTAGTACTAGTGCAGATGCAGGGTCTGAAAGTAACATGGTGTGTCTCACTCTTCCACTGGCACTTGATGTGATTTGTGGAGAGTCAGATTCATGCAGATTCCATATGAATGCTTCCCTCCCAACAGCCCTTAGACACAGGTTGGTAGTGGGTATTTCTGTTTTACAGGGTAGAAAGACAATTTAAAAGGGGAAAACAACAACAACAGCAAAGAACTTCTGCTCAGGGTCATATTGCAAGTCAAATAGCCTCGACAGAATTAGCGCTCATGGCCTGGACCTGCCAACCCACCCCTTCCCTCCTCTCAGCTCAGGGACATTGTTGACATTCTGTTTTAGTTTTAGAAAATTCATTCCTAGGAAACGGAAGACATGTCTATTTTAGAACCCCTGACTAATTAGCTTTATTCTGTTTCATATAAAGCAAGAGAGTATATGCTTCATATACATCAGCAAGCAGAAGTAGTATTCGAGTAACACAACTGCACTGCTAGGTTTTGGTTCATGGTTATTGAATTGGTTGGGAGCGTTTATGAAATTCAGTCACTGAATCACAGACTGATTTTTGTTGCTGTTGTTACGTGCTCTCCAGTTGGTTTCAGCTCATAGTGATTTTAGTAATCATTTAACCCAGTGTTTCCCAAATGTAGCTGCTTATTTAAGTCTCCTAAAAACTTACATAAATGTCTAATGCTCTGGTACTAGGCCCTAGTCCAGGCCCACTCTGTGTCTTTAGCATCCAGCCCTAAACGCCATGGGATCCATATCTGAGAATCCCAAATACACTTTGATCTTTTTGAATAAAGAAATAATCCTAGTATTGCCAGTTCCAAGCATAGTTACTTGCCGTGTTACGTACAAGGATAAGTCAAAAAAGTATTGCTATTAGCATTGCAGTCTATACACACACCAGTTTATTCCAAACAAAACGTATGTAAATGTGGCCTCTGTGATCGTTGGCTAACTGCAGATGAGTTCTCTAAGTAATGCACTTGCCTTAGTCTTTTTAGGGTGGCTGCAAAATTAGATCCAATTGAAACAGTGGCTTCCTAGTAGATCCCCTGGGCCAATTAAAGTCAAAGCAGAGGGATCAGCTCAGAAGGTAGTGGCGACTGTTTTCTTGGGATTTCAAAGGAGGTAATCTCAATAGAGTGTCTTGGTGTGGCGCTGTGGGCTAATGCGTCACACTGCACAGTCATTGGAACTGCAAGGTCAGTGGTTCAAGCTCACCAGCTGCTCCTTGGAAACCCTATACAGGGTCACTATGGGTCGGAATTGACTCAACGGCACTTAACAACTACAATCTCAGTAGATTTTCTCAAAGTACATAGAAAATGGAAAACTTTGTTGGTGAGGAAAAGCTCAGGAAAGTTGCGCCGAGGAGTATCTTTCCATCATGACAATGCACCTGCTCATTCTTCAAGGGTAGAAAGGTATGTCCTAGGAGAATTTCACTGGGAGACTTACCCCACTCTTCCTGCCACCCTGATCTTGCTCCATCAGACTGCTTTTTATTCCTGAGACACAAAGAACATTAAAAAGAAATTCGATTTGAGTTCCTTGAAGATGCCAAAACTGCCGTTTTGACATTATAAATTCAAGAGTGCAGAACACTGAGGACAGAGTTGTTATTGTTAAGTGCCATCGAGTTGATTCTGACCCATAGCGACCCTGTATAGGGTTTCCTAGGAGCTGCTGGTGGGTCTGAACCGCAGTCCTTGAGGTTAGCAGTCTTATCCTACCGCGCCACACCAGGACTCCTATGGGTGGGTTAGAGAGCTGGAAACACCACCTTCAGAAGTGTCTAGCCCTGAGTAGAGGTTATGTTGTGAAACAATAGCTTCACGTTTTTAGATTTTTTTAAAATTTCAGCTTACATAATTTTATAGCAGTGCTTTCTGACTTATTGGCATATTGTTGTTTTATGAATGAATGAATGATTAAGTCATGTTTAAATTAGCTATATATTTGAACCATTGGAGAAAGTAAAATACATAAGCTTTCTTTGGATCATCTTGAGCCACCTTTTCATTTGCATTATAAAATTTGACTGCAACTTACCAGCTGCTGAGCAGTTTTAACTCCCTAGAAATGGCTCAAATAGTCCCTTAAAATACTTACTTGTCTCTACTAAAATAAGCAGACTTATCCAGGGCTAGTGGGACCCTGGTGGCTCTGTAGGATAAGCACTGAACTGCAAACCACGAGGTTAGTGGCTCTAGCTTAACCAGCTGCTCCGCAGGAGAAAGATGAGGTCTTCTGTTCCCGCAAAGATTTACAGCCCCAAAAACTCTATACAGGGTTGCTATGAGTTGGAACCAACTTGATGACATTTAACAGCAACAACAATAAAAGACTATAGTCCCTGGCTGGATTTTTCACAAAATAAAATTTCCTTAAAAGAACACCTAAGTTTAGAGCACACAAGACAATCATCAACTGATTTAAAGCTAAAGTAGAGCCTGGAATTCAAACCAGCGGCTCACCTCGCAGTTGGCTTGTGTCTGAGTTGGCCAGGGTTCCTGGGCCCATTTTCCCTTGTCATGGCCCCTCTCTAGGCCCTGTCCTTGGCGGTGCCCCAGTTCTCATTGCTGGAAAGAATAGCTCAGGCAGAGGGCAGGGCACTCACAGTGAGGTGGTGCAGGTGTGAGCTTGCAGAGCTCTTGGCGTGTGTGACTGCATTTATCTGGCAGACACAGTATGAAGTCATGATACCGAAGGAAGAGCTAGGAGGCTAGCTATGGAACCAGACCTTGCGGATCATGTAAGGTAAATGACATTGTTGAGCTCTTGGACTTGAGTCAAAATCATCCTCAAAGTTTCCTACAGGTTGCATTTTTTCCCCAGCCACCTCTTCTGGGATGTATAGCGCTGGGGGGATTCCATAGAACCCTGACTTCTGCCTGAGTCAATCACCCACTCACTCAGAACAACCAACCAAGAGTAAGGAACGCACACAGTGTAACTGAAAGAACCTAAACTTGGGTGCTAGACTGGCCTAGGTTGGGCCTACTCCAAATCTTTTGAGTTTATTTCTTTGTTGGTAAAATAATCCTTGCCTCAGAGAGTTGTTCTGAGGATGAAATGAAGTGATGTGTTTGGTACCAGGTACACAGTGTCCCTCAGCACACTGCTCTCTCATCCGTTCTTCTGTGGTTCTGCTAGCGACATTCTTGCCTACATCCTTCCTGTTAGGAGAATCATACTTTAACAGACTAATCACTGGCCTTTCTATGTCAAATATCATTTAAAAAACACGTTTACTTTGCATAGCCTTCTCTGTTACTTGCAGGTTTTCTGGCTGACCTTGAGGGCAAGAACCTCTTTGCCATCATTGAGCTTGGCACATCCAAAGGACCCCATAGATGGGTGAGGGAGGGAAGGAGAGTGGGAGCAAATGATATTATTAACAAGTTGAGTGTGGCAGCTCTAGACAGGAATAAGAGGGAAGAGCTGTTTTGTTTTCCTTTGGCACCTGCTTGCTGTCCATGCAGAGGGCGTAGCTGTGTTAAGCAAGGCTTCATTTCAGCTGCATCTCTGAGAGACCACAGGACCAGGTTTGGTAAACAGTGACCCATGGATGCTGCTCGAAAACACATTGGATGTCAATAGCACAACGTTAGCAGATAACTTAAAATTTTGGAATCAAGAATTTTAACCTTCCTTCTTTTTTTTTCTTTTCTTTTGATTTCCTTCTCTCTCTCCAAATTGCACCTTCTACCAATCTTACTTTTACAATTTGATGGTTAACCTTTGCATCTATTCTGTAACCATTCTCTGTGTTTTGTTCATAAGTTGATTGTAAAAGCTGAAATTTAATATATAGAGTTTATATTATTTTAGCACTGAAAGTATATTATAGATATAAGTGTGTGTGTGTGTGTGTATTTTATGCTGGAGCAAGCTCTTGATTAGTATGTAAGTTTTAACTTCATGACTCAAGGAGGCACTTCAAGAGAATGTATATATCATCAAAGGTAAATGGATACTCCTTTTTTACACTCCAACAACTGATTAAATTGATATCCCATTATGCTTTCATTTGAACTGGACTTTCTTGAGCAGCATTTTTATTTTTCTTGGAGGTCTAAAAAGAAAATGTGCATGATCATTGCTTTAAGTTTCAGCATCTTCACAATTACGTTGTTAAGTGCCATCGAGTTCGTTCTGACTCATAGCCACTCTAATATATACGGTTTCTGAGGCTGTAAATCTTTGCAGGATCAGAAATCCTCATCTTTGACCCATGGAGCAGCTGGTGGGCTTGAACTGCCGATCTTCCACTCACAGTCCACAGAACCACAGCATTCCCCTCACAATTTTGGCAAATACCTATTTGCATTTCCCATCCGGACTGACTGAACAGAGGCACAACTGTCATGTGGGGCTTTTTTTCGCTCTTTACTGGAGTTAGATCCAATATGTCCGAGATACCATGTCTTTCTCCTTTATGGTTCAGGCCTTAATTTTACAAGACCACTCTAACATTAACTTTGCCCCAAAACAGACGGACTACAAGGCAAATTGCCTGAGGAGAAAAAAGTAAGTTGTCTGATTCCTTGAAAACAGCTTAAAATATATTTGTTTCACCTGCACAAAGGTGATTGCTAATTTATCTGCACATAAAATCTCCAGTGAAAATTGTTTTTTTTTTTTCTCAGAGCTTCCAAAAAGTGAGCGTTGCCGTCAGTTTGACTGATGAAAAGACTGATACTTGTCTCTGTAGGTGACTGGTTTTTATTTTCTCTTAGAATGTCTGTCTTTGCCTCTGAGGATTCTGAAATGCCTTGCAGATCTGCCTCCATGTGAGTCTTTCTTTATTGTGGCCTTCATTTGGTGGTTCCTCTCCATCTGCGGACCCCTTACCTTTTAGATTTGGGTTTATTATTGTTGTTATTTAGCCTGCCTTCTATTCATCCTTAGTGTCTATTCTGGGACTCCTAGTAATTGAGTATTGGGTCTCCTACACTGATGCTGTATTTCTCCTCTATTTTCTATATTTATGTGTTTTTGTGATGCAGATCATTTTGTTTAATTTTCTGCTCCAGACTCACCCCAGGTTACGAGTGTCCGACTTATGTTTAACCCATAGTGACAAACCAACCCCTGCACAGCATCCAATAATAATTCTTGGATCATCAAATGAACGTAGTACCAGAGATCTGTGAAGAATAAGGCAGCTCTCTAAACCTGTCAGTTCCTACCTTTGAGTTACAATTCATTCCCCTCAAGCTGCAATCCGTTATGAGCCTGATAAGGCTGGAGAAAGGAAATAAGGAAGTAAAGTGGCATGTACTGAGCGCCAGGCCATGCAGACATGGCATAAACAAAGACAAGGATGCAGGGGAGGCAGCTACTCAGTGGTAGAAGGAAATATGAACCCAGCCCAGATTCTCTTTCCACTGCTGACTTGTCACACCTGACTCTGCAGTATCTGAGGTCTGGGCTCTGCCTCTCACCTGTAGAGGGTCTGCATGTATCGGTACCTGAGTGGCATGTCCATTCAGCAGTGGGTCCACCAGCCCAGGCCACACTGCTCCATGTTAGATGTTACCACAGCCACCCACATCCCACCTGCTCAAGGTACACACAGTGGATCCTAACAACAAACTGGGCTACTTTGCAATACATATCAAACCATTATTATAATTTCTATATTATTATATTAATGGTATTTTCATGTATCTGGATGTGTTTCTTCAGTGCTTTTCATGTGTAGAAAAGCACACTCTAGACTATGGACTGAGACAGACATTTGATTAACTGATATTAGACACGAGCCATTCTAATTATTCTGACTTAAAGACAGACTTAAAAATGACCTGGGCCATGAGGTTGGTTTGAACCGCAATATTGGTGGTTCAAACTCATCAGTTTCTCCCTGGAAACACTATACAAGATCGCTATGAGTTGGAACCAACTCGATAGCACTTAACAACAACAATAACAGCAGTTGTTAACAGCAGAGTCCTGTTATGGCACTATTGGATAAGCACTGGATTGTTAACAGCAAGGCTGGCAATTCACACCCACCAGACGCTCCTTGGAAACCCTATACAGGGTCACTGTGAGTTGGAATCAGCTTGATGGCACTTAACAACAACAACAACTTTGTATAAGCAATAGCAAATAATACAAGAAAGAGTAATTATAAGATATAGAGTAAGGCCTTAGAGGAGGAAAGAGAATTGAGGGAACAAAAGAAGGCATTATGTCCGATGGAGGAGGGATGCTTCCCATCGACATATTTATTAGAGAAGGAATAAACCATGTACCAAGAATTGGAGCAGTGGGGGAGCTGTGACACACAGGAGAGAAGTTAACTCAAGTTGCGTGGCCTTGATAGTCATAAAGTAGAAGTTGAAGTTTTCTACTCAGAAGACTTGGCGTGTAAAAAAAATACAAACATTTGCCAGGGAAAATTTGGTGAATGGAAGCTTGACCCAGCAGCTCTGAAGACCCTTCTGACATTAAATAGTATATATTGTAGTAGGACCAATTGACTTTGTAGTATTCAGTAATCAGAACCTAGGAGCAGGAGTAAAGTCCTTCAGTGGTGCAAAGGGTTAAGGGCCCGGCCACTAATCACAGGGTTGGCAGTGTGAATCCACCAGCAACACCTCAGAAGCAAAGCTTGATAATCTACTTCTGAAATATCACAATCATTGAAAACCTAGAGGAGTACAGTTCTACTCGGACACACATGGGGTTGCCATTGAGTTGGAATTGACTCCAAGCAACTGTTTCTGTTGTTATTCATTCAAGGAGCAGGAATAGGATTGAAAATTGTCCAGGCAAGCATGGCAACAAAAGATTGAGGAGGGAACTCAACCAAAGCAAAATGTTTTCACTGGTGATTGTTAATATGCGAGATTAGCTAACTAATCTTGACTTTATCCAAGTTGTGACTTAATGTTTTCTTCCTGCCCACCCCATTCCACAGTCACCATCATCTTGCCAAAGTTTGTAGCAAGAAGAACTGAGGAAAAAAAGGGAATTGGAAAATTTTTGGTCTCAAAGTTTGAGGGATCTGCTAAAATCTTCCCATGTACATCAAAATCAGTTTTCAGACAGCATCCTTGGACCACTGTTTACAAAACCAAAGTCTACCCAAGACAGTAATTTTGCCCTCTATGTAGTAGAATTTCCAACTGACATTTACCCGGATCTGGGAGTAGAGTCCAAAGGCATCAAAATGCACTGATTCTGGTGGGCTTTCTAACAGGGGGACTATATATAAGCAGTTCAGTGGTTTTGAAATTTGTTTTGTGTATTTTACTTATTTTTATTTTTTAATGAATCCTGGCACATAAAGCACAGCAAAGTGGAGCCGCCCCCTTTGTGCCCCATATGGGGTCTGTCCTTTAGCTCCTGTTCACCTCCTGTGTTGTCCTACAGACCTCGAGTTGTTGCCAAGTGCTTTGAGTTGGTTCTGACTCATAGCAACCCTGTATAGGGTTTCCAAGGAGCGACTGGTGAGTTTCAACTGCCGACCTTGCAGCTCAAACTGACCTTGTGGTCCAGCATATTATCCTGAGTCCTCCCCTGTTATTTTACAGTCGACAGAAATTTGCCAGGAAAAGGGCAAGTGGGATGAGAGCTGACCCTTTGCCTACTGGGTTTGAGTGTAGTGTTCTGTTCTCTGGGCTTGCTGAGAAGCCGCACTTCCTGGACCAGGAGGCAGGAGAGTGAATCCAGACTCTGATGTCCCAGCTCCTCTCTGGGAGCTGAGAGGCCACCTTTTAGTCACCTTGTAGTTAGGGCTTGTCCTACAGAATCTTCAAGTCCCACCAGTTACTTTAGCAAGCGTTCAGTTAGGCCCTTGATAGGCAGGCAAGTAAAAGCAATTTCTTTTTCAAATTAAATAATTGTCTTACTAATCCATTTTAAAGTCATTAAAATTCTGTATCTGTAGTCTCTGTATAGTTTTGATTTAAAGCAAATTGGTTGGCCTCATTAAGAAAATTTGATTTTTTTAAATTAAAAAGACATTCGTAGTTTAATGTATCATCATACTTATTCTTAAGAGGTAGTTGTAAATTTAATTTTTAAAGAATACATTTAATCAGTGTTTAACTGGTGGGTTGGTTTTTTGTTTGTTTTTTTCAGGGTAATTTTGCAGCTATGTAGAAAATAACGATTTGCCATATTGACACATGTTCCATTTGTTTACAAAGCAGCTGCTTGCTAAGAAGATATCTTTTTTAGTCTTTACAATCATAATGAATTTGTGTGGATCTCTATTAAAGTTTGCAATTTGCTTGAGTTTGTGACTGGGGAGAGAACTTTGTGCGTGTGTATATGATAAAAATATATATAATAAAACACTTGCCATTTCAACATTTTTGACACATACCGTTTCAGTGACGTTAGTTACTTACATTCGTCATGTTGGGCAACCATTGGGGAATGGTCTGTGGTGGAAGGTATTTTTTTACAGCAGTACATTTTACACAGAATCATGTAAGTACCTATAAATAAAAGTATATTCGAGTGCTGTGCCAAAAGGAATTTTAGATTCTCCATTTCACATTGTATTTGGAGCAAATCCACAAAGTACATGATAAAATTCGACCTGGGCTATGTTCACATTCTATTTTTATGTAGTGTCTAATAATGTTACTAGGTTGATCATGAACTTCATGTGTCATAGTTTGTCTCAAGTGTTCTAAAAATAAATAAATAAATCCAGTCCACCATCAAACGATGGAAAGGCAACTTCAGAGAAAAAATGTATTATAAATGAAACCAGCACAAGTTTTAAGCCATGAAGTGAAGAAATACGTATGTAGCGTACTTTATATAGTTTAGTGGTGGGGTGCTTAAATGAAACGTCAGCCATGTTGCTTTAATGGTCTTAATGCGTACTGCCCAAAGGTTTCGTGTACATCCTGTTCCTGCGTATTTGTATTCCATGTTTACCAGACCTCTTACTCAACCACTACTTAACATTATTGGAAGTTATATACAGAAAGAAATCACTCATCTTTTGCATAATTCTTATGCCAACAGTTTTCTCTCTTCTTCCTTCTCTCCCTCACTTCCTCCCTTCATTTAAAAAATATATCCCCTTACTTGATTTGTTCGCTCCTATTTTCTCAGGTCACTGTAACATACACACACATACACACAATTTTTAACTCAATCTTTAAAAAGCAAAGGACCTTTCTCTGTCTGGAATGCTCTAGATTGACTGGTTTATTTTAAATCTCTGTAGGCACCACCTATAACCTATTGAAAACTCAGCTCATATGGGAGCTTCTATTGCCCCGATGGGCTGTCCCGTTCCCTATCTTTTGTCCCTTACCCTCAGTCTCTGGCTTGGCAATATGGCAAACTTGAGGAAGAAGGTGTAAGAGCATTCTCTACCACCTGCTGCTCCTTCGAGCCCCCATCCCTTTCCTAGGCCTATGACAGTGAGTCTTACCTTAGTCCCATGCCTTTGTGGCCCAAGACTGGCTTCTAAAGGAAGGAAATGAATGACCGTAGGTAGTCTTTCACCTCTTTGACACCGTTCCTTCATCTCTAAAGTAGAATAACACCAACCCCATAGGCAAGATGGGAAATTAGAAAAAGAATATATATGCACGCTGTCTTAGTCCTCTTGTGCTGCTATAACAGAAATACCACACGTGGGATGGCTTTAACAGACAGACATTTATTATCTCACAGTTTAGGAGGCCAGACGTTCAAATTCAGAGTGCTGGGTCTTGGCGAAGGCTGCCTCTCTTTCAGCTCTGGGGAAAGAAAGTCCCTTGTCTCCCTTCAGCATTTCTAGGCCTGGTATTCCCTGGAGCTGTCCATGTGTCTCGGCTTCTTCAGTCTTCGCCTGGCTCTAGGTAGGAGCTTCACGGGGCAGGCAGCCTAGGTCCACAGGATGCACTTCACTCCTAACGCTTCCATCTTGATGGGAATAGGTCACTCTTTCTTTGCTCGCGTTTCTCTTTCCTTTATATCTTGTAAGATAAAAAGGTGCTGCATGTCATACCCTTGAGAATCTCCCATAAATCATATCTGGATGGTGTGCACCGTAGGATAAACACTGGACTATAAGGTTGGTTTGAGCCTCAAGGTTGACGGTTCAAACTCATTAACGGCTCCTTGGAAACTCTATACAGGGTCACTGTGAGTCAGAGCCCAACAACAATACCTTAATGGGGAGTCCTTTACCAGGGTCTCAATGAGTCAGAACCTACTCAACAACACTTAGCAACAATAACATCCCTTAAATGGAGTCTTGGTGTGGCGCTGTAGGATAAGCTCTGGACTGCTAACTACAACAAGGTCGGCCAGTCAAACCCACCGGCCACTCCTCAAAAACCCAATAACAGGATTGTTGTGAGTCGGAACTGACTCAACAGCGTTTAACAGCAACAATAACATCATACTCTTAATTGGTTTATCACATCAAAGCCCATCATGGGATAGCTACATCTCAACTGCCAAACCTTTGATCTCGGTGGCCTAGTCAAGTTGGGCCTATAACCCAAACTTTAGTTATAGCAGATACCTGGCATACTTCCTCCACTGTGCATCTGTCAGTCTGTCATACTGTTGTGGTTTGTGTGTTGCTGTGATGCTGGAAGCTATGCCACTTGTATTTCAAACACCAGCAGGGTCAGCCATGGTGAAAACAGGTTTCAGCGTAACTTCCAGACTAATAATAGACTAGAAAGAAGTGCCTTGTGATTACTGAGTTCTGAAAAAAACAACAGCTAGCCAATGGAAACCTTATTACCTTCTGGTTAGCAGGAGAACAACGTCCAAAGATGAGTCCCTCAGGTTGGAAGACACTCAAAATAGGACTGGGTAAGAGCTGCCTCCTCAAAGTAGTAGTTGTTGTTGTTGTTGTTGTTAAGTGCCGTCGAGTCGGTTCTGACCCATAGCGACCCTGTACAGGGTTTCTGAGGGTGTAAATCTTTACGGGAGTAGAAAGCCTCATCTTTCTCCCGCAGAGCGGCTGGTAGTTTTGAACCACTGACCTTAAGGTTCGCAGCCCGATTTGTAACCACTACGCTACCAGAGCTCCTTAGGTGCCATCAAGTAGGTTCTTAATCATAGGGAATGAAACACTGCCCAATCCTGCACCAATCTCAAAATCGTTGCTATACTTGAGCCCATTGCTGTTGCCACAGGGACAGTTCATCTTCTTGGGGGCGTTCCTTCTTTTTCGTTAACCCTCCACTCTCCCAGGTATACAGGCTTGTCCTTCCTGATAATATGTTCGAAGTATGAGAGACGAAGTCTTGCCATATTGGCTTCTCAGGAGCATTCTGGTTGATGGTTTTGTTCTTCTGACAGTCCGTGGTGCTTTTAATATTCGCCTCTGAACATGTAACTCAAATGCATCAGTTCTTCTAGGGTCTTGGTCTTCCTTATTCATTGTCCAACTTTTGCATACAAATAGGCTGTTGAAAATATCATAGCTTAGTTCTCAAACTGACATCTTTGCTCTTGAACACCTTTAAAGAGGTCTCGTGAAGCAGACTTGCCTAATTCAGTACGCTGTTTGATTTCTTGATTGCTGCTTTTGTGAATGTTGATAGTGGATACAGGCACAATGAAGTCTTGGATGGCTGTGATCTTTTTTTCCAAGAAAGGCCTGGTGATCTACATCAAAAAAACTCAACATTTGAAAATCGTATGGAGCACAGTTCTATTGTGACACACTTAAGAGTTTCCATAAATCAATCACGTTGACAGCAACTGGGTTTAATTAGGAGGGTTCTAATTCTGTGTCTACATTTAAAGACTCACCACAGAATAAAGGTAACATTTGTTAGTGTTTATGTTACATAATTTCAAATAGCTTGAAGGAAATAGACTCTTATTTGAGGCCCAGCCTTTCAGGATTTAAGGGGATTTCTATACAGCAATTCTCCAACTTCAAAAATAAGTTTTATTCCCCCAAATCTCTCTGTAAGTCTGCCAGCTTGTGCTTGGAAGGCATTTTCCCACAGAGACATATTCTTCTAGTTCTCCAGCCAGCCCACAGAAGCCTATGTAACGGGCCACAATGTAAGTAAGTGATGCTGTTGGGAGTCTTATTTTAAAGCCTCTACAGGAAAGCACTCAGTGGATCTAGAGGATAAGCACTGGCCTGAGAACCCCAAGATCAGCGGTTTCAGCCTATCAGATGCTCTGTGGGAGAAAGATGAGGCTTTCTGCTCCCTTAGTGATTTTACAGCCTTGGAAAACCCGTACAGGACCACTAGAAGTTAGAATCTACTTGACAGCACTCAACAATAGGAAAAATCTAACAGAAAGGAGGGACACTAAAGAAAAGGAATGAAGTCAAGTCTGATGTGAAATGACTCTTGACCCTCTGTAGGGATTGACAAAGCAGGGCAGACAGCACTCCTGTTCTGTTGGTTCTAACATAGTAGTAGTCTGAGAGGACGGGAGGAGGGGAGGGCTGCTGTCAGGTTGACGCTGACTTAGGGTGGTCTGGTGTGTCTGTGGAGAAGAACTACTTCATCGAATTTTCAATGACTTTTAAATTTTTGGAGTCCTGGTGTGGCACTATAGGGTAAGGTCTCCTCTGTAAGGTTGGTTTGAACTGCAAAGTCACCAGTTCAGATCCACCAGCCGCTCCTCAGAAACCCTATACAGGGTCTATATGAGTTGGAGCTGACTCGACAGCACTTAAACAACAACATGACTTTTTGGAAATAGATTGCCAGGTCTCTCTTCTGAGGGACCTATGGGTAGATTCAAACCACTAGCCTTCAGTTAGTAGCTAAGTGTGTCAGCATTTGCATAGACATCTTCCTTAACAAGTAATTAATATAAATATGTGTTGCCTGATGTCCACAGTATGTTCTATGAAATAGGATATTAGGTGGTTTAGATATTGTGTAAGCACCATATTAAAACTTAATGGGCGCCTGCTTCTGATTGTCCTCATTGCTCCAGTGCCCCCACTGCTGCTGCTTTGGAACTGCTGAGGGAGAGGGCTGGAGCAACGGGTAGAGGTGGCAGCAGGGAGAGAACTGAGCTCACCCTGTCCTGCCTGCTGTTCCATGGGTGCCACATTCCTAACTACTGCCACCACCAACTACCAGATAAAGCCCAAGAGCCCATACCCAGATCCCTGTGCTCTGCCTCACCTGCCCGTATCCCACTCCTGATCCAGTGCTGCAAGCGTCAGTGCTGGGGGTCTTTAAAACCACTAGAGGCTAATAATAAACAAAAGAAGAACTGCTTTCTCTTTAAAAACAAAACTTTATAGGACCCTCTTCTGTATACAGGGTTGATAGGGACAGGCAACTTAGACATTGGCTGTCTAAAATGGGAGGGGCTATAAAGGCACAGAGTGACTGTTTTCAAGAGGGAGTTTAGTTTTCAGAGTGTGCAGGGGAAGGTAGAATCCTCACTGAATAGTTTTCATATTGTCTAGATGGGTCTGATAAAAAGAGATAGGGATAAGATTCCTATGATTCAGTAGTGAGTAATTGTTATCATGACTAATTGCCACTGTCACAACTGGTAGAAGTTTTGTAACAAAAAGGGGGGAGTATAATTAATCTTACAGTCAGTCCAGGAACCAGAGGATCCTAGGACCATCAAGGGAGAAGAGCACCAGCAAAGGTAGCGTAGTGGTTACGAATTGGGCTGCGAGCCGCAAGGTCAGCAGTTCGAAACTACCAGCTGTTCCGCGGGAGAAAGATGAGGCGTTCTGCTCCAGTAAAGATTTCCAGCCTCGGAAACCCTGTACAGGGTCGCTATGAGTCGGAACCGACTCCATGGTACATAACAACAACAACATCCAGAGAAGCAGCGACACTAGAGATGGAGGCAGAGATGAGGACTTGGAGAGAGGGAGCAGCTGAGGACTCTGGACTGATGGAAAGAGAAAGGCTATGTGCTGGCAGCCAGGGGGCAGGCTTTCAGAATGTGCCCTTTGGTTGTTTAAATTATTTATTATTTACTCCTGAGTGTTTTTGTGTACATTTCCCCCCCCCCCCAATAAAATAAAACAAAAACACGGACGGAATAAAAGTAAATACTGTTGAATGATGATGATGCACAGACAAATTGTAATCATTGCAATAAAATGATAAGTATAAATTGATGTTCCCCCATGTAAAATAATCAATCAATTCACAATAAAAACTTAAAAAAAAAAAAAAAAAATTATAGGACCAGAGACTTATGAGGGGTCTTCAAGGTTCAAAGTTCAGAGTCCATGGAGAAATTTCATTATCTTTTAATGCCATTTTCCATGAACTTTTTGAAGTCCCCTTATAAATGCAGTTAGACATGCCCTAGCGGTTGTTAAGTGATATATACTTGTATATGATTTCTTCTCCCTGGAAATCCAATCTGTTCACATGTCAATGTTAAGCAAGTCAGGTGGTGGAGCTAACAGAACTTTGTTCCCTGTGCCATCATCTCTCACCAACAAACACACCTGAGACTCAAAGCTACACCTTCACTTCATTGCTAAATTGCAAAATTGAATTCTCAAGGTTAACTTCCAAGTTAAAATTACACTTGAGGTGGGGTTTTAACAGCCAATCTACGAAGCAGGATCTTTTGATGGGTTTGGTAGAAGGAAGAATGGTGTCAAATAGAGAGCACCGTTGGTTTGCACTTTCTCCTGCCTGGCGTGGGCATTAGATGTATCTGGATTTCAAATGGAATTCTGAGCATAGGTGTCTGTTGAGGCTTTCAGCCAGGGGCACCAGTGGCTTGCTGAAATGCTGAAGCAGGAGTTCGGTTTTCAGTATGCATGTTGAGCTTCCTTCTGATGGGACCATGACTGGCTTTCAACAAAGCTGAAGTTCCCTGGGTGAGTGGAAGACTGCTCTTCCCAGGAGAAATTGTTTGTAGGTACTTATCTGCACAGATGACCAGCACACTTCTCAGAGCTACACCCCTTCTGTGCAGTAACTCATCAAGCGTAGTTTGATCCTGACTGTGAGATAGACAAGGAGCACAGTGGGGTTAAAGGTTAGGCTGCTTAACCGCAGGGCCCATAGTTCAAAGCCATCAACTGCTCTGTAGAAGAAAGATGAGGCTGTCTGGTCTCCCAGGAGAGATTGATAGTCTCAGAAAACCTACAGAACAGCTCTACTGTGTGCTCTGTGGTCATGATGAGTCACTGTGGACTTGATGACAGTGGATTTTAGGTGGGATAGAAGGACCAAATGCAGGAGACACAAAGGAGTATTTCTATTTTCACACAGATTATCTTCTGTCCTTGCTGTTTCACTACATCAGCAAAAAGAAATAATCACTCACATTAGAAAATTCCAGTGATGCTACATACTTCATAGGTTGTGGGCTAAACCATACAAACATTCCCCTAAGCATTTTGGTAGTCAGTAAGTAGGTTTAAGCTTAAAGTTTCAAAGTGAATTTTAGATTTTTCTCAATAGTTTCAGTTATATGTTCTCAGGGAGACAAATATTCAAAGTTTCTTTCTAATGGAACAAAGTCTGTTCCTTTTCCACCTTGAAGCATTTGGTTTGTGTCTGTACAGTTTCAAATTGCAGAAATTCATAGACTCAGGATTGAACTGGCTGGGGGAGGGAGCATGCAGGTGGGAGGCAAAGCAATACCATTTATAAGGTTTTCCGTTGACAGGACCTCAGGCCAAAGAACACTGATATGAGGGTAGAGTCCCAGGGTGGTGCAAAGGTTAGTGAGCACAGTGGCTTACCAAAAGGTTAGAGGTTTGAGTCCACTCAGAGACACTTCAGAAGAAAGACCTGGTGATTTAATTCCAAAAAATCAGCAGTTGAAAACTGTATGGAGCACAGCTCTACTCTGACACACATGGAGTCACTATAACTCAGAATTGACTTGATGACCAATGGGAAACCAGAAGTATAATCTGATGTTTCCTCAGCCCCCTCTTTGGGCGAGGTTTTCTCTGTTTATCATGATGTTGCTTATTGGTCCAGTTGTGAGGATTTCTGTTTTCTTAACACTGAATTGTTATCTATACTGAAGGCTGTAGTCTTCGATTTCCAGCAGAAAATGCTTCAAGTCCTCTTGGCTTTCAGCAAGTAAGGTTGTGTCGTCTGCACATCACAAGTTGGTAATGAGCTTTCCTCCAATCCTGATGCCATATTCTTTATGTAGTTCAGCTTCTCGGTTTATTTGCTCAGCATACAGATTGAATAAGTGTGGGAAAAAGATACAACCCTGAGACACACCTTTCTCCTTGAAAAGTTGGCAGTGTGAATCCACCTGTTAACCATGAAGATGATTCATCTTGGTCCTGTCCCACTTGATCCCTCTGAGGGATCAGTAGGGTGTAGGCACAACACTTATACAAAAGAAGCGAGAGAGACAAAAGTTTAAACAAGCAGAGGTTTATTAAAGCATAAACGTTCTCACAAAGATGAGAATGGGCTACTTCCTCGTGAGTGAAGAGAGTGCCTAGTGAATTCTTGGTTTCACTTTTTATGCTGTTATCCGCCAGGGCAGGTTCCAGTGTCTCTTGAGTGTTGTCTCATGGTCCCTACATGTTCCTATCATAATTTAGGCCCATAATTGGTCATTTCTTCCTAGGTCTTACATCAGTCACTCTTTTCCCATAATTCACTCTGTTATGTTAATGAGCTACCTACAATGATAATGTATTATGATATTATGAACAGCTTCTGGGTCTCATAGGGTCAGCCATCGACTTCTCAGCGCATGCCTTATTTTGGGTCTAATCCCCTTACTAATCGATCTGCCTCCTATTTGGGCTTTCTGACTTGGTGAAGCACATCTGGTGTTTGCTGTGGTTGATCTGTGGGCAACCCCCCTTCCCTGTTCTACCTAACACACCCTCTTCCCTGTTCTACCTAACACACAGTGGTACTGTGGAAGAAAAAACCAGGCAGTCTGATTCTGTTAAGATTACAGTCAAGTTCTACTCTGTAACACATGGATTTACCATGAGTCAGAAACACTGAATGGCTAACAACGATGCCTGCCATGGATGGGCTGGCAGTAGGGTCTGTAATGATCTTGGATAAGAGTCTCCTAACGTGTGCATGCATTGTGTACTAGTTCCCATGAATATTTGACCCAGATCACTGAATCCTCACAACTGTCTGAGTTAGGTACCATACTATTACTGTCCCATTTTATGGATGAGAAAGCGAAAGCCCGTAGAGATGAAAGAACTCTCCCAAAGTGGCAAGTCCCCTGCAGCCAGTGTAGTCTAACCACCACAGAGCGCTAACCACCACCCTGTGTCTATGTAGAGATTTGCATCTGCCCAACTTGATGGAAAAGTATTCTTTTGAAAATGTCCTGACATTTCAGGAAAGTTAGAAAATCATGGGAGATGCAGACTCATATGGTACCACCCACCCTCATCTCCTCCCTCGTCCCCTGCTCATGCTTCTACTGTGGCATTTGTCATGTGACTGTCACCACGTGCTGCTTGGGTGTCTGTCTCCTTAGAATTTTTGGTAATGTGTGGCACATCCCCTCAGTAATTACTGAGTGAAGCAGAAGATTTGGAGGGGAAATAATAAAATATCAAGTAATTTTATCTTCCCCAAAGGAGCCCTGGTGGTGCTGTGGTTAAGCACTAGGCTGCCACCCGAAAGGTTGGCAGTTTGAGCCCACCAGCCAGTCCATGGGAGAAAGATGTGTCGTCAGCTTTCATACAGATTTACAGCCTTGGAAACACTATGGGGCTGTTCTCCTCTGTCCTACAGGGTCGCTGTGAGTCACAGCCAACATGATGGCAGTGCTGTTACTACAGAGTATCTGAGAGCTCCGTGAAGTCTTCATTGGTTTTTAGCCAAAATATGGCCCTCTGAGATTCCCCCTGAGGGAAGTGGGCAAGAGGATGGTTTTATGTGCCTTCATAATGGAATTCACAGAGCATTTGGGTGGATTTTCTTGAAGCATTTCACTCTGCATGACTTCACAGAAAATATGAGACAGATCCGGGAGTGCCCCACCTCAGCTAATGCAGTCACATTTAACAGCATGTTGTGGAGTACAGCACCAGTGCACCGGAGTGATAAATGACCAGGGATTTTCCGAGTAGATCCTTGAATGAAAGGAGATGGGAGCTTGAGCCTTTGAAACAGTCAAATTCCTGAGTGGTAGTGCACCTGTGGAGGTGCCCCAGGCCTTTTACATGTCTCAGCAGTAGGACTTTACCCTATGTCTGGATGAAGGTTTAGTTCTGTGCTTATCATCGATGCATTACTCTGATAATTGTCTTTTATTGTAAAATAATTCAGAAAGAGGTAAAAACTTTGCAGAAAGTTCTTTCATTTCTGAAATACTTGGTTTGGATTCAAGTATTCCAGTCCACCAGTTAAAACTAACAATGTTGTTTTTAATTCCTGGAAGAAAAGAAAAGAAAAGGATTTCAGATGTTGTTAGTTGCCATGGAATTGGGTCTGATATGGTGAGCCCTGTACAACAGGATAATGTTGCGGGTCCTGCACCATTTTCATGGCTGTTGATACACTCAAATCCTTTTTCCTGGTCTGTTGGAGTCTAGAAGCTCTGCTGAAACCTTTCCGTCTTGGGTGACCTTGCTGACATTTGAAATACCAGTAGTATAGCTCCCACCATAGAGCAGCAAACTGGTAGTGAGTAGAGACCATTAGTAGAGTTTTAAATAGAATATACAGGATATTTCTGACATCAACAATGGGTCACAAGTTACTTTTGGGATTATTTTTCTTTGTACTAAAAATAAAAGTGTAAAAGTAACCACTTGCCAAAAGCAGTTTCCTGGTACAGAAGGAAATCGCTTCTGTTGGGAACTTTATCATGTATTAACATTGATGGTGGTTTCAGCTGAACATCAGTGTGGTCAGAGTGGCTAGACTGGAAACCACTGCTCTGTTTGTCTCTTTATTTCACCATTTATTCCTCACTAAGTCTCCCCCAGGCTCTCACTGTACTTCCTAAACAAATATATCATTCTTCTGTCTTTGTGAACTCATCTTAAAACTTACAATTTTTGACACGTTATTTTGTTTTTGATGTTATTTCAATCAGATTTCCTCCTGGTACATTCCAAATGCCTTGTACTGAGGATTAAAATTATTAAAGAATTGCAAAATAGTTTCCATTATATAAAACTGTATTTCATAATGTACAATTTTACCAAACTTCTCTTTTTATAAGGGTGTTTTCCAGTAAACAGATGTCCAATAAAAATCAATAACCTTGAGATAAATATTAGTATGATTCTTCCATTGTTTCTTGTTAGGGATCAAATACCCAAAAAAAATATGTATTGTCAGGCCTATCCTGTTATGCCTATGGTTTTAATCTTTGTTCTATTAATAGGGTTGTCTTTGTTATGTTAATGAGACAGGATTTGAGTAGGGTGTGCCATCTCTTTTGACATATAAAAGAGATTAAACAAGTGAGCAGGACAGAGGAGGGGAAGAGGAATGTCAAGTCACATGAAAATTACCCAGGACCTTCTTCCAGAGCCCACAGAGGGAGACTGTCTTCTGCCAGACCTAACACCTTGAATTCAGATCTCTGCTTTCCTCGACTGTGAGAAAATAAATTTCTATTAAAACTGTACACCCGTGGTATTGCTTTTATAGCAGGACTAGACAATCAAGACCCCCACCCCCACCCCCGCTATTGTATTCTTTTTCTCTAGGAGTCCTGGTGTGACAATGTGGGTTAATGAGCTGGACTGCAAAGTTGGTTTGAACCATAGGTTGATGGTTCAAGCTCACCAGCTGCTCCTTGGAAACCCAATACACGGTCGCTATGGTTCGGAACCGATTCAATGGCACTTAACAACAACAACAGCAACAATTACTTCTATGTTCTAAGTGTAAAATAGAAATCTGATAAAGAGAGATCCTTGCTTACAATTACCTCAGAAATCTAGATGGTATGGGAAGCCTTTGTAAAAGTTATGTAGAACAGTTAACTAAAGGAGTTTAAGACTAGTCTCCTCCCAGAAGCATGCAGGCTTCTTCCAGTGTGGGTTCTTTCCTACCAGAAATGTTCATGGATTGTCGTATCTGTGCCAGTATTTACCCAAGTAAGTCAGCTAATCTTCAGACCAAGTGAGGCTTCGTAGTGGCACAAGGCATACAACCACTATGACTAGTTAAAGCAGGTGCTTGGCTTGTATTAAAGTTCTCAGATATGTATAGAATCTGACTTCTTAATTATTGTTGTTAAATGCCAATGAGTTGGTTCCCCCTCGGGGTTTCCGTAGAGTTATTGTTGGGTTTGAACCACCCACCTTGCAGTTAGCAGTCCACTACTTACCGTACAAATGGCACACCAGGACTTCTTAGAGAAACGGTTCTTTCTTTTAAATCATGTTTTTAATCTTAGTTCAGAGGTTGAGGCATGACTGAGCTTACCACTGTGCTTCCCCTAAGTATTGTTCACTGACCAGAAATCTAGGAGGGCTCAGTACACCTAGGCTATGCAGTTTCAGCTCTGAAGGGCTCTGAGGGAAGAGTAACAGAGGGCAGCAGAGTCAGAGGGCTGGGCCACAAATGTTGATGCTGCCTGTGAGGGCTACATGACTGTGGGCAAGTGGTCCCCAAGCCCATTTTCCTCTTGTATAAAGGTAACGATGAGGATGCCCGCTCTATTGGCCTCAAAACCCATTGCTGTTGAGTTGATTTCTGACTCATACCAACCCTGTAGGACAGAGTACGACTGCCCCATAGGGTTCCCAAGGCTGTAAGCTTTATGGAAGCAGATTGCCACATCTGTCTCTCTCAGAGGGGCTGCTGGGTTCAAACCGACTTTTCAGTGAGCAGACAAGTACTTAACTATTGTGCCATCAGGTGTCCTCTTGGTTTTAAGAAATTCCTATGAGTTAATGCAAGTGAAAGGGTCTTTGTCAACTGTCAAATGTAGGTCAAATGTAACAGAATTATTATCAGCCAGATTCCACTTAAACGAATACATCATAAAATTTCTACTATAGTCAAAAGAATGGCAGGACCTTTGGTGGGAACCAGTTGCACATATTTTGACTGACTTACTCTGTGGGAACAAGGGAGTGTTCCCGGGCATGGCATTTAAAACATCAGACCATTACAAGCATGGCGTTTGTGTACCTTACAAATGAGTTCTTTATCTTCCTCCTTGCTCATGAAAGTTTAAAAAAAAACAAAAAAACAAAAATTTGCTCTGGTGGCCACCAATGTAATAGGATTCATTATGGAGTGCTGTGGTAAGTAGCACTTAACTGAAACATTCTCAAGCATATACCGCTTTCATCCAGAACAAACAAGACTTAATGGCGGTTCTTCTTACAGAAAGAACTCTGTGCTGTGAATCATCCATAGAATGTGTTCAACTTCCTGACACTACTTAAATTCTTAATTCGTCAGGCAAGTTTTCTTTGCTCTCCCTCCCCAACCCCACCCCCACCCCCACACTTACACCCTAACTGGCCCCAATCCTGGCCTTGTTCTGAATTTCTGAATTTTCCAACTATTCCTGGAATAAGTAGGCTACATTCATCCATCTTTTCATTCTCACAATTTCCAGTGACTCTAATGGGAATTTCATGCAGCTAAGATGACAGCAATATATGATTTTTTTTTTTTTTTTTTTAATGATTACTGGGAAGCCTATTTTTAGTATTCAGGTAATCGTTTCTTTTTTAATGCTCCATTAGCATAGTATTAATATCCCTGCCACACTTGCCTGCCCTTTGTTCAGCTCTCTGGTCTCTGTGAGATTGTAATCTTTCCCTTCCCTGCCATCTCCCTTTGGGAGTCCCTGAACACCGAGTATTAGAGCTCATGTAATCTAGTTCAGGCCATTGATTTTGCAGCAGAGACCGAGATCCAGGGAGGCCAAGTGCTGTAGTCAGTATAGCACAGTATAGCTTATGGTCAAGCCCTTCTAAGCTCTAGACCAGAGTCCTTCCTGAGATGACCCCTGGGAGCCAGTGTAAAACCTCTACTCGTCAGCATCCTTCTTGTGGTTAAGTGTCGTCAAGTTGGTTCTGAGGACCCTGTGTAGAGTTTCCGAGGTTGTAAAAGTTTACAGGAACAGAAAACCTCATCTTTCTCCCCTAGAGAGGCTGGTGGGCTCGTACCGCCAAGCTTGTGGCTGGCAGTTCGTTGCTTGTCATACAGAGCCACTCTTGATAATTCCCTTTCTCTTCTTGATAATTCTCTTTCCCGATCCTTCTCACTCATCCCCTACCTGGTTTGTTCTAATTCATCATTCATCGTGAGCTCTTAACCCCCTTATTTTGTTATAAAGCACAGGTGGTGTGGGGGAGGGGATCCTGCTTTCTTAGGAAAGGCAGGAAGGCATTGCAAGCCTCTGATTTGTGTCTTACCCATGCCTGTCCTTTCTAAGTGCAGGACACCTGCCACCTGCCACCTGCCACCTGCACAGGGAAACTTGGCATCCTGACTGTACACTGACTTGGTGGCTGAAGCCTGAGGCAACCTTCTTCCCAGGAGGACTGTCTGCTACAGAGGCGCCAACTGTCTTGTGATTTGTCAGCGGCATTCAAGGCATTATCCTTTTTCCATCGCTATTGCATCGGATCACAGGCACCCCCTTGGCAGCTGGAATCTGTCACCATAGTTTGTCACAGGGTATGATGGATCATTCTTCACTATTTTAAGAATTTGTGTAGACCGGGTATAGTTTCATTGTTGCTTTGCTTCAATTTCTGATTCCAAATCAAACATCCAAGGGAATTAGGCACAACACAGCTTCACTGTCCTTACCAGTAAAAATCCTCATAGAGTAGGAATGAGGTTTAAATGGAGAACATATGCAGAATACCTGCCTTGGTAAGTGATAACTAAGTAACCTGTCACTTTATCGTTCCTGCTATTTCCCATCATCTTCCTCATCATCATTGTCACTAATTGCTGCAAGTCTCTTAGGTGTTATATTCTGTGGAGAACGGGTACCACCATTCTCTTCCTTTAAGTAGATTAAGTGTGAACATTGTTTTTGTGTGTATTAACTTAAAAAATATCTTACTAGTTAAAAGCCTCCACATGATAGTTGCCAGTATGCATCTTAGTGTATCTTTTCAGAGTAGCATCTTCCCCAGGTGTGGAAAAAAGTGCCTCGTGAGAGTTACAGCTGCTTGTTGGGACTTTGATCTCTGGATTGGGTCCCTCTCTTGACCATCCCCTTGAGTCATTCTCTGGCTTGAGCAATGATATGATCTGCATTACTCTTTTTCACACATGAAAGAAAAACATCCAGATTGCCACCTCTGTACACTGTAGGATATGCAATGGACTGTTAACCAGAAGGGCGGCAGTTCAAACCCACCAGCTGCTACGTGCGAGAACAATGAGGCTTTCTGGCCCCGTAAAGATTTACAGCCTCAGAAATCCTATAGTCTGAGGGTGCGATGAGTTGGAATTGAGTTGATGACAATGGTTTTGCTTTGACTTTTGTACCTGACTGGGTAAGTGTTAATGAAATGGTTGACTGAAACAAACCAGATGACCATGAGGTGTTTGTGTATCACAAACACTGTTATCTATAGGTAAATCTATAGATACTACATTTTACCAATGACTCTAGCATGGTCTTCATTGTTTCTAAAGGAACATAAACATATTCATGTGCTTTCACGAACAGTACAGGGTGAGCATCCTTCTCAGCATGACGTGTATATCATGCGAGACCTTGAAGTGGGACAGATAAGGTGCAGTGTTTCTCTGTTAGGTCATAAGAAACAAAAGCTTAGATTGTGCGTGATCTTCACCTGACAGATGAGTCGAGACGTTTATCTTGTGTTATTTCCCTTAATGCTATTGCTGTTGCTGGAGCCCTGGTGTGGCGCTGTGTGTTAATGCACCACACTGCAAAGCTGTTTGAACTGCAAGGTTGGTGGTTCAAGTTCACCAGCTGCTCCTCGAAAACCCTATACAGGGTCACTATGCGTCAGAACCAACTCGACAGCACTTAACAACAACAACATTGCTGTTGCTTTTCAGCGCCATTGAGTTGGTTCCAGTTCATAGAGACCTGGTATAAGGTCTCTGAGGCTATAAATCTTTGTGAGAGCAGAAAGCCTCATCTTTCTCTCATGGAGTGGCTGGTGGCCTCGAACTGCCAACTTTGTGCTTCTCAGTCTAGTGCTTATCCTACAGAGCCACTACACTAACCTTTTGAAAATTTGTTTCAAATAATACAATGATCTAAAAAATATTTGTTCTAAATAATTGTTGTTCTCTTGAAGAATACTTAAACAAATCCTGAATTTTCAACTGATATGATGTCTCCATTTTAATATGAGAACCATCTTGTGCCATGTCCATTTAGCATTAGTAGAGATAGTACTGACCTCATTTTGAATTAATTCCCTCATCTGTTCTTCACTACTTAAAAAATTTTTTTTTCCTTTTAACTCTTTTAAATAACTTTTTTATTATGGAGGTTTTTCAATGGCTATAAAAGCAGACAGGATAGTCTCCTGTTGTTGCTTGCTGACCTAGAGGCCATTTCATGCCTGGTCCTGCATCATCTTCACAGTCACCAGCACGTTCTAGTTAGCTGTTGTAGCCACTGTGCCAGGCCATCTCATCTAGGGTCGCTGATGAGCCCTGTGTACTGACCTCATCATCTCACTACAACAGTGTCCATACTTGGAATCATTCCTCCCACAATCAAATCCCAGGCATTATAGAATCTTATTGGTATGCACCACTATCCCCATCTGGACAAGATGAAAACTATTCAGTGAGGATTCTGCCTTCCCTGGCTCACTCTGAAACTAAACTCCCTCTTGAAAACTTGAAAGCCAGCCACTTCTGGCCTTTATAGCATCTCCCCTCCCCCTAATTAGGTCACCAATGTATAAGTTGCCAGTCCCTGTGAACCTTGTGCACTGAGGGGGATAGGCTTGATCCTTGATTTGAAGACTCCTTCCCTCTCCCTCTTGGCTGGTATTTTGAACTCCTCCATCCATAAGTAAAGGTCAACTTCATCAAATTGTAGTAATTTACACTTGGTTCCATTATCAAATTTCTTTATCTTCTTCTTATTCAGTTCTGAACAAGTTTTAGTTCTGCAAGTTTAGGCATTCTTGTGTGTCTACCCCCTACTTCATATCACCTGAACACTTCACTCTCAGCTCTAGCCCTAGGTCAGTGTCCATGGTCTTAAGGGTTCCCAAGTCTCCCCAAACTTTGGACCAACCAGTCCTTCCTCCTCTCTCTCTCATCCCCAGGTCGATAGCTTGCCATTAACTCTTGTACTTCCCATCATTTTTTGTTCACCTCCCTCTTTTTGTATATCTATTTCCCCTTCACCCAAATTAACACATGTCTACTCTCTAACCTAAGGAGCTCTGGTAGCATAGTGGTTACGAACTGGGCTGCAAACCGCAAGGTCAGCAGTTCGAAACTACTAGCTGCTCCGCAGGAGAAAGATGAGGCTTTCTGCTCCCGTAAAGATTTACAGCCTCGGAAATCCTGTTCAGGGTCATTTTGGGTCAGAACCAACTCCACGGCACTTAACAACAACAACTCTCTAACCTGGAGTCCTGGTCTACCATCTAACCTAGAATTCTGGTGTAGTACTGTGGGCTAATGCGTCAGACTGCAAACTCGTTTGAATTGCAAGGTCAGGGGTTCAGGCTCCTTGCAAACCCTATACAGGGTCCTTGCATCTGCTCCTTGCAAACCCTATACAGGGTCACTATGTGTTGGAATCGAGTCCAAGGCACTTAACATCAACAACCCTCTAACCTGAGTCCTGGTGTGGCACTATGGGTTTATGTGCTGAACTGCAAAGTTGATTTGAAACACAAGCTCACCAGCCGCTCCTAGGGTCACTACCTGTTGAACTGACTCAACAGCATTTAACAACACCCTCTATCTAGTAATTTACCTTTCTTCATGCATATCCTTATGTTGTTGTTAGGTGCCATCCATCGAGTAGGAACCAACTCACAGGGACCTTATGCACAGCAGAATGAAATACTGCCTGATCTTGGTCCAACCTTACTACTGTTGCCACACTTGAGTCCATTGCTGCTGCCACTTGGCCAATCCATCTCATTCAGGTTATACAACTAGTTTATTCAAGTCAGAACCAAAAAAGGCACACCCATTGCATTTGGTTGAGATGCCTCTTCTCTCTCTTATAGCTAGATCCCCACCCTCTTTTTTCCACCTTAGTCACTGTATCTGTAGAAACTGAGTCAATTGTCTTGTAAGATTTTCCACAATCACATGCAGGATACATCCCCTTGGCATTGTTTACATATTCCTTTATCTCCTGTATTTACTGTAAACTGGTAAGTCTGGAGGCGTGGTCAGAAGCTGACTTTTCTGTTTGCTTTTGTTTCTGCTGCTTCTCCTGTGATGTGCTGTACTTAACTCTTACATTTCAGGAGGCTCAGGATGACTGGTTGTCTCTCTTTTGTGATGTTAAGATCGTTAAATTCTTGACTCAAGTGTTCATCCAGATCCTGCTTGTAAAATTCCCCATCAACCTTCCACTTGGTGCTTTAATGGCCATTACTGCCCTTGCTTCTAGAGTCATTATTTCAGACAGATTTCAGCACCCAGAATCTAACTAAATTTACTATATATCTCAAGGTTTTAAAAAATATAGCCCTTATACAAGGTTGCTATGTGTCGGAACCCACTCAACAGCATCAAACAACAAGCCAACAAGAGAGTATAAGAGATACTGAGTGATTCTAATAAAATGATGACCTTTCAGTGGAAGAGATTTCACAGTTCAATGTTTTCATGCTATTACATAGAGAAGCACATACTTTTCAGGATGCTAACTAGAAAAACGGGATCCTGGTAACTCTATAAAGCATGCACTGGACTGACAGCCACAAGGTCACTGGTTGGAGCCCACTGCTGTTCTGCAGGAGAAAGATGAGGCCTTCTGCTCCCACAAACATTTAAAGCCTCAGAAACCCTATAGAAGGTCTCTATGCGTTGGAACTAACTAAATGGCAAACAACAACAAGAGAAAAACAAAAGCAGTTGTCTCAGCGAAAGATGATGATTATGAAAATAATTAGCAAGGGGTCAGGTTGTTTATTTTTCCTACAAACCCCAACTTAAAGGATATTTTTTTCTAAGAGATTTTTTTAAAGGAAATCCTACGTAATCTAAAAGCGTACATCTACCTTAAAACATAAGCAAATTGAGCAGATCAAGAGCTCCATGTTCCTTTTAGTATGAATGAACAGAATCAGTGATTATATATTGAAGTGTCCTTTAAAATAGAGCTTCATAGTGCACCATGTGACAGAGCAGAACTACCTGCCCCGTTTCTTGTCCCCTTTGCACCCTGGTCATCCCTCTGCTTGATTTCAGACTTCTCATTGATCTGGAAAGATTTTGCTCTATAGCGTATTCACTTCATTACAAGTAGAGCTGATTCTAGAATTGAATTCACTAGATTTTGATCATGATCCCGGCACTGTGCCACGGAGTAATTTATGGGTAAAAATTTATTTAGGATTTTAAACTTGTCCCTAGGTTCCTGGGTTTTATATATCATTCCTATTTTATGTGGAATAACCTTCATCAGAATCATTTCAGGAAATGAGAAAAGGAGGAGATGGTTATGAGTCAGCTGTGGAAAACTACAGCATGGAATGAATGAGTCAGAAGACATGTTTCAGTGGCCAACATGAGCTGTGTGCTATCAGGAAGTGGTGTGGCTCCCCGTGATTTTATATACTGTAAATCATGTGGCCTAACCATCCAGGAACCTGGAGGCTTTTTCTCATCACAATGTGTGAGATAAAATGGAAAGCAGTGGAATTAAAGTGCTAAATCTCTTTCTGTAGTCAGTCACCTCTACTCTACTGTGTTGACTTATTTAAATACATGGTTCACTTGAATGGATTTCCACCCCTCTCAGCTCCATCCAGGATGGGAACATTCATCCCAAAGTGCACTGGATTGAGATCCAACTATTGGTCTCTGCTCAAGGAGCTCTGGTAGCGTAGTGGTTACAAATCAGGCTGCGAACCACAAGGTCAGCAGTTCAAAACTACCAGCTGTTCTGCAGGAGAAAGACGAGGCATTCTGCTCCCGTAAAGATTTACAGCCTCAGAAACCCTGTACAGGGTCGCTATGAGTCGGAACCGACTCCACGGCACACAGCCACCACCGCTGGTCTCTGCTCAGTTGGAGCAGAAGCAAAAGAAGGAAAGCAAAATCTCAGACAAGAAGTAAGTATACAGAGCTAATGGCCTATATGAGCCACAGCCTCATCTACCCTAAGACCAGAAGAAGTAGATGGTACCTAACTACCACTCCCAGCCATTCTCATCAGGACCACTGTAAATGGGCCCTACAGAGGAGGAGAGTTCAAATGCTTAACCAACTCCAGATTTACTGGGCCAGTTGAGACTGGAGGAGTCCTGAAGTACTCTAAAACTTGAACCGAAACTGTCCCCTAACGTCACATTTAGCAGTATCGATACGTTCCCCATGCAAAAGTCATCTATATGAGACCAAAAAGTCAGTTATTATTCTAGTGCAGAACTGTAAGATAAGAGCACTGGTTTGCTTACCACAAAGTTGGCAGTTCAAATCCACCAGCTGCTCCTGGAAACCCCATATAGGGTTGTTGTGAGTCGGAACAGACGCATTAGCACTTAACAACAACTCTCAAACAAAGTTGAAGATAAGGCGGCAGGGAAAGCAGAGTATTAGAAGCAGAACAGGTAGAAAGCAATTAGAGAGAATGTTAACACACTATAAAAAACTAATGTGACTAAACAATTTGTGTAGAAATTGTCAAATGGGAACCTAGTTTGCCATGTAAACTTTCAGCGAAAATACAATAAAAGGTATGTTTTTTTTAAAAGCCCATGGGTGCTGCTAGATCAAGTGTAAGAAGTGACTGACTTTGACAGAGTCACTACTACAGAGGGGTAGTGAGTAGCCTTTGTCTATTTCTTTTATTTCCAATAACCAACTGGCTGCCATCAAGTTGAATCTGCTTCATGGTGCCCCATGTATGTTAATAGACTGTGCTCCATAGGGTGTCTGAACTTCTGAAAGTAAATTGCCAGACCTTCTGACACACCTCTGGGTGGACTCAAATTGCCATCTCCTTTTGATCAGCAGCCACGTACCCAGAGATACATCAGAAACAAAAAGGCCTGGCGAGATCTACTACCAAAAAAAGTCAACCATTGGAACCCCATAGAGCACTATTTTACTCTGACACACGTGGGGTCGCTGTGAGTTGGAATCAACTCAGAGAAAACTGGTTTTGTTTCTGATTACTTTGGTTCTAATACCCTTCGTGCTTGCTGTTTATAACATGATGCCATCTATTGTCTGGAAGAGACTCACTTCTCTCTCTGTGTGTTGTATTTTTAAAAAGGTACTGAAATTCACAGGATGGCAGTTGTGGTCCCAGCTTCTGTCACCCTATTAAGGAGAAGAGACAAACTTGTGGAAATTGCATTGATTCAAAGATTGAGTCATACAAGGTCCCTAAAACTACACCTCTGGGAGAAATGCTGAAAGGAGCCAACCACCAAAGTTATATATGAGGAGAAATACATTTATTGCTGAATTGCCCATGTAAGTCAAAAGTATAATGAAGTCAGACTCTTCCCTGTGTATTATGTCTGATATGTACTTACAGCATTCTAGAATTAGAACTTGATACACACACAATATTTACATATATATTTAATACACATAATTTGTATTTATTGTATTCTTTGACCCATACACATAAATAGGACAATTCAGTTAAGAATGGAGGCTATGTGTGAATAGTTGCACTCCCATTGAAAACTGATGACATTCCAGTTAATTCTGATGCCCTTGGCAACTTGGTAAACATTTTATCTTGAAGAAATCCTGTAAACCAGGTTTGTCCTGTTAGCCACCTGAGGCATCCTGGCAAAGTTCCTATGAAGAATTGTTGACCCACAGTGTTGAACGTTCTCATAGCATGGTGTCACTTGGCAATCAGATGATGATCATCAGCTCTTTCTTCTTCTCCCTTTACCCTACACCAGTGCTTCTCAAACTGTACTGCCTGAAAGAGTCACCTGTTTTGTAGATCTCAGGTAGGGCCCAAGATTCTACATTTCTAGCAAGCTCACAGGTGATACCAGTGCTGCTGGTCTACCCTGTGAGTGTTGAGTTCCTCAGGGCCAATGCTATATGTGAATTATCCCTGTAGAGTTGGCAAGGAGCCAAATCCTCAAGGGTATCATTGTCTCATCCTAATACAGAACCCTTCTCTAAGGCATCACACCTCTTACCACATTGACCCGTCTCCCACCAGGAATGCAAGGGGAACTCTCCAGGTTGAGGGGAACCCTAATAGAGGCATGGTATGGACCCTCACCCTGGGGAGGCCTGTAGTGCCCCCTGCTTAACAGCCTGGACCATGCACACTTTATCTTCCAAGCCCACAGCTGTCTGCCCCACACTCCACAAAACCTTGTAAAGGCCTATTAATTCCTTCCTTCCCTTTCTCCATTGACTACTCTTTCTTAGTACAAAAGACATTTCTAGAGTACTTGGCTATCCAAGTGTTTTCTGGTATCCATGAGCCATACTTTTGGGGTCTTCATTCTATGAGTTTATACAGTCAACTCTTTATCCTCCATCATGCAGGAAAATGGTTTCAGAAACAAGAAGGGGTTATTTCCATTTAATGACCAAGGAGGGAAATGCTCGAACTTCTAAGAGCAAAGGTATAAGAAGTTTAGGAAATCTTTAAGGCTACTTTTTAAAAAGAAGCAAGAGAAAATATTTAGCTCAACATAGAAATTTCAGCAGTTGTACTTCAGAATCGGCATTTGTTAGGAAGCAGTGATTTCTGGACTGGTTGAAGAAATTGCTAAACCAAAGTGATAGACATGCATTCTGCCTCCTCCTTTCCCTTGGTTGCCCCAGTGGAAGTAGGTGAAATCTTTCATTGGCTAGTTTATTACCATGGAATTTTCAAATAAACCAGCAAATCAGCATCCTTATTATAAAATCCTGGGAAATATGATTCAGGGTCTGTCATTATTTTCCAAGGAAGAAGCTATTATGGATATTTTCTGCAAGGGTAAATTTCTGTGATTTTTTTTCCAATTAGGCACTAGACAGCAGACCTTCCATACATCCTGTTTGAAAAGAAACAGCGTTCGGAATGTAAGAGTAAAAATAGTTACTATTGGCACACATACAGTCTTGATGTTTTCTTGTAGTGTGCCTTTGAAAGCCTTTCCACTGTTTGTTTGAGAAGAAGGACTCAAGAAAGAGTCCCATTCTAAAGGATTGTCAAGAATATGGCATTGGAAAAGATGACTTTAATCATTGTCATAGAATTGCTTGTTTTATCAACATCAGTGAGTTCTGTGGTTTACATGTCTGAAACAGTTAATTATAGCTTATTGGATGATGGTAGGACATGAACTTGGAATGTGGAGCTTCTTTCAGTATACGCTAAAGCTCAGCATACCCAACTAAATTTGGAATTTGTCTCAAGGTCGCTGCTGGGAATTGCATTTGTGTGGTGGGCCCAAGCTATCATTACATTCCTGCCTAATCATTTTCTTCCAGTGTCTTTTTCTTGAACATGTTAAAGCAAACAGTAGATAAGGCATTTCTGCTTTTGCAGAGACTCCTTATGTATGTGTTTAGTAAAGATGGCTGTTCATGGTGGCCACAGTTTCTATTGCTACGTGCTCTTGAGTTGGTGATCATAGAAACCAATCTGAAATGACAGAATAGTTTCTCAGATTCAAGTTCTTTTCAGTTATTCCTTTTTAAGAGTGTTCACAGCCTCATCACAGTGGAGAGATGGCAGATCTGGAATTTTGTTTTAGAAGTAAAGAATTGCAACAAAAATAGCAATTTTCTAAATGATATTTTAGGCCATTGGAGACTGTTGTAGGCCTATCTGAAACTCGGTGAGAAGATTTCTTCAGAAGTATATCCAGAATATTCTGCAGAGTAGTAGAGTGAGCCTTTGCCACATAGGAGTCCTAGATGTGCTTCCTCTCTTCTTGCTTACTCCAGCTCACTGCCTGGATGCTACTACCATTACCATCTGGGGTGTCTGGGGGAAGGGGACTTAGACCCTCAAGATTACAAGTGGAAACTGGACTCAGTAGATCCTAGAGTCAAATTGATGGTCTGGTCTGCCCTGTGCTGTCATTTTCTGAAGGAACCATGTACATCATGTAGTTGTCTTTGAGAACCTAATACCTGGCATAGTCAGTGCCTGGCTGCTGGTTGTTGTTAAGTGTCATTGAGTTGATTATGACTCATAGCGACCCTGTATAGGGTTTCCAAGAAGCAGCTGGTGAGTTTGAACTTCTGACCTTGCGATCCAGTATTTTATCCCATAGCACCAAACCATACGTTGATAATATCGGTAAACCACTTAACACCTACCTCCACTCAGAAGTATTTCAGAATGTCAGCTACACCTCCAGCATTTTCTTCTCCCTTGCTCCCCACATAGGGACTGCTTCTTTAGTGATAGTGTAGTTAAACCTTATGTTGTAATATAAGCAATAGCTTTATGTATATTGGAAACAAGGTGGGTATTGGGCAGTTCTGTTGTAATTCAATTGGAGGGTCTCCACCACCACTCTGGCTGTGAGACTGTTCATTTCGGAAGTTTCTGTTTATAACTTGTCATTGTTGGGTCTTAGGTACTCACCACTAATGCCAACTTTGAGCATTCACAGTGAATTATCCAGTAGATACCTTTTCAAACTCCAAAACCAATGAGAACATCACCAGAACTACTTGCTGCCAGGTTGGAACATGAGCACTGTTATGAAATAATTTTTTAAAAGTAATTGTTTAAAATCATAGGTTAAGGCCTAGAAAGTGCCCTCAGCAGATTTCACAGTTTTGAATGCTGGGTACTGGCTGGCTGACCCTCTACTTTGTTTGACCTGGCACCTTAGAGAACCCCAACAGTACAGGTCAGACCACACCAGGACCCTACCTGGCATGCCTGGGCCTAGCACCTCTCTTTCACCATCGAGGATGGAGACAACAAAGAGCATGAGTAACCAGACAAATGAAGGAGAGCGTCAGACATAATTATTTGGCCTTAGTCCAGCAGCTAGCCAACAAAATCTTACCTGGATCCTTTCCTCGGTGTTTGGCCACAACCAGCCAGTGTGTTAGCAGTGAAACCTAGCAAAGTTATCATAAAAACAAAAACAAAGCCCATTGCCTGGATTGATTCCAACTCATAGAAACTCTCATAAGACACAGTGGAACTGCCACACAGAGTGTCCGGGCTTTATAGAAGTAGACTGCCAACATCTTTCTTCAGTGGAGTGACTGATAGGTTTGAACCACTAACCTTTAGCAAGCTTATGCAAAATAAGCACTGAAAAGGGAAAGCATAGACTTCTTTGTTATATGGATTATACTCTTGTTACAGCCCTTTACTTGAATTTAGAATAGAGAATTAGAAGAAATTAAGAAAATTGGCATGCAGAAATGTTAACCATGGTCTGTTCTACACAAAATCATTTTACAGTGATTATGTGGCACTGCCGGTTAATGTGCTGGACTGCAAAGTCAGTTTGAACCGCAAGGTTAGCAGTTCAAGCTCACCAGCTGCTCCTCGGAAACCCTATACAGGGTTGCTATGAGTCAGAACCGACCCACTGGCACTTAACAACAACAACAACAGTAGTTTATTGTCTAACAATATAGAAAGATCTTAAGTTTGTAAATGGAAAACATAAAAATCCTGTTGCTATCCAGTCAATTCTGATCTAAAAGCTACCTTGTAGGGCAGTGTAGAACTGCTTCATAGGAACAGACAGCCGCATCTTTCTCCTGCAGAGTGACTGGTGGGTTTGTCCGAACTTTTGGTTAGCAGCCAAGTGCTTAATTACTGCATCACAGAGTGCCTTGTTTTTATTTGAATAGTGACTCTGTATAGGGTTTCCAAGAAGCAACTGGTGAGTTTGAACCACTGACCTTATGGTTAGAAGTCCAGTGCTTATCGTACAGCATCACATCAAGAGTACTATCTTGTGGGGAACCTTCAGGGAGATACATCACCTGTCCGAGAACATTAGTAGGCTGTAGCTATAGCTACGAAAATTCAGCTTCCCCAGCTTCTTATTTGGTGTTGTAAAAATGGCACAAAACTATCCCTCCCACAGCACTCCCTGCTCAATGCTGAGTTTAATCATTCAGTGCAACAGCTATACAAAATTCAGACACCATACTCAAACCATTAGGGGGTTTATTAGGGAGGTTAACAGGTTACAATTTAGGGTCAGAAATGTTCAGGGCACAATTTTTCCAGTCATGACAGCCTCTCCCAAATTGCCCTCTCTCTGCCTCTTGGCCTGGCCTCTGCCCTGCACTAGCAAACTTACGAAGCTCTTTTAGAGTTGCCAATAAATAAATGCCCACAGGACACATCATTCCACCATAAGCCCCAGCCTGAAGCCTGTAGCTCCGTGGGTCAGTAAGCATAGCTCCCTGGATCTGCAAACCTAGCTCCCCAAATTACTTGACTGGAAGCAGCCCACTCTACAAACAAACCTCCTGCCCAGAGTCATTCTATGGGTTGTCCTTCTACTTGCTCTATGGGTTGGGAAGTTTCGTGCTCTGACTCTTGGTACTGCTGCTCCTCTGTCACTCCTCCAGGGCCACAGCTTTCTGTCCCTAGTGGAGGAGGTTTAATATGCAGGGGCCTCTGGGTCCACAGACTGCACTCCTCTCCTGGCTCTTCTTTGATGGGAGTGAGATCCTCCCTCCTGCTTCTGAGATGACTCATTTTGAACCCAGCAGGATAACATTGACCAGTACCCTCATTAGATTCCCAAGTGTCTACAATCACAATCCTATCAACAATCACTCACAAGCGAATCACATAATCCATCAACATCTTCTCCCTTCTTCTCTTACCCAGACTTAATCAGGAAAGAGTCCTTTCATGGGAGTTTACAAAGACTACAGCTAGAAGAAACATTAGATAACTCACTACACCGCAGGTGCCATGGAGTCAGCTCCAACTCATAGGGACCCTATGTACAACATAACAAAATACTTTAAAGACCGCAGATTAAGCATCTTAATAGAGCTTTCTCAAAAATTGGAGATGTGTTATTTAGTTTGAAGAACTGACTCATATTAAGTTGTATTACAAAATTCTTAATCATTCAGTACATATCTAACCATACAGAACACACTCTCTTACATTGCTTTGAAAGCAAAAAGTGGCACTGTAATGAAAACATGGTGAATGTCTGAATCCAGGCCATTTTTCTTAAAAGTGGTTAAGATCATGCATGTGCTTAGAATGTTCAAACTTTGATTAAAAATAATTGTCTCAAAGCTGAGTGATGTAAGACAAAGTACTTATTTCAGAGACTGCTTCCCAGATGTAATGTGGGAGTAAAAACTGCTATCTTAAGGGTGGGGTGGGAGTATGAGGCTTCAATGAGAGGATGTATAGAAAGGAGTAGGGGAGAAAACAGCCAGGGCTGGACCTAGAAACCACACAAAATGCCAGAAGAGGAGGTGGCGTTACTGCTGAGTTCCATAGCAAGGCAGCGAGGGTTTCTAAATTCCATCTGCCTAAGGGCAGCACTGGATTGCAGAATACAAGGTCAGCAGTCCAAACCTACCAGCTGCTCCTTGGAAACCCTATACACCGTCACTATGAGTCGGAACCAACTTGATGGCATGTAACAGTAACAACAGGGTCCGAATTGTGAGCTTTGCTGACATTGTAGGATAAGCACTGGACTGCTAACTAAAAGGTTGGTGATTCAAGCCCACCAGTGGCTCCTCAGGAGAAATATGAGGCTGCCTGCTCCCACAAAGATGTACAGTTTCAGAAACCCTATGTAGGTTTGCAATGAATCAGAATCAACTCGAAGGCAGTGGGGGTTTCTAAGGTCAGAATTGGTGGAGCCAGGGACCAAGTTGAGCTTTCATTTTGTGGATTCAAGAGGCCTTTGTTGTTGTTGTTAGGTGCCATCGAGTCGGTACCAACCCATAGTGACCTTATGCATAGCAAAATGAAATACTGCCCGATCCTGGGCCAACCTCACTACTGTTGCCACACTGGAGTCCATAGATGCTGCCACTTGGCCAGTCCATCTCATTGGGGGTCTTCCTCTTTTTCTCTGGCCCTCCACCTTACCAAACATGATATCCTTCTCCGGTGACTGGTCCCTCCTGACAATATGTCCGAAGTATGAGATACGAAGTTTGGCCATCTTGGCCTTCAAGGAGCAAGAGGCCTTAGCTGTGAGGAAAAGAAGTTTGCAATGAGTAGACCAAGAATTTTAATACCAGCTTATTAAAAAGGTATACAGAGTAAGGGGAAGGGGTACAAGCTTGCTGCACACCTTTTCCAATTTTACATCATGCCAGAATTCCCTTAATCTGTTTGAATACCTGCCTCTTGATCCATGTCCAGGTTCCGCATAAGCACCATTAAGTGTTCTGGAATTCCTCTCCTTCATAATATAATCCATGATTTGTTATAATTTCACAGTTGAAGGGGCAGCGTTTTGTTCTGTTGTGCATAGTCACCATGAGTTGGAGACGACTTGATGGTAACTGGTGGTTGGCGGTGATGTGCCATGGAGTTGGTTCCGACCCATAGTGACTCTGCATAAGGTTTCCGAGACTGTAAATCTTTATAGGAGCAGAAAGCCTCATCTTTCTCCCGCGGAAAAGGTGGTAGTTTTAAACTGCTCACCTTGAGGTCAGCAGCCCAACATGTAACAACTACACTACAAGAGCTCCTTTGATGGTAACTAACAACAACAGTAAGGCAGAGCCACAAGGATGAAGACTCTAGGATACACATGCACTATAAAAATAAGCTTTGGAGTGTGTAGACTGCTTCATACATGTGCAGGAAATCCTAGATTTCTTGCCAACTTAAGCCACATAGATAGCTGAAATGCTGCCATTGTATGGACATATCTTTTTATTGTTACTAATTTTACTGCAGGGCTTTCACTTTTATGCCCCTGTACAGCCGGAGAACTTTGATGTTTAGGAAAAGCATAGGAGATTCTGAGGCCTCTTTAAGTGGGGTGGTTATTTTTGTGTGTTTGTTTTTTTAGTAAGATGGAAAGAAAAGGTTTGAGGACAGGACAGAATGGAGACCAAGAAGAACCTTCCAAATCTTCTGAGTCAGATCTTGCTAATAGAACTCTTGACACAATGGTGAAGCGCTCTACTAGCTGAGGTGACGGGAGTTCATACTCACCCAGAGAGACCTCAGAATACAGGCCTGGTGGTCGGCTTCCAAACGGTCTCAGCCTGGAAAAGCCTATGGAGCAGTTCTACTCTGCACACCTGGGGTCACCATGAGGTGGAGTTGATTCCATAGCAACTTAACACGTTTTCTTGAATATTATTAGGATAGTACTGAATATCAGTTCAATTCAAATCCAAGAATCAAAACACTTTCCAAACAGAAGGTAAAATGATCGGGGATCTGTATGTCATCATTTCCATACATTTATAAGGCATTTTTCAATTCTATATCTCCTGGAGTGGCACTGTAGGATCAGCACTGGACTGAGAACCACAAGGCGTTCAAATCCACCAGCTGCTCCTTGGAAACCCTAGACAGGGTCGCTATGAGTCAGAATCGACTCCACAGTACTTAACAACAGGCTATATTATGTATATTTATATAGCATTAAATATATATTTAATATTACATTTCTTTGGTTGTTGTTATTAAGCGCTGTGGAGTTGGTTCTGACTCATAGCAATCCTGTCTAGGGTCCCCAAGAAGTGGCTGGTGAGCTTGAACCACCGACCTTGTGGTTCAAACCAGCCTTGCAGTCTAGCACATTAACCCACAGCAGGACTCCATTTCTTTATATAACATTAAATATTACATTTATTCATATAACGTCTTATTTGTTATGTAAATATGTGTAATGTGTGGTGCTATAGGATAAGCACTGGACTGCTAACCGCAAGGTCAGCAGTTCAAACCTACCAGTCATTCCTCAGAAACCCTACACAGGATCGCTGGGAGTCAGAGCCCACAGGATGGCACTTAACAGATAATGTGTGGATTCTTATTTCTTACAATTCCTCTTGAGATTAATGAAGCATTTGTTTTCAAACAAGGAAGCTAATGTGAGTCAGATTACTTGCTACAACGTTAGATAATGGGTCAGTGATATGACCTAGTTGCTTGATTTCTGCTCATTCTCCTGGCGTCTTGACAATTCTTTATTTCCTCTGTTGGGACTATTTTTCCAAATTATTTATGAGGAAGTATTCTAGTATGTGGTGTGGAGCCCAGTTCAGAGGTCAAGGAACCAGAGTAAAGTGGGTAAAGTGGCATAGGACTAGCAAGTGCTGTGGGAAGCTGTCTCGTGGGTCCTGGCCATGCTGGGAGGCACCCTGTTCTTTGCTCAGGCCCTGGGGACCTTCTTATCCCACTGCTCCTTGGTTCTGGGGTGGCATCTGGAGTTTTTCTGTGACCTTTGGGTTCACAGTAAAAAACCATCAAGTTGGCCCCAACTCATGGTGCCTGTGTGTCTCAGTAGAATGCTGCTCCATAGGGTTTTCAGTGGCTGATTTTCCAGAAGTCGATCGCCAGGCCGTTCTTGATTTATTCAAACCTCCAACTTTCCCATTAGCAATGGAGTGTGCTAACAATTTGTACCACCAGGGACACCTTTTCAACAGTATTGACTCAAAATAGAGGTTTGGGGAAATGTTTATTCATACAGGTATGTTTCTACTATCCAGAATGTACTTTTGACTTATTAGTCATATACTTATGACTAATCATTTTCTCCACCTGGATTTTTTTTTCCCCCCAGATAATAGGATTGGCTATGGGTCAAGCTCCTTAGACCTTTCCTGTTTCCTCCTTTAATGGGAAAAAAACACACTATCTTTCCATACTTAAAATGGAATCAAGTCACTTCTTGTAAAATATACATCTTGGGGAAAAACCCATTGCTGTTTTAAACCTGCTGTGCTTCCTCCCATTCCCCAGTTCCTGGTACAGGATATTTGTGCTCTCTGCTTTCCACCTGAGACTGTACGAATTTATCCAGTTATTTGAGAACACGCTGCTTATCTTCAAACTGCAAAGATAGTTTTCCTTATAAGCTACAATTTGTTTTTCATTCATTTTCAGATTTGTAGTATCTTCTTTGCTTCAGCTTCTAAAATAAACAGTACTACACATCTGCTGACAAACTGTTAGCAGCATTATTAGCGTTTTTCAAATAATTTAATGCTTAATTATACCAATGAATGATTTTAGGTTGAGCTATTAAGATTGAACCAAAGAAAATAGTCATTAAACACACATACACACACACACCAAAAAAACAAAAACAAAAAAAAACAAACCTAAGGCTAAGAAACTTCCAAGAAATACTATCAAGTCTGTCTTTTTATATCAATTTCTTATATTACTGACCTAGGGCTTAGTAAGTTCTCAGCTTGCTGGAAGAAATGGGATGGGATAGGGTGTTGTGATTGATTTTTTTTTAATGGAAAAAAAATAAACTTTTGGGTGATGTGACTTCTAGTCATTTTCTTGCAAGGCACTGAAAGGCCTGCTTTTATCTATTTTCTTTTCACATTCTTCAGATAACATAAGAGCATGTTGTATCTGAGGGGTTTTATTGTATTGAAGACTGACTAAAGTCCTTCAACATTTCTCTGTGTTTTGCAAGCAGGCACAATATTCCCCCCACCCCACCCCCAGCCCCCGCACATAGCCACAAGCATATCATGTGCATAGCATGCATAGAAAACTAGCATGCCTTATTTGTGTATAAATACTGTAGTTTGGATTTGGGCAGTATAAGTCACTTCTTTGGGCCTATCTGGAATGGCAAACTTTAAAAAGAATTCTATATTGAAGAAGGTCATTCTATCATGTTGAACAAGAAACTAAGTGACTTGTGTTTGGTGTTCTAGGGCTATTCTTAGGCTGCTAGAACAAACCTGCTTAATTTTAGACTCCAGAGTTATTCTCAATCAAGGGTGGAACCACTGCTCTTCCCAGGGGCATATGAAAATCGGAGGGAGACATTAGAGCCACAACAATGACTTGGGGCTGGGGTAGGGGCGGGGGGTCTGGCATCTACAGGGTGAGGGTAGCAAGCCGGGGACAGGGCCACACAACGAAAATCTTTTCACCTGAAGTGCCCCTAGTGCAAACGAGGAGAAACACTGAGAGAAATCTTCGGCTTACAGAATATTGGAACATAAAGGGTCTGCACATCTAGTTAAACTTCCTTGTTCTTTGGAAGAAAAAATTGCGTGTCCACATTCTACTTCTTGTATATTTTCCCTTCACCCTTTGCCCCACATTGCAGTTTTCATCAGAAACCACAAAGCCCCCAAGATAGACTTCCTTATTTCTAAAACAACTTTCTTAGTCATGACTCAAGTCAGTTTTCTGTAGGGAACCAACACTCATGTTCTTCACTAGCAAAATCTATTGTTAGAAAAGGCTAATAAGCCTCTAGTCCACATGTCCTGTAGGTGTATTTGGAGCGTGGGTAATACATGCGCAGTGCTGGAACCCTCCCCATGAAAGCGAGAAGCCTACTGAAGGCACTGAAACAAGGGTTGGCTGGAACCCACTATCGTGAATTGTCTTTGCTTTTTGCCCTTTGGTGTAGCTGCTCTGAAATGAGAGAATGTGTCTCAATAGAAAGTGATGGGGCCCTGGGGCTGGAGGTCAGTCAGCCTGAGCCTGTTGCCCCCGAGGCTGTCACCTCTGGATCATTGTGGAGAGGTTTGCCAATAAATGATGGAGGAAGATTTACAAACACAAAGTCATACATAAAATGCTTCCATCCATGTAGCCCCATCCTGGCCTTCAAGGGTGTGGATCTGTACGTTCTAGAGGCCTACTGACCGGCCAGAATGCTCTGGTCCAGTGCACCCAGGACACTTGCTGCCAACATTGTTTGCAATTGCAGAAATATGGTCCCAAACCATTTTCCCCACAGCCCTCACTTGTCTATTGGATTCGATATTCCATTGCAGTGGCCACACAGAATTCAGACACCACACTCACAGTTAAGGGTTGTATTGGGGAAATTAACAAGTTACAATGCAGGATCCGAAAATACTCAGGGCACAGTTCTAGTCAGCTGCTGATAAATGCCCACAGGACACACTACTCCACCAAGCCTCAGCCTGAAGGCACTCAGCTGTATTTCTGCGGATCAGCAAACCTAGCCCCCACACTTAAATGCCTGGAGGCACCCCAACCAAGCCTCTTGCCAAAAGTCACTCGGCTTTACTTGCTCCACAGACCAGAAGTCCACTGCCCTGTTATGCTCTGCTTCTTGGTTCTGCTGCTGCTGCTCCTCTGTCAGTTAATCCGGGGCATCATGTTTTTCTGTCCATGGTCGAGGAGGTTCAGTGTGCAGAGGTCTCGGGATCCAAAGGATGTGTACCACTTCTGGCACTTCTTTGATGGTAGTGAGATTTTTCCCTCCTACTTCTGAGCTCTGGAAGCGTAGTGATTATGAATCTGGCTGCTAATCTCAAGGTCAGCCGTTCGAAACTACCAGCTGTTCTATGGGAGAAAGATGAGGCTTTCTGCTCCTGTAAAGATTTATAGCCTTAGCAACCCTGTGCAGGGTTGCTATGAGTAGGAACCCATTCCACGGCACATAACAACAACAACTTCTGAGATGGCTCATTTCATACCCATGTTAGAGTTGCAAGCTTTTACAATTACAATGAACTCTGCTAACATCCACAGCTGAATCATGTCATCTTATCCGTATCTTCTCCTACTTTGTCTTTCCCAGACCCAGCAGGGCAGAAATGTTTGGTGAGAGTTACAGATTCTGACTAAAACAGACATTAGATCATTCACTTCAGCACAGTGATGCATCACTCACATTGCTGCTTGCCAGAACTGGAAGTGACCTGCCACCTTCCACTCATCTGAAGACAGTGGGGGACAAGTCTTGCTTTTCTGTTGGGGGTCTGCATGCCTCCGTAGACAAGGAAAATACTCAGGAAGTATTTGTTGATTGAATGGGGTGAGGAAATCACCACAGCCTAAATGCACTAAATCTGAAAGTTAGATTCCCCTTAAATAGTTTTAAAGTTTACAAGCTACCAATTATATTTCTTCATTCCCTCCTTCCTCCCACTTCTTCCATCCTCCTTCCTTTCTCTCCCTTTCTTTCCTTCTACTGAATCTCTCTTTCTGAAGCTAACAGATAGCACAATCACTCATTTACTCATTCATCCAACTAACACTTGGCTCCGGGGCTATCTCCTGACTTCCCGGAACTAGGTCAGGGCCGGATGTGAAAATACAACAGGCAACAACATGCTCATTTTCCAATACACAACAGAGAAGCTTGATGTTAAAAAAGATAAACCTAGGCCCAATTACAATTGTCATACATGCTAAGGGAAAAAAGGTTGTTTAAATAGAAGACATAATATTTGTGGTGGTGGTGTGCCCTTGAGTCAGCACTGACTCATAATGACCCTGTATAGGGTTTCCAAGACTGACTGGTGGGTTTGAACTGCCCACCTTGCAGTTAGCCATCCAGTGCTTATCCTACATCAGAGCTCTAGATGGTGTAGATGGAGCCCTTGGTGACACCAATATTTAACATACTCAGCTGCTAATTGAAAGGTTGGAAGTTCAAGTCCACCCAGACGTGACTTGGAAGAAGGGACTGGTTATCTCCTTCTGAAAAATTAGCCACTGAAAACCCAATGAAGCATAGTTCTACTCAGAAACACATTGCAGTAGTCAGGAGTCAGAATCAACTTGATGGAAACTGGTTTTAATAGAGGCCTTAGCCACATGTAGCTTTTAGAGGAGTGTGATTTGAATTTCTATTTAGAATGGGAGGTAACCAGGAGGAGATGTGGGAGTTGCACCAGGTGGAGAAGGTCTATAGAAGGCCTGAGCCATGAGCACTGGCCTGGGGGGCATCACTGAGCCCCAAAGAGGGCAGCTTGGCCTCAGCCAGAATGTGGTGAAGGTGAGGCAGGGGTGAAGTGGGACCTGAGCGGAGAGTAACAGAAGCCAGCTCATCGTTTGTCCTGTGGAGATACGGAAGCCATGGGAGGGCTTGCAGGAAGAGCAGGACAGGGCCACCTGCTAGCTCACACTTTAGAGAATGCTTAAAAGAAGAGAGCTTGGTTGGTCACCTTCCAAAGCATCCCAAGCACTCTTCCTTCTCGTACACTGATCCTGTTGCTACTGAGTAGCCTGTATAGTGAGTGGGAGTTCAGTCATCCATTTTCATAAACAGCCATCCTCGGGACATTGTCCCCTCCCACCAGTCAATCACCCCCATAGCAGCACTAGAGTGTAGGAGTCAGCATAGCAGCCAAATAGGGGGGTGATAGAGGGACTCAGGAAGGAACCCAAAAGATGGAAAGACATTTGGGGGAAGAAATGGAGAGGGATTTAAAAGATACCAAAACGGTGAAAGCAACAAAAGGGAAGCCGGAAGTTGAAATGAAGAGGAGGGGTGAAGGCAAGTGACATTTCACACTGACTGGGAACCTACTGTGTGCCAGGTGCTTGGCTAGATCTCATTTAATCCTCTATGAGCAGTACCTGCTTCTACAGATGTGGAGATTCGGGCTAACCTCCCTTGTCTGCAGGCTCTCAGGCCCTACTTTAGTCAGAACTTTTCTTTAGCTCCTTTATCAGTTTTGGCTTCAGCCACTCTGGACTCATAGTTTAATGGGAAGAATGGAAATTTTCATGCCTGCCTTTATTGGGTTTGGCAGAATATCCAGTGATCAGTCTGACCCAACACCTGACAGGTAGAATATAGAAGACTTTTTTTCTTTTCTTTTGTGCTTTTAAAAACTTTTTCAAATGCAGTAAAGGCTCAAGAAGACCCTCAGGATATATACTTATAATAGCAGCAACAGCTCTTATTTAATAAGACTTGTTCCAAGCACTGTGTGGGCTCTTGGTCTACACCCGCTCATCCCAAACTCATTATTGTCGAGTCAGTTCCAACCCAAAGCAATCTTCTAGGACAGAGTAGAATTGCACCATAGGATTTCTGTAGAGATGTACAGCCTTGGTTCTTTCACCCAAGAGCAACTGGTGGGTTCAAGCCACCAACCTTTTGGTTGGCAACCAAGCACTTTAATCACTGAACCACCAGGGCTCCTTGGTCTATACCAAACCCCCTAACAAAAACCACTTTCACTGAGTCAATATTGACTCATAGAGACCGTGCATAGGGTTTTTAGGCTGTAAATTTTTCTGGGAGCAGAAAGCCTCATCTTTCTCCCACAAAACAGCTGGTAGATTTGAACTGTCAACTTTTCAGTTAGTATTCCAGTGACTCTTAAACTTGAGCATGCATCAGAATTACCTGAAGGGCTTGATAAAACAGAGTTTCTAACTCAGCATGTATATTAGTTTTCTGCCATTGCCTAACAAATGATCACAAATTCAGTGGCTAAAAAACAGCACTCCTTTATTAGATCTCACTTCTTCAGTAGGTCAGAAGTCCAGCACAGCATGGCAGGGTGCTCTGGTCAAGGTTTTAAAGGGCTGAAATCAAGTTATCAGCAGCTCCCCTATCTTGAGGCTCTGGGGCAGAACTTCAGGCTGTTGGCCAAGTTCACTTCCGTGAGAGAGAGGACTGGGGTCCCATGACCCTGCCGGGACTACTGTAAGTCCTAGAAGTCACTCACATTCCTTGCCACATGGTCCCCTCCTTGTCAAAGCCAGTGACAGAGAATCTCACGTCAAAGTGATTGGGGAGCCCCTCGGGCTCACCCTGGACAATCTGTCTTTCTTAAACAGAAGTAAAATCCGTCATAGTCTGGGGATTATGCAGGGTGTGGACATCAGGTGGTGAGGTCTTGGAGGCTTTTTTAGAATTCTGCCTACCACAGAGGTGAGAGTCCCCCAGGGCTCATGCCCAGACCCATCTCATGCCCAAGCCCAGACTTTGATTAAAAAGAAAACTTAGTCCAGCATAAGAAGAAATAGAGAGCCATTTATTGATTCTAAAAATCCATCTTATTTTGAGTGCTCTTATCTGCTTGATAGTCTACAAATCTACCCTTCTCAAGGTTAAAATCTGTATTAGTTTCCTGTTGCTGTAACAAGCCACCACAAATGTAATGACTCAAAACAACATAAATGTATTGTCTCACAGTTCTGAAGGTCAGGCGTACCTTTAGAAAAAATTGGCCACAGTGGGCAAAAATCTGGCAGTCAGCAGGGCTGGTTCCTGGTGGAGGCTTCAGGGGAAAATCATATCCTTGCCTCTTGCCAGTGCCTAGAGGCTACCCACATTCCATGACTGTGGCTCCGAATCACTTCCGCTGTGCTTCTGCCATCACATCAGCGGCTCTGACTGACCCTCCTCTGAGAAAGACCCTGTGATTACATGCCACCCAGCTGGATCTTCTCATCTCAAGATCTTTAATTTAGTCACATTTGCAAACTCCCTTTGGTATATTTGTTCTGTTAGGTGCCTCCAAGTGAATTTCAATGCTTAGCAATCCCCTGTGCCAGGGTAGAACTGCCCCAAAGGGTTTGGTTTTCTAGACTGTAATCTTCATAGAAGCAGGTGGCCTGGGCTTTTTCCTGGGGAACAGCTGAATGAGTTCGGACTGCCTACCTTCTAGTTAGTAGCTGAGTGCTTAACTGTTGCACTCTCAGGGCCCTTTTTCGGTATGAGCCTTGGTGTGATACTGTAGGATAACAACTGAACTGCTACGTTGGCAGTTCAGACCCACCAGCCACTCTTGAAAACCCTGTACAGAGTCGCTATGAGTCAGAACCAACTCAACGGCACACAACCACAAGATAACACATATATAGAGAATGTGAACATCTTTAAGGGGCTATTATTTGGTCTTACCACAGAATCTAAGAACCGTATTTAAGTGGATTATAATATATACACTTATAGAACTTCCACGTGTTAGACCCTGTTTACACAGATCAATTAGCACCCACAACCACCGCATGAGGTAGGTTCTGTTATTATCCTATGTTTACAGATGAGGAATCTGAAGCACATAGGAGTTAGGTGCCTTGACCAAGGTCACATAGCTAAGAAGTGGTAACACGAGGCTCTAAACCCCGGCAGTCTGACTCCAGCATCCGTGTTGCCTCTCATTGTTGTTAGGTGCCATCAAGTCAGTTCGGATTCATAGCAACCCTGTGCACAACAGAATGAAACACTGCCTGGTTCTTTGCCATCCTCCTAATTATTGTTACGTTTGAATCTATTATTATTTTCACTGTACCAATCCATCTTGTTGGGGTCTTTCTCTTTGTCACTGACTCTACTTTACCAAGCACGATGACCTTCTCCAGGGACTGGTCCCTCCTGGTAATATGTCCAAAGTATGAAAGAAGTCTCACCATCCTGACTTCAAGGAACATTCTTTCTGGCTGTACTTCTTCCAACACAGTGCATGTTCTTCTAGCAATCCATGGTACTTTCAGTATTATTCTTCAATACCATAACTCAAATACATCGATTCTTCTAGGGTCTTCCTTATTCCCTGTCCAATTTTCACATGCATATATGAGGCAATTGAAAATACCATGGATGGATCAGGTGCACCTTAGACTTAGTCCTCAAACTGCTGACAGCTGTGCTTGGAGCTCTGGTAGCATAGTGGTTATGAATCGGGCTACGAACCGCAAGGTCAGCAGTTCGAAACTACCAGCTGCTCCGCGAGAGAAAGATGAGGCGTTCTGCTCCTATAAAGATTAACAGCCTCAGAAACCCTGTGCAGGGTCACTATGAGTCGGAACCGACTCCACGGCACATAACAACAAGAACAAAGAGGTAATTTGTGGCCAGTTTGCCTAGTGCAATATATCATTTGATTTCTTGACTGTTGCTTCCCTGAGTGTTGATAGTGGACCCAAGCAAAATGAAGTCTTTGACAACTTCAATCTTTTCTCCATTTATCATGATGTTACTTATTGGTCTAATTGTGAGGATATTTGTTTTCTTTACATTGAGGTACAATCCATACTGAAGGCTGTGGTCTTTGATCTTCTTTAGTGTTTAAGTCCTCTTTACTTTCAGCAATCAGGGTTGTGTCATCTGCATATTGAAGGTTGTTAAGGAGCCTCCCTCCACTCCTGATGCCCCACTTTCATAGAATCCAACTTCTGAGATTACTTGCTCAGCATACGGACTGACTAAATATGGTGAAAGCTTATGATCCTGGTGCTTACTTTACCTGATTTTAAACCGTCTTGTGTCACCTTGTTCTGTTTTAACAACTGCCCCTTGGTCTATGTACAGGTTTCTCCTGAGCACAATTAAGTTTTCTGGAATACTCATTCTTCATAATGTTATCCATAGTTTGTCAGGTCCACACAGTTGGAATCCTTTGCATAGTCAATAAAACACAAATAGACATCTTTCTTATATTCTTTGCTTTCAGCCAAGATCTGATATCAACAATGATATCCCTCATTCCACATCCTCTTCTGAATGTGGCTTGAATTTATGGCAGTTTCCTATCAATGTACTGTTGCAATCGTTTTTTTAATTATCTTACACAAAATTTTATTTGTGATATTAATGATACTGTCCAATGATTTCCACATTCCATTGAATCACCTCTCTTTGTAATGGGCACAAATATGGATCTCGTCCAATCAGTTGGCCAGGTAGCTATCTTTAAAATTCTTGGCATAGATGAGTGAGTGCTGCCAGTGTCTCATCAGTTTGTTGAAAGATTTTCATCAATTCCTGGAGCCTTGTTTTACGCCAATGCCTTTAGCGCTGCTTGGACTTCCTTCCCTCAGTACCATTGGTTCTTGATCATATGCTACCTCTTGAAATGGTTGAACACTGTTACTTTTTCATACAGTGACTATGTATATTCCTTCTGTCTGCACCGTTAAATATTTTGCCCATAGAATCCTTCAGTGTTGCAAGCCGGAGTTTGAATTTTTTCTTAAGCACTTTCAGCTTCAGAAATGCTAAGCATGTTCTTCCCTTTTGATTTTCTAACTCCAGGTCTATGTACATTTCATTATAATACTTGATTTTGTCTTTTTGAGCTGCCCTTTGAAATTTTCTATTCAACTCCTTTACTTCCTTGTTTCTTCCATTTGATGTACCTTCTTTATGCTCAAGGCCAAGTTTCAAAATTTCTTCTGACATCCATTTGTGTCTTTACTTCCCTGTCTTCTTAATGACCTTTTGCTTTCTTCCTGTATATTCGTATTTTTAAAACAAGAAGTTTATTTAAACAATAAGATGCTTGACTTTAAGGAAAACTATCTAGGATATATTTCTTTTAGAGTAATTTACCCCTACTTAAAGATAGATTTCCCTACATGTAACACCTACGTACAAAACGTTTATAAAATTGTCCTTGGTTTTACAATGATAAATGAAAAAACATTAAAATTCTCCAATCGAACAAGGTGTGCAAGGACTTTTTATGTTGTTGTTTTTTGTTAAACAGTGAGAGCAAAATAACTTACTAGATTATAAAGATCAGAGCTGAAGGAGCATGCCACTAATGGAGGAAGGGGGAACTTTCACAGAACCAGTATTTTCTCCCATCCCATCTCCACTTGATGTCCGGTCAAAACATACCATTGGCCATTTTAGTGAAAAAGAAAGAAAGAAAAAAAAAAAACAAAAACCCAAAAACAAACAAAAAATGCAATATGCTTGTGCACATGCACCAGTGACTTTTGTGTACAATAAAGGAGTGGGGACGGGGAAATGAAAGAATAGAGAAAACTATACTGTAGTAATCAAGATGTGGTGGAACCAAATTATGGTTTTCTAATTGAGAATATATTCTTGGTCAGTAGGAACAGAGTTCTGGAGTAAAGTAGCAGGCTCCTTTTTCAGAAGATACCTCCTGCCTGCTGCTGGAAAACATCAATGATATCTTCATCCTCCATTTCCAACTGTGCAAGTGTATCTGTTTCATTGATTGGCTGCCTGTCAAATTGGAATCTGATCTGCCTCATTGACAAACCCTGTCATTCACAATAGGCTTTCATTAGTTTACTAAGTGGTGTATGCCTCTTAATCTTAAACTGCCACAAAACCAACCTGCCTTGCCACCTTCAAATTAATATGATCATTGTTCTCAGTCTTGACTCCTTTCTTGGGTTTCTTGTCGGCCATGGCGAGCGACTGAGTCTCCTCAGCTGCTGCTTCACAAAAGAGTACCAGGTATGCACCGAATGAACGAACATACAAGCAGTACCCAGGGGGGCAGAAGAAGGAGGCGGCAGTGGTGGAGGAGGAAAAGGGCGCATGTTCGTCATGACCTGTTTGATATTCTTGATGTCATCTCACAACACTTCTGGTCTTCAGTCATTAGTGTCTGTTTTTGAGATGGTCTCTAAATTCAAGTGGGATATGTCCAAGGTTATATTTTCTTCAGCTTCAGCCTGACCTTGCATCTGAGCAATTGATGGTCTGTTTCACAGTCTGCCCCTCGCCTTGTTTTGGATGATCATATTGAGCTTTTCTAGCATCTTTTCCCACTTATGTAGTCAGTTTGATTCCTGTGTGTTCCTTCTGATCAGGTCCAGATGTGTGGTCATCTTTTATGTTGTTTGAAACAGGTATTGGTAATGAGTAAGCCGTTGGTCTGGCAAAATTTTATCATGGTATCTCCCACATAATTTCTATCACCAAGACCAAATTTTCCAACTACTGATCCTTCCTCTTTGTTTCCAACCTTCGCATTCCAATCTCCAGTGATTATCAATGCATCTTGATTGCATGTTTGATCAGTTTCAGACTGATGAAGTTGGTAGAATTCTTCTATTTCATCATCAGTGGCTTTAGTGGTTGGTGTATAAATTTGAATAATAGTGGAATTAATTGGTCTTCCTTATAGGCGTATGGATATTATGCTGTCACAGATAGCATTGTACTTCAAGATAGATCTTGAAATATTCTTTATGATGATGAATGCAACGCCATTCCTCTTCAATTTGTCATTCTAGGCATAGTAAACCATGTGGTTGTCTGATTCAGAATGACCAATACCAGTGCATTTCAGCTCACAATGGCTAGGATATTGATCTTTATGCATTCCATTTCATTTTTGACAACTTGCAATTTTCCTATATTCGTGCTTCTTACATACTATGTTCTAATTGTTAAGGGATATTTCTCCTCCTTCTGAGTTGTGCCCCATCAGCAAGTGAGGGTCCCGAAAGCTTAACTTCATTCATGTCATTACGGTCAAATCTTCTTTGAGGAGGTTTCTTATGGATGAACAGATATATGTGCAGGGCGGGGGTGGGGAGGGGTCCCTGGGTGGTGCAAATAGTTAATACATGCAGCTGCTAACTGAAAGCTTGGCTGTTCAGGTTTATCTAGAGGACCTTGAAAGAAAGGCCCGCTGATCAACTTGCAAAAAATCAGCACCTAAAAGGAGCTCTGGTAGCGTAGTGGTTACGAATCGGGCTGAGAACCTTAAGGTCAGCAGTTCGAAACTACCAGCCACAGGAGAAAGATGAGGCTTTCTACTCCCGTAAAGATTTATGCCTCGGAAACCCTGTACAGGGTTGCTATGGGTCGGAACCAACTCGACGGCACTTAACAACAACAACATAAGCTCTATGGAGCATAGTTGTACTCTTGCTTGCAACAGGAAATATATGTGTAAAGGAATCCTTGTGTGGTGCTATAGGGTAAGCATTAGACTGCTAACCACAAGGTCAGTGGTTCAAACCTATCGGCCACTCCTCAGAAACCCTACACAGGGTTGCTATGAGTCAGAGTTGACTCGATGGCACTTACCAACAACAACAACAAAGGACAAGAAGCCAATCTCACTGTCTTTCCCACCTCTTACCTGCCCGTCTTCTTACCTGCCCGTCTTCTTATTACCACTCTATTTGTTAAGAGGTTACAATCAAGATGGTGAAGGAATACAATCCTGTCGCACACCTGTCTTAATTTTAAATCATTCAGTGTCCCCATGTTCTGTTCTAACAACTGCCTCTTGGTCCGTGTACAGATTCCTCATGAGCACAATTAAGTATTCAAGAATACTCATACTTCGCAATGTTGTCCATAGCTTGTCATGATCCACATAATCAAAAGCCTTTGCATGGTCAGTAAAGCACAGGTAAACATCTTTCTGATATTCTCTGCTTTCAGCCAAGATCCATCGGACATCAGTAATGATATCCCTCGTTCCACGGCCTCTTCTGAATCCAGCTTGAAACTCTTGGAAGTTTTCTATCTATGTATGCTTGCAGCCGTTTATGTCTTACCTTTAGTAAAACGTTACTCTCATGGGATATCAGAGAGATTGTCCAATGATTTCCATATTTCATTGGGTCACCCAAAATACGGGGACATGTTTTTACCACCCTTTTAAAACCAAAACCAAACCCACTGCCATCAAGGCTATTCCAGCTCATAACGACCCTGTATAGGGTTTCTGAGCCTTTACCAGGACAGACAGCCTTATCTATCTGGTGGGTTTGAGCCGCTGACCTTGAAGTTAGCAGGCCAGTGCTTTTTCCATAGCCCTACCAGGGTCCTTGTTGTTGTTGTCGTTAAGTGCCATTAAGTTGGTTCCAACTCATAGCGACCCTATATAAGGTTTCCAAGGAGTGACTGGTAAGCTTGAACCACGGACACTGCGGTTCAAACCAATCTTGTAGCCCAGCACATTAACCTACCGCACCACACGAGGACTCCTGCAGGGGCCCTTAGCCTTTTAAATTCTAGCCCTATTCCCCAGTCCCTTATCCACAAGGCTTTCTGTAAGTCATCTAATTAGATACTGAGGTAGGATCTTTAAATCAGACTTCACTGATCACTGTCTCCATCCTCCCCACCTCGAATATACCCTGAGCGCTTGTTGTATGCAACATACAATCCAGACCATGTGTATTATCTTGTATATTATCTATTTGCAGGCTTGAGAGCGTCACTGTAGGAACAGGAAACTGTTTCAGCCTTCTGCAGAGTATGGGACAACTGGTTTTGGCTTCAGTGTTTTTTGATTAATTTGCCTGATCTCTGAAAGGAATGGCCAAGCCTTTTTGTAGCTCCAGTAAATATTTATTGAGGTTCTTCAGTGCTCCAGGGCCTGCAGCTAGGTCTGCCCTTAGTTTAGTGGAGAAACCAATTTAAGTTCATGGTGTTGTGAGAATTTATAAGAAAAGTAATTCGAGCCAGTCATAGGGATCAGGACGGCACGTAGCGGATGATCTTCCATAAATGGTGGTTGAGTGGATGTACAAATGAGTGATTTTCCTTTAGACTTGAAAATCCATTCTTAATCACAAACTCAATGTATGTGCTCACGGAGTATGCATGAAAGGAATGGGCTGTGCCTCACCTCCAGGTAATCAGCACCCAGCCCAAGAACTACCCACCTGTTCAGGGAATTTTCCTTTGCGGCCTGAAATGTTTCCCTTAGTGATGCATTCCTCTGAGATTGAGACTTTGATCTCTCCAGATTTGCTGATTAAAGACAAATTCTTTGGCAAGGCTGCTGTCATTAACCCTGAATGGAAAAAAGTTTGTTAGATAACAGTCTTGTTAGAAGGAATGTCCAGAGGGTGGGGCAGTCTCAGTGAGGAAGATCCTGGGGTGGTAAGAAGAATGGAGAAAGTGACAGAGGAGATGAGAAAGGAACAGACATTGGGGCATGTCAGTGACAAGAAAAAAGTTTGATAATTTGCTTAGAAAAGGCATAGAACTGGAGGTCATACGCAATACCTGATATTTCAAAGAACATTGGGTTTTCTTAGCTAGGCATACTCAAGGGCCTCCAGATTTTCTTGTGAGATCTGTCCACAATAATTCAGAGCTTCAGCCCAACTCTCTGCTATAAAAGGACATAATCAATTGTCCGTCTGCTGACAGACATACCCACAATTAAGTGAGAACATCTCATTAGATAAAGACAACTTGCAGGAGAATTTCTCAACAGAAAGGGAAAATAAAACTTGCCCAGGTGAAATAGCCCCTATTGTCAAAGAGAAGTAGTTAAGAAATGGGATCTGTCAAAAATTGGTATTACAAAAATTAATGGCAAACTTGGAAATTGTTCATAGCAAATACAGTGTAAAGAAATGAAAATTCATAATACCAAACTGCACTATCAAAAGGAGGGTAGATTACCTCTCTGACTCATGTTTAACTTATGGAGCACGTTTGTTAGCCATTGAAAACTATATGCATTTAACCTATGAGAGATCTTCTAACAGTTGTGGAAAAATGGAATTAAAAGATAATGGAATTTTCCCACTACTTTTTTTTTTTTTTTAATGTTTTATTGTGAATTACATGATAGTTTACATGGGGGAACTTTAGATTTACATTCATTCCATCGTATATCATCTCATTACCATGGTTCAAATCCCCTCCATGCATCATCAACCACTCAAAGGGTATATCCCAGAAACCCGCCCCCTATCCTTCCCCCTCCTCCCCCCAGTTTTTGGCTCACAGTCCCTTTCCCTCTCTGGGTCCAAAGTCCCCAGTTGCTTCATCACTCTGCGTCATCATCTCTGCCTCCATCTCAGGCATCTCTGTTTCTCTGGGTAAGGTCCCACTCTCACTACTTTTTGAAGCCCCGTTGTTTATGCAGGAGTGGGGGGCATTTGTTTGTTTTAAAATATTTTTCTTATTACCAAAATGATCAATGTTCACTGTGAAAATTCTAGTACATCTAGAAAAGCACACAAGAAAACATTGAATCGTCTGTAACACCACCTTGCAAGTTTTTTCTTTTCACGAAAATGGTATTACAATGGTAAACATTGTTTTTTAATATGGTCATTTTTTTTTTTTTTCCGTTGTTGTTGTAAACATTGTTTTTAACTTGCTTTTATCCCTTTAATATTAAGTCATTAGATAGTTCTGCACCTCTTTACTTTGAGTGACTCTTTAGTCTCTTGAGAGCTCTAGTGGTCTAATGGTTAAATGCTAGGCTGCTAATCAAAAAGTTGGCAGTTTAAACCCACACAGCACCACCGTCCTCAGTTAGTTAAAACACTAGCAGGTGGATCAAATTTGCTCCTGTATTTTTGCAAGAACGCTTTAAAGCACTGACTCAGCAGAATCATCTTATAAGAGACTATCTTAAAAACCTCAAACTGAAAATACATGACCCTCAATCTACTTTCAGATCATCTCTCCAACCTCCTCTTCCATGCTAGTTGTACCAGAGCCATTCTGTCCTGCATATGGCAGAAGTTGTAAGTGCACTCCCATCCTGATTCTCAGCTTCCCTGCGGTGGCCCAAGCTCAGCTCATCTCTTACTGATCATCAGTAAAGAAACTAACTGTGGTCGATGGCCATCTGAGCAGACGCCAGGTCACCCCTGTAACAGTGAACAGCATCTCCACCATGGATTGCATGGAACTGGCATTTCAGAAGTGGGGAGTCACCTATAGGAATGTGCTATGGCAGCGATTGGGGTCCTGCAGGAACATCAAGGGGAGTGGCAGTGTGAGGAGTAAGCGACACTCTCCTCAATGTATTATTTGATGGAGATCATTCTGTGTAGACCATTTGAGCCTCTGATCAGCATGTATCCCTAGCATCTCATGTTGCCCTCAAGTTGGCTCTGACTTCTGGCAGTCCCATGTCCACAAGGAAACGCTGCCTCATCCTGCGCCACCTTCACAGTTGTTGGTCTGCTCAAGTCCACTGTTGCGGCCACTGTGTAGTTAGTGACTTACTCCAGTACTATGTCTGCTCTAGTCCCTAAGGTTTTCATTGGTTAATTTCTGGAAGTAGATCACCAGGCCTTTCTTCCAAGCTCCTTTGGAACCTGTTCACCATGGTTAACCCTACTGGTATTTGTAATACCAGTGACATAGCTTCTAGCATCACAGTAACATGCAAGCCACCACAGTACAACAAACTGGCAGGTGGTGGGTCTGCTCATAGCAGGTGACAAATGTATTTTTAATGAATTGCTACAGTAAAACCAAAAAACAAGCCTACCTCGTGGAGTTGATTCTGATTCACAGTGAATTTGTAGGACTAAGTAGAACTCCCGAGGGTTTCAGAGACTGTAAATCTTTATGGAATCCAGTAACTTCAACTTTCTCCCACAGAGCAGCTTATCGGTTTCAACCTCTGACCTTTTGGTTAGCAGCTCAGTGCTTAACCCACTGTGTCATCAGGGCTCCAAAAACTCAAATACCTTTAGGGTTGGTCAGGCAGCAGCTGTAATTGAAGAGCAGGTGTGAGACCCCAGGTGGGGCCACAGGTCTTTGGAGAGAGCACAGGTTGTTTCCCCATGGAAGATCTGAGTCTCCTGAGTCATATGGGAACAACATCTTCCCTTTTTTTCCTATAGAAGTCAGAATTCTGTTCTATTGCAATGGGAAAACTTCCAATTTCTTTTAAACACACACACTCACACAACACCTTACTGTCATTTCAATTTCAACTCACAGTGACCATATAGACCAGAATACAACTGCCGCTTCGGGTTTCCACCTACACAGGGTCTCTGTGGGTTGGAACCGGCTCGACAGCACATAACAACAACATAGTGTTTCCAAAGCTGTACATCTTTACCAGAGCAGACTACCACTGACCTTCGGTTTTTCAGCTGGGTGCTTTGTTGTTTGTGCCACCCGGGTTCCTTATAATTTGTGACTTTTGGTGACAAATGCTTTAAAAATGTTGAGAGCCACCATTTGACAGTCAGGAAAGCAGCCTGGCCATTATGAACCCCATGGAAAGCTTTGATGCATTTCAGGGTCTAGTGCAGAGGTGGGGCCCAAAGAGCATGTCTTCTTCCAGATGATTTCCCATGGCAACATGCTGACGGGGATTTTGCTGCCTACCTGCTCTTTGTCAGGGCACACGGACACCTGGGTTTTCCTAGTGCACAAGTTGGCACAAGTTGATGTATCCGATTCGTGGTGGGGTCTCATTTATTCAGTGTTTATAGCTTTCAAGCCTTTTTGAACCTTCAGTTACCCGTGTGATCAATTAATCATTGTGATCAATCAGCCACGGAACAGTATTGTGTTACCTTTGCAAAGATGAGAGGATGTACTTCCTCATGCTCTTATTTATCAGACCTTTAAATAATCTCTGAAGACTGCAATGTCAGCTTAAAAGGAGCAGGTGTGTTGTGGCCCTGGTGGCACCTCTCAGCTTCAGACAAGGACATGCAGAGTAAATGGTGACAGGAAGAGTAGACGAGGGCACTCAGACAAGAAACCATTTGGGGCTTTTAATACAGGCCTGGCTACAAAGGAGACTTAGCAAGGTTATTGAAAACTGCCTTATAGATTTTAATACAGAAAATCTGTTAAAAGTTTACAGAAGCTATTGCTTGGGCCCAGCTCTTTTTCACCTTTCCTCTGTAACCTCCTCACATTTTGGATTTTTGACCCTCATGGTGCTGTGGGTTAATGCATCAGACTGCAAAGCCGTTTTAACTGCAAGGTCGGCAGTTCAAGTTTACCAGCTGCTCCTTGGAAACCCTATACAGGGTCGCTATGGGTTGGAACCGACTCGACAGCACTTTACAACAACAACAACTGTTGACAGGGTGACCCTGCCCCATGTTTGCTGCGGACCTTCTTTCTCAGCAGCAGCAGCACAAGGCCGGGCCTGGGCAGTGCCTGTGTCTATCCCCTGAGATAAGTGTGAACTGTGGCAACAGAGGGAAACAGAACTCAAGTCATGCTTTGCAAACAATAGATGGGTAAGGGGAGCAATAGTACTAATGAAACATGCACACCTTAGAATAATCAACCATTTGAGATCAAAAGGGTAAACTCTGTTTACCCAAGAACAGAGTTCAGAAGGGTTAGGAAAGAAGGAGGAATGGAAACACAAAACACTGGGAAGAAGTGGGATGAGTGATGTTACAACAAGGGGATTGCAATCAATTACATGAAACAAAATGTGTATGAATGGCTGAGTGGAAACTGATCATCTGCTTTGTAGAGGAAATGACTTACTGGCAGTGGCCCCTTCTGGGGTTGGACACAGCTGGGCACAGCTGGGTAGAAGGGGACCAGGTGCTGACTGCCAACTGGGGATCACAAAGGCCAAGCATGGCCTGCCCACTGCCGGACATGGGTGCGAGATCCTGCCCAAGCTCCTGTCACTGCAGTATTGTGCCCTGGGCCGAAAGCACATCAAAGCAGAAGTTAAAATCGGTAATTAAAGCAAGGTGGGTCCGGAAAGAAGTAGACTAAAGAGAGCAAATAAGCAATGATTAATTAGGGTAGCTTTGGCCCCAACAATCTCTAAGTAAATGTTACCTCACTTCATCCACGTCTGCTTGCCTCCCTGTTTCCAAGTCATTAAGCAGAGTTTTGATTTGCCTATGGCAGTTTCTTCATCCTAACTATTCCCAGCAGTACGTTTCCAAGAAGTTCCCGCACGGTGGTTAACCTCCTTGTATTAAGGAAAGATTGAGGTAATAAGAGAACCAGAGTTAATGGGATTGGAAGCACACGTGGAATTTAACAAACAAGATGAAATCTTATGAGAACTGTGACCTTTGTCTTAAAGGTATAAACTTGCCACCCTCTTCCTCCAACTTTCCCCCCAAGTAATCAGTGCTTTTCTTTTCAGATTGAGACTTCTCAGTAGTTGGGAAACCAGCACCTGCCAATTTCTCTGATAGAATCATGGAAACCCATTAGAAAATGAACATTATCTTAGGTCATCTGCCACTCCCTGTGCCAGAAGCTTTTATCAGTACTCAAGCAGTAAATTCCTGAGCCTGACTCTGACCTGCCCTGAGCCCCTTCCCAGATGACTTGTAAAAGTGAACAAACAGAAGTTCCTTGAAAGGTATCAAAATAAGAACATTTCTCCTGTTCTGTTGCTGACATTTAATCTTCATGAAGGAGTCCAAAGGAAATTGAGAATCGAATCACACATTATGCTGAGACAAATGGTCTCCACACTCCAATTGCAAATCTCATTAGTGAAAGATTTATGAGGACATCTGCTGATAAAGTCACTTTATTTTTAAAATTCTATGCAAGTTCTGTGTGTTGTTGTTAAGTGCTGTCGAATCGCTTCCAACTCATAGACTTTGTGTAGGGTTTCTGAGGAGCACCTTGCAGTTAGCAGTCTCATGCTTATCTTATAGCACTACATCTTACAAAACATGCGCTGACAATAGAAATTTGAAAAACACCAGGTGACGTATGTAAGTTGACTGTGTTCTTCCCACACCTCAGAGGACTGTGTTGGAGACCACTGCCCTAGACCCACAGGAAGAAGGAAGCACAAGGACCCATGCAGAGTGACAGTGCCTCAGAGCTGCCCCCCACCCACCCCTGGACCTTATGTCCTGTGAGCTCCCACAGAGCAAGGAGACTCCTTTGGAAATGTGTCTGGTGCCTGGTGAGCATCCGGGCCTCTGAGCATAGCACTGCTCCACTGCTCATGAGCCTCTAAGGCAGGTGCCCCTACCAACGCAGTCCACCTCCTGTGGCCACAGGGAAAGCCAGGGCCTTTGCACAGACCAAACACAGGATGGCCTCAGCTAGCAACACCAGTGACCATGGCCAGTGAATCCTGGCTCCTAACCTGTGACGCAGGGGCTCTCCCTGGTGACCATCCCTGAACTTGGACGTTGTTGAGTTCCACAAGTTCCTGTCCCACATTGGCAATGTGATGGGGGAGCTGCACAGTGAACTGTGTTGTCCTCAGGACCACTCTACTGCAGTAGGGAGATAGCCCAGGAAGAACATTGGTATTGTTATGCCTGGCAGGCTATGGTGAGAGCCAGTTGGTCACTGGGAATAAAGGAGGGAGGGAACCTTTCTGTGATAGGCTTTCAAGGATGAATAAGAGTTTAGAGGCAGAGATGGGACAAGGGACAAACCAAATGAGAACAGCAGGCACTGTGGCCAGAAAATGGGGTTCACTGCCCTGCTGGCAGCAGCCTCCTCCTCACCAGGCACCTTGCTTGCACCTTTGCCCTACATTGTATTCTGAACCCAGGCACTGGGGTCATTCTGTTCCTGTAGAAGTCAGATCATATCCCTCCTCTGCTCTGATCCTCTGACACCTGACCTCAGTCAGAATATTCTCCAGAGTCCTTCCAGGTGGCTAAGTCTTATGTGCCACCTGCAGCTTTCCTGGGCCCTGGAGACATTTGCGCCTGCTGCTCCCTCAGCCTGGAATGCTGTTCTCCACTTCCTCATAGTTCACTCACTCCCTTCTGTATCACCTTCTCAAGGGTACCTTCCATCCACTCATCTACCCTTTCATACACCCATTCATGCACCCATCCATCTGTCTACCCAACCATCCATTCACCTACCCATTCATTCACTCATCTACACATCCATCCATCCACCCACCCACCCATTCATCTGCTCACCCATCCACCCACTCATCCAGCCATCTACCAATTCATCCACACCCTCCTCATTTATCCACCCACCCACCATCTACTCATGTGCTACCCAACTACCCATCTGCCTAGGGAATGTTCTAGGTGTAGGGATTCAGTAGTGGATGGATGGGTGGGTGGGTAGATGAATGGATGAATACTTTCGGAGCAGTAGAAAGTCATTGTAGTTCTTATAGGAGAGGAATGTGATACAGGCTTGGCTTTGGGACATTTTATGTTACGAAAGTATACAAAGTATACTGACACACTGAGAAATTATCCCCAGTGAGACCAGTTAAAGAAGTGTTTCAGCATTCTGAAGGGCTACCTCAAGTGGTGTGGTGGGTGTGCGAAGTGGAGAGTTAGACACGCAGGAGAGTAGGACATCCTAGACATCCCGAAAGCCCAGCCAGAGCGATTGGAAACACTGGAGATACCTGCCCCAGAAATGGGGAAATGCACAACAAAGCCGAGGGGCACTGCCACTTGGCCATGCCAGAGGAGAGCCCTAGCTGTCCTAGCACAGTGTGTTCCTCTGAACCCCCGGGTCCTTATCTGTGAATGGGAAACAGGAACGCAGCTGGCACTGGACACGGACTGGTCTCAGACACTGTGCTAGCTCCTTCAGCCGCCAGCACAACTGTGACAGGAGGACAAGAACCCTGTGCTCAGAGTGTTTTTAGAGTAGGAAACGTAAAAGATGAGTAAGAGAGCAAGGTCATTGTGTCGTTCTTTTGTGCAGTCGCTGAGGTTGGGGAAACGGTGCCTCACTTTAGAAAGGGAGGAGTTATAAACGTGAAATAACAAGGAAACCATTCCAAATTCTCTCAGAAGCTGAAAGGTCAAATAAAATGTCTCTTTAGAGTTAAAATCAATGCAACACCACCTTTTGTCTTCATGGAGTGTGCAGTTTTCCTTTCCAAGAGATCTTTTGTAGGTGCCTCATTCTTTGCTCAGTTTTGGTTTGTCCATCAAAGTCAAAATTCACTTTCTCTCTCAGGTCAGTTCATTTTGTGCGGTTTCAGCCGGTGGCACATTCCTGTCACATTGTAAACTCTTTGGGATTTATAATGAAAGCGCTGAGGTAATCCAAACTGTGCTGTAGGAATGCTGTAATGGGAATGATGGAATTCAACAGAAACCTCAGTTTTTCCTCAGCTGAAAATAGAAGCTTCTTAATGAAAATATGCGCTCACACTGGAGCCAGAGGAGGCAAATACAGGTTAAAGACACGCTTTTATGATTTTTATAGCAAGAATGGAAGAAACATGAAACATCTCCAGCTTTGCCCTCACGAAGACATTTAATTTCTGTTTTAACTTCTGGTTTCACTTTTACTATTTTGAGCACAGTTTTTAGTATGCTCTTCAGAGATACTTACTACCTACCGAGTTCTGTATAGCTGCGGGCATTCCTTTCTCCACTTCACTTAAATCCAACTCACAAGCAAGAATCAAGAATACACTTGTCCCCCTAATCACAAAAAGATGCACATGTAGGAAGCCAACTTGTTTTATACTTCTTCTGGGTCCACTTCTATTCTCTCTGGGGCAGAGGGCTATTCACAAAGTAAATTTTGCCTAAGAGGTTTAGAAATCAAGTCCGAGTATGCAAACAGTCCGCCAGCTCTGCGGATAAAGTTGAGGTGAGCTAAAGTGGTGTCCCTTCTGGTTATGGGGGATAGTGCCCTTGGAGCCCCGGCTCCCTGATCTCTCGGCCAGCTGGGCTGTCAGCGCACCACCATGGAGTTGGGTTATTCAGGGTGACTCCGTTTGAAAACAGTTCACTCCATACTTCTTGCTTTGGAGCCGAGGACACCTGTGCAGATGAATGCTAGATGTCCTCGCTTCTGCTCCAGGGTACTGGATTCAAGGGCTTCAAGTGCCCCCATAGTTGGCAGCCACCATTGTTTTTAAAGCTTTTATTGTGAATTGAGTGATAGTTTACATGAGAGAACATGGTTTTACACTTCTCCTATCATATTTCGTTTCATTGCAATGATTACAATCCCCTCTGTAAATAGAAAGAAGTATTTGCTTCTATTCCCTCTGTCCTTTGGTGTGTGTTTTTTGGTTGTTGTTTGTTTTTTTATGTACACAAAAACACTCAGGAATATATAATCATTTAAACAACCAAAGGACACAGTTTGCAAAGCTGCCTTCCGGCCACCTTTCTCTTTCCATGAGTCTAGAGTCCTCAGCTGCTCTATCTCTCCATGTCAACATCTCTACTTCCATCTCTAGTGTTGCTGTTTCTCTGGTTAGGGTCCCACATTCCGCTCATGTTCTTCTCTCTTGATGGTCCCGGACTGTAAGATTTACTACTTCATGTGACAAAACTTCTACCTTTACAGTTGTGACAAACACATTTAGTCATGATAACAATTACTCACTATTGAATCATAAGAATCTTATCTCCATCTCCTTTCACCTGGCCCGTCTAGACAAGATGAAAACTATTCAGTGGGGATTCTACCTTCCCCCGCCGACTCTGAAACTAAACTCCCTCTTGAAAATTTGTAAGCCAGTCACACTTCGTGCCTTTATATTCACTCCCCCCACCATTTTTTGTAGTCAGTGTCTAAATTGCCCATCCCTATCAATCCTGTATACTGAGGAGATAGGCTTGATCCTTGATGTGAAGACTCCTTCCCTCTCATTTGGTATTCTGAGCTAGTATACCCATAAGTATAGGTCAAGTTCATCAAATTGTAGCAATTTACATTTGTATCCTTTATCAGATTTCTTTATCTTCCTCTAGTTGAGCTCTGGTCATCAAGCTGTGGAAGCGAAGTTGAATGGGTACCGTTGGTAGCCACCATTTTAATCACTCCCTATTCCTGATCTGAAAATGGAAGTTCCCAAGTTTGCTCCATTCATGTCAGATGGAACATAAAATCAATTCAAAGGCAGGTAAAGAATTGTAAGTGTGCTTTGGCTTTTGAGACAGTCTAAAGCAAGATTGGAATACTGATGTATCACTGTAGGATTAACACTGGACTACTAACTTCAAGGTCAGTGGCACTTAATAACAACAACAATGAAAAAATTCTCTCTTTTCTTTTGATTGTGAGTTGGGTGCAGATTTATAGAGCAGATCAGCTTTTTATTCAGCAGTTCAATAAATGCCCACAATGTAACCTCACTTATCCCACTTGCTCCCCGTGTTTCCCATTTCCATTCCTCCTCCTGTCCTAACCCTCTGAACTGTGTCCTTGGGCAGATGCTGCCCTTTTGCTCTCAAATGGTTGTTTACTCTCAGGTGTGTGTACCTTCCTCCCTCATGTTATTGTTCCCCTATAAACCTGTCTATTGTTTGGCTGTAAGTTGAGCCAGAGGTGAGTTCAATTCTAGCTGTGAAGGATGACTAAGGATCATAGCCTCTCTCTGACCAGTTAAGCCTAGTCTTTTTTATGCTTTTGAGATTCGTTCCACATTTTTCTCCCACTCTTTACAGGACCTTTTAATGTCACCCCTTACAGAGCAGTTGGTAGTGGTGGTTAGGTACTAGCTAGTTCTTCTGATCTCAGTGTCCTGGAGGCTGAAGTTTGTGTAGTCTGTCCCTCCACTGGACTGTTATTTCTGTGTGTATTTCTTTATTCCTTTTTGCTTCAGACAGGGAGAGACCTTAGACTCTTTAAAGACCCCAGTCACCAACAGTTCTCATTTAAACAGGTCAGCAGTCTCAACTACTTTACTATTCTATTTTTTTTTTCATCCACAATAAAACCAAAATTATAAGTTTCGGTTAGCCCAGTATTACTATGTCAGATGAACAGAATGTTCCAGACTTGTCCAGACAACTAACCTAAAGGTCATCAGTTTGAACCCACTAGCCTCTCCACGGGAGAAGTATGTGGCAGTTTGCTTGTGTAAAGGTTTACATTCTTGGAAACTCAATGGGTCAGCTCTCCTCTGTAGTATGGGGGTCACTCTCCAGTTCATGGTGACCCCATGCACAACAGGATTCGATCATTGGGCTACAGAGGGCTTTTGCTGGCTGATGTTTCAGAAGTCCATTGCCAGCTCCTATTTGTCTGGAAGCTCCATTGAAACCTGTTCATCATAGAAACAGGCCGGGAATCAAACCCAGGTCGCCCACATGGAAAGGGAGAATTGTATCACTGAGCCACCACTACTCTGCTTAACTTGTTGTTAAGTGTTGTCAAGTCTCTTCTGCCTCATAGTGACTCTGTCTGAAGAGAATTTCAGAGGACCAGCTGGTGGGTTTGTGAGAAATAGCTGTTGGGGTGGTCCATCTTCAGAATCAAGGAAATCTTGTGGGGAGCAGGTTGGCATGACAAAAGGGAACTCTGAGAAGAGGAAGAGACTAGGTTCACCTACTAGACTCTTCTTTAAAATACAAATACACCCATCAAGGAACTAGGGGAAATTCATGGTGATGGGTTGAAACTAAATGAGAATGCTCCTGTTAGAAACTAGTAGGCTCTGGTTTGGAAAAGATTATAAACTCCAAAGTACCAAGTAGAGGGGAAATGGAGGAGGGGCTTTTTCAGAGTTAGGTTAATAAAACTCTTTGTCAAATGGCCATGGGGACATCTGCCCATGTCTATGGGGGCTGGGCACCCAATTTTGCAAATTCAAAATAAAGAAAACTTCACTCTCACTAAAATGAGTACAGATTGGATTACTTGAGTGTTTGTCAGTATAGACATTTCTCACAGGTTTGAACCTCCAACCTTGTGATTAGCAGTCTAGTGCTGATCCTACAGCAACCACATCAGGACTGGTAGTTGGTGGTTATCCACTGTGGAATTGGTTCCGACTCATAGGTACCCTATCTAGATTTTCCGAGGCTATATATCTTTACAAGAGCAGAAAGCCTCATCTTTTTCCCACGGTACAGCTGGTAGTTTCAAACTGCTGACCTTGAAGTTAGCAGCACACCTTGTAACCACTACACTAGCAGAGCTCCTTACATCAGGACTAGAGACTGCTTTTTAAAACAACTTGAATGCTTTGAGGGTTATGATAAAATTGGGGAGAGTGGAATAACCTTAGAACCCAGACTGCCACAGGCACCTAAATTGGTAATGTGTTGAGAATGCTTAAAGAGTTGGGATCCTTTGAAAAGACAAGACTGGAGCCGGTCCTGGTGCTCACCAGACCAGGCAGCGCACCTGGAAAGGGCAGCCAGGTAACTGTGGTCTCTGTGGTGCTGCTACTTTGCCTGTTTTTGGAAAAAGGATTTTGTGTCTGAGCCCCTAAGCAGGACTTCTCAGTGTTTTAGGTCTCACCTCTGGAGACTTGAGTCCCTAAAACATTTTTGGATCTGTGCCCCCAAATCCGGTTGTTGTTGTTGTTGTTAAGTACCGTGGAGTCGCTTCCGACTCATAGTGACCCTGCATAGACTTTCCGAGGTTATAAATCTTTACAGGAGCAGAAAGCTTCATCTTTCTCCTGTGGAACGGCTGGTAGTTTCAAACTGCTGACCTGGAGGTCAGCAGCCCGATTTGTAACCACTATGCTACCAGAGCTTCTCCCAAATCCAGTAGTAGCTCTTAGAAAATGATCAAAGTGTGTTTGCATATTCCTAGTTCTCAAATTACAATAATAAAGTTTTCAAATCAAAGCCCCAGGATTACTTTAGGATCTCTTCTCACCATCCCTTAATAGGGCAGTGAAATTCAAGTGGGAATTGGGACATTCATCCAGTAAAGTTTAATTGGGGTGGGGGGACAACACACTATATTTCAAAATGAATTCCACTTTTTTCCCTTAAAAAACGGAGTTCATTGACCAAGACAGATTTCAAAATGTTTTCTGTAATTCCCCAAATTGAAACTTTTGTTGAGTTTTTCAGGACATTGCAACGATCAAACAAGTCACCAAGACTTTGTTCTCCAGGTTTCCCAAAGCCTTGAAATTTCCCAGGAAGGTTTCTCAAGGCTAATTATTTTACTAAGTGTTTACTGCTGTGGTGGACCTGGCCCCTTTTCTCCTGTAACATTTTCCATCTGCAGGAGGGTCGTCCCATTCAGCCGGGAGCATGCTGTCTGAGAGTTGAATGGAATTACTACCAGTGGAAACTATGCTGCAAGAGGGCTTGATAAAGCAGCTGCTAAGCAAACCTCGGCTGCTTTTTCCATCCTCCCAAAGCAGAGTTAATTAGCATAGGGAAAATGACTAAGGTGCTGACGTCACCTCTTTCCAATAGAGACTCACACTTTGTCCCTGTCTGCCTGCAAGCATGCAGTACTTGACTCAGGAATTTGCTGTCCAAACAGGATGCCCTGGAAGCGGCTCTTCCCCGCCCTCTCCCCCACCCCCCAAGGGGCCGGCCCTCAGTGCTTTATAAACGCCAGCTCCTCCTGGTAAAAGAACCTCACTCAGGACTTGACTCCGTGGGTCTGAGTGCTCTCTCTCACTGTACGAAAGCAAGATGCACTTTAGAAACTTTAACTACAGCTTTAGCTCACTGATTGCCTGTGTGGCAAACAGTGATCTCTTCAACGAAAGTGAAACCAGGGTAAGGTTTCTAATACCATGCGGATTCTGGAGACTTTCAAAACATTGCGTTTATCTGGACTATTGTCTGAAATAGTTGGGTGTATGTAGCTCTTTTGTGAGTTCTGGAGTTTTGCAGTAAATCCAAAATACTTTTTTAGCTTTGAAAAGCAAAAGCTTTTCAGTGAGAGAATTTCTACAGATCTCTGTATTTGAAAACATCCATATACTTGATCAAATAATAAGGCAGAATTTGGCCATTTTGAGTTGGAATTGACCTGACAGCAACAGGTTTGGTTTTTGGTTTTATGTTGTGAGTAAAATTTCAGACAATGACTAGAATGCTTCCGTTTTACAGCCAGAACTCAGAGTAAATTGATTTTATTCTAGGAAATGGGTGTTGGAAAGGTCTTTGTATGTTTTAAGGAGGCTTAATGGTGCCCTAGGTTAAACATTGGTCTGCTAACCAGAGGCTGGTTGTTCTACTCTGTCCTATAAAGTTACTATGAGTCGGAATCAACATGGTGGCAGTGGGTTTGGTTTGGGGTTGCATGCCTTGCTAGTCACTATGAGGGTCTGTCCTCAAGGTTTCAGGCAACTCTAGCTAAAGAAAATGCATCTATAGTACCATGATACAGCTGGGTGAATATTAATATGTTAAGAGTACCTCCTGGGAAGCAGCTTTCATTGATGATAATTGATATGATTAATATCCTATCACTGGGCAGTTTTCTCCTTCATTTGATTACAGTGCACGATTTTTCAGTAACAATTCAGCTGTATGATTGATTTTCAATATCACAAACAATTTACGTTGTATGCTGTGTTTGAGGGGTGGTGTTTGTGTTATATGCTTCCTACCCACATACAAGGGGGCTTCAAAAGGTTCATGTATACAAATTCCATTATCTTTAAATTCCATTTTCCCACAGACTTTTGGAAGCCCACTTGTGTGTATGATATATGTTATTTGTCAAATTTGACCTCATAATTGTATATGATGCTTGTGGGCTGGGACAATAGTTTTTAACTAGGTTGTAGAGCAATCTATGTGTAAAAGTACTACAAATTGAAGGTATTTATTAATAATAGGCTTATTGTGAATAAAATCCTAATTTCATTTAGGTAAGTAGAAATGCCATACAACAAGTATAATAAATAACTAGACTGAATTATCTGAAGAACGATGAATGTTTTTTAAGAGAATAGTGTAACAATAGGATGCCTATAACTGATAATGTAGTTTCTCTTGTGTCCTGGGCCTGAATTCTAACTTATATTCTGAAAATATTCATCGAAGTTATCTAGCCTAAATGCTGAATCAAAACTAAGCACTTGGTCACAGTGTTTATTGATGAGGTCATGCAAAATTCCAAATTTAGGAGGCATACACTTCTGCCAGCAACCGGCCCATGCTCCAGAGAGGTGGAAGGAAAAGCTTAAGCAGCCAGAGGAGAGACTACGCAACAACTCTGCATTCATTCACACAAGCCTTCTCAAAAACCCTCCCTGGAAAATCAGAGCCTTTCATCCACTAAAGAAAAAGCCAGGGAGATGCAAGCAGAGCAAGTTTGCAAGCTGTTTGTTCCCTTCTCTTTTAACAAACCTGTAGGCAGGTGGATGTGGGACCTGACAGCCTCTCCTGCAGGCACCCCCACCTCAGTCCCCCACATTACCCCTCCACCCCCCACCCTGTTCAGCTGTGAAGATCCTGGGAGATGTTCTGTCCTATTTAAAACTCTCTCTCCATTCTGCACTTAAACCACAGCTTCTCATATGTGTGTCACAGTACTAGCGGGGGCTCTGCTTCCTTCTCTGCATCAATCTTGAGATCCCAACTCCCAGTCCCCCCCCCCCCCATACCCTCACTCCCCGGCCTGAGAGCTCCCACCACTGGCCTTGAGTGTTTAATCTGGGGAAAAAAAGACTCACAAACACCCCAACTCAAAGCCTTGCAGTGTTCCCAGAAGCCTTCTTCTTACTTTCTTATTGGAATTCTGGGGAATTGCAGTGGCCTGGGAGTCCAGCTACCCCACCTCTGCCCAACCCCACCCAGGACCCAGCCTAGGGGGCCTCTGGTCAGAGTTGTTCAGAAACCCGGGGGAGCTGATGAATTCTGTTGTCCAAACCTCAATTTGGAATCTCTGAACTTTCGCTTTTCATTCTAAGAACTAGTAATGTTTCCTAATTTTTCACTAATACCTGTAACACTAGAACCTAATACATGTATTAAAGCCAGCCTACAAAAAATTGGCCCGTTTGTAATATATTGATATTCAAAACCTGGATTATTTTAAAGAGCCAAAAAATAGCGGACTGAGGTAAAAGCAAGAGTGGATTTTTTTGAGCCACTCTCTGTACATTAAGAAACACAATTTTCATTTACTTCATCACTCAATAAAATGGTTTTCTCAAATTAGCTTCAGGATTATGTTTGCCTTCAGTTGGTTTGGGGACTGTTGATCAGAATCTCTCTAGAGCTGATAGGGGCATTGCCTTATGGGAGAAAATATGAGGCCAGAGTTTGTGACATGTCTGTTTTTGTTCTCAAGCACCATCGAGGTTGAGTCGGTTTGGACTCAGAGGGACCCTGTATAGGGTTTCCAAGGAGCGGCTGGTGATCTTGAACCGTACACCTTGTGGTTAAAACCAACCTAGCTGTGTAGCGCATTAATCCGCAGCACCACACCAATGACGTGCCTAAGTGGGCCGAAAGGAGGGGGCATGCTTTCATCAAAAACAAAAGAAGAGGGTCACTGAACTTGCTGAGCTGCAGAACAATGAGGGTGGGAAGCTGCTTGGGTTAACTGAGTAGTGACTGAAGGTCATTGGACAGGGCAACTGGCTGGCCAGAGGACTACTAAATTACCAAATTCTGCCTCCTTGGAAAATGCTTACTTTTAAAAGGTTATTCTGTTAACTATAAAAGTGTGTAATTATTGATCATCGTTCTGCTTAGGAAATGCAATATCAGAAGCCATATACTCTGACTGTCTTCTGTAGACACTGGTGGTGGTGGCTATGTGACTCATAGCGACCGTGAGCTGGGTTTCTGAGGCTATAAATCTTTACGGGAGCAGAAAAACTCATCTTCCTCCTGCAGAACAGCTGGTAGTTTCAAACTGCTGATCTTGAGGTTTGCAGCCCAATACATAACCACTACACTACCAGAGTTCCTTAGGACATTATTGTTGTTGTTAAGTGCCATCAAGTCGAATCCCAACCCATAGTGACCCTGTATAGGGTTTCCAAGGAGCAGCTGGTGAGCTTGAATTACCGATCCTGCAGTTCAAACTGACTTTGCAGTCTGACGCATTAGCCCACAGAGCCACACCAGGACTCCCCTCAGCCATTAGTAAGCCAGTAATCAGTTCCCATCGAGTCAGTTCTGACTCTTGGTGACCCCATGTGTTGCAGAGTAGAACTGTTCCTTAGTGTCTTTATGGCTACAACCACCAGGCTTTTCTTCCAAGGCACCTTTGGGTGGGTTTCCAAGCACTTAACTCAGGGACTCCGTACCATCACTTTTATTTCTCTCTGTCTCGTCTAAGAAAGAAGTTCTGGAAATGATTGATAATCACTTCCTCAGTAAGAAGTGTAATATGGGGGTCTAATCAAGGATCAGTCCTGGTATGGCGCTGTGAGTTAATGTTCAAGGTCGGTTTGAACCACAAGCTCGGCAATTCAAGCTCATCAGCCGCTCTTTGGAAACCCTATGCAGGGTCACTATGAGTCCAAACGGACTCGACAGCACTGTAGGATAAGCAATGGACTGTTACCCTCATGGCGGTTCAAACCCACCAGCCGCTTCTCAGGATCGCTATGAGTTGGAACCAACTCAGTGGCACCTAGCAGCCAGCGACAGTCAAGGATCATAGTTGGTTAAATGTTAACTTTGTTTGTTTTTACTGTAACTTTTCAGGCCAAGTTTGAATCGCTCTTTAGGACTTATGACAAGGATATCACCTTTCAGTATTTTAAGAGCTTCAAACGGGTCAGAATAAACTTCAGCAACCCATTATCTGCAGCAGACGCCAGACTCCAGCTGCATAAGACTGAGTTTCTGGGAAAGGAGATGAAATTGTATTTTGCTCAGGTGAGTCGGGTTCAGTGATGTGCCTACTTCACCCTCCCACCCTGTTTTCTGAAACGGTTGATATTAGATTACATTATACATTGATTTTTAACCCAGAATTCATCCTGAGAAAGGCTAAATGTATATTCTTTTAAGTTTTCAATGTCTTATCTATCTTAAGAGAAGCAAAATGTGTTTGAAAGCAGCTTTGAAATGGCCCCTGATCAAGATTTTTTTTTGACCAGCACCAGGCAAGCAGACGCCAGGCAGTAAAGTGAGGGGGGAAGACAGATTTATGGGCCACAAAATTCTATATGAAGAAAGAACTGGGCCCCAGGGATGGGAGGGGGCAGAGAGGACACTTCCAGGATTCTGCTTTTCTGGGCAGGTGAACCCCATTCAGCCTCTGAGCCCCCTGCACCAGCATGCCAGCAGGTACCATGGAGAGACTTTTCTGCCAGAGGGAGGAAAGCTCCCCAGACTGGGACGATCCTCCTGCAGTTTCAGCATAAAATGGACTGGGATGCTCTGCCCCCTAGTGGCTAGTGCACAGGCAGCGGGCAATGCCCGCCTGACTCGGCTCCCTGTGAGCCCTTGCTTTTGGTGTTATTCCTTCTAAGAATAACTACTTAGTACTTTCATGACTTTCTTCTGACTCTAAAAGCAATGACATTCTCATTGTGAAAACTTGGAGGGAAACATAAAAGTTTAAAGAAAGTGAAACTGGTAAGATTTGGAAGCTTTGTTCCAGATCACATTCTAATTATAACCCACGTCCTTCCAGTAGATTCTGACTCATAGCAACCCTTTATGGCAGTGGAGAGCCTCATCTTTCTCCAGCAGAGGGCTGGTAGGTTTGAACTGCCGACCTTAGCAGTCCAGTCCTTATGCCAGGACTTCTTTTAAGTACCGTCAAATCAGTTCCAACTCATAACAACCCTGTATAGGGTTTTCCAGGGAGCTGCTGGTGGCCTTGAACTGCCTGCCTTGTGGTTCATAGTCCATTGCTGATCCTGGTGTGGTGCTGCAGGTAAGCAGCACTAGACTGCGAACCACAAGGTCAGTGGTTCAAACCTACCAGCAACTCCTCAGAAACCCTATGCATGGTGGTTAATGTGTCAAAATTGATTCAACAGCACCTAACAATAACTAGGATCGTGGGGCCTTGGTGGCTCACTGCTGCTAACCGAAGGTTGGTAGTTCAAACACATCAGCTGCTCTGTGGGGAAACAGTTGAGGTAGTGTGTTCCTGTAAAGATTTGCAGCCTTGAAAACCTAGGGAGCAGTTAGTTCGTCCTTTTCCTCTGGGGTCACTATGAGTTGGAACCCACTTGGACGGCAACAGGAGCCTTAGTGGCTGTGACTGCAGACCACTCACTGTTGTGTGGCATCATGGGTGGGGGGTCTTGGACCACGTGGGCACATGTCCTAGGTCCCCACCCCGCCTTTGACTCAGAAAAACTGTGTCACCAGAGATGTATCTTTACCATTTGGAGCATCAGTATTTGTTTTCATAGCATGAAGAACTGGAAGAAATTAATTCTAGAACCACTTCTAATCTGTGTCTTTATTTTTTTCCATTTATACTAAATTCATCTCTGTCATTTTCTGTCAGTCACACTCAAGCGTAATCACTTATCCCTGTGCCTGTGAGCCCCACGTCCCTACAAGGCACCTCCAATTGGATTTGTACCATAAATAGAGTTCAAGCACCCATTTACTTTCCCCTTCGACCATTATAGGGTTCATCCTTGAAATCACAGCGCTTCTGCTGCCTAGCTGCGGATTTTTTGTCCTTCACACCGGCCACTCATGAGCTGTTGTTAAATGCTGTTGCTTCCGGCGGGCCCCCACTAACCCTAGCATGTGTTTGCATGTATTTGTTTATCTCCTCAGACTCTACACATAGGAAGTTCACATCTGGCTCCCCCAAATCCTGACAAGCAGTTTCTGATCTCTCCTCCTGCCTCTCCGCCTGTGGGTTGGAAACAAGTGGAAGATGCAACCCCCGTCATTAATTATGATCTTTTATATGCTATCTCCAAGCTAGGACCAGGTAAGCACTGCTCTTTGGCAGGGAGGGGTTGTGCTCAAGACCCATGACACGGCCATGATCTTACTGCATCAGGGACTGTCCCCACTGCTCTTGTCATCACACATGTGGTGCTACGTATCATATTTTGTGAATTTTTTCTATTTGTTCCCTTCTGTATCACTGTAGTAGGTGGCTCAAGTGGTCTGCACTCAGCTACTAACCTAAAAGTTGGTGGTTCAAACCCACCCAGCAGTGCCGTGGAAGAAAGGCCTGGCAATCTGCTTCCATAAACATTACAGTCAAGACAAACCCTATGGAGCAGTTCTACAGTATAACACATATAGTCACCATGAACCAAAATCAAGTTGACAGCAGTAGGTTTGGTTTTTGGTATCACTGTAAGGAGGCCCTATGCAGCACAAATAGTTAAGCACTTGACGACTAGCAAAAAAAAGTTGACTGTTCAAACCCAGCCAGAGGTTTCTCAGAAGAAAGGTCTAGTGATATGTCTCGGAAAGATCACGGCTTGGGAAACCTCCTGGGGCACAGTTCTCGGCACACACACGTGGGATCTCCCTAAGTCGGAATCGACTAGATGGCAGTTGGTTTGGTTTGGTCTTGGGGTCGCTGTCACCAGTGCGATGAGTGTGTGTGCCTCTTCTCACCGCATTCCTTTGGGAAGGTTGTGAAGGAGGCTGTAACTGGTCAGGGGACGGAGCCCTGAAGCCCCTTCTGGCAGGCATCAGGAGACTCCAGCTACCCCTTTACTAAGCATAGCCTGCTCTGTGGCTGGCTCCCCAGCCCACGGATCTGTTGTTGCAGGCAGAGTTGCGGTGGGACTTTGGATATGGGAATAGACCCACCTTCTAGAAGTTCATTTTCAAGGTGATTTAGTCCCTTGAACTGGTTTTCACCAGCCTTCTCTAATTTGGGAAGGAAGATCATAGATCATGCATGTCCTACCCAAATTGTCCCATAGAGGGCGCCTCCCTGCTGCCCTGGCCCCAGAAAGTAGAGGTTCTGGTCATCTAAAGGGACCTGTTCTTCTGGACCCCACTTCAAACCTATGAAACAGGAACTATACCATGGGGTGGTGGGTGGTAGAGGAGAACATCAGGTGAAAGCATTTACAACAGTGCCTAAACCATAGTCAGTGCTCACTGCATGTTTTTAAAAACCAGTGAGATGTTGTTGGCTCTGGTCCTATCTGATAATGTACAGTGAGGAGACAGGGGTGAGGGTCGGGGTGCTCCTGCCCTATCTGTGGAGCAAACCCAATATGTGCTGAGACCATCAACATCTCCTTCCTCCTGGCCAGCAAGCTGATGTTCCTCTAGGAGGAAGCTGTTAGTTTCTTGCGCTACCAGCAGTCTGATATCGAAAATACTGCCTTTCTCAGAACATTATGCTCTCAGAAGTGCCCTCTGTGGTGCATAGTCAGTCACGTTACTTAGGCCCCTCATTGCCTGAAGGCCAAGATCTGATGTGGCCAGTTAGAGGAATGGACATGATCTTCCACCACTCACCACAGTCCCTGACCAAGGGGTAGGAGCAAGGCAGGGGGCCTGGAACCTGCTCGGGTGTTAGAGTTCCAAGTAAGTCCATTCCCACTTGGGGAGAGGTGCAGGCCGTGGAATAATAAGCAAAAAGCAAACGTTCTTCCTGCAACCCATTACTCCTCTACTGAATGCTCATTGGAGAAGCCTTTCTATAAAATAGGCGTCATAGACTCATTTATCCTTGGTTGATTTAACAGTGAGCTTGAATAATAGAGCTCTGGTAGCGTAGTGGTTATGAATCGAGCTGGGAACTGCAAGGTCAGCGGTTCGAAACTACCAGCTGTTCCACGGGAGAAAGATGAGGCTTTCTGCTCCCGTAAAGATTTACAGCCTCGGAAACCCTGTACAGGGTCGGTATGAGTCGGAACCAATTCCACGGCACATAACAACAACAACAACAACATATATATTTTATTTTTTGGCTGTGGTTGTTGTCAAGTACTGCCAAGTAGGTCCGACACTTAGCAACCCTATACAGGGTTTCCAAGGAGTGGTTGGTGGTTTGAACTGTTGACCTTATGGTTAGCAGTCCAGTGCTTATCTTACAACGCTACACCAGAACTCCGAGATGGACTTTGCAAATATGGTCCTAAAGTCAGAGCTTTCGGGATTCTGATCGCTAGATTGGTAAAGATTTGTATAGGAGTTCTCAGCCCCATGGTGAAGTGTACATTTCAAGGGGCCTAAGTAACGTGACTGAGTGAGGGAGTGGAAGCTCTTTTACCTTTCGGGTTCAGTTACAGTAAAAGTCCACTCTCATAGGTGGGATAGAGAAAGGCCACAGCCAACTGCCCTGGAGCTGACTCATGATGTCCCGGTGTGTGTCAGAATACATATGTGCTTAGTAGTGTTTTCAGTGGCTGATTTTTCCAAAGTAGATTGCCAGGCCTTCCTTTCTTCCACAGCACCTCTGAGTGAACTCAAACCTCCAACCAGACACCGCCAAGCATACTAACCATGTGCACCAAAAGTACGTCTTACACTCAGAGGAGTGTCCGACGTAGCATGAGGTGGAAGTCTTACTTAGCTGCTCCCGCCAGTCGGGAGTCAGCCTCGGTGCAGGTCTTCGGTGGTCAGGAGTTCTACTCATTTGCCCAGGACTGTGAAGAAACGTTGCACATAACACATTGGAGGGTAACCCCCTCCAAGCTGCTCTAGGAGTGAGAAAGCAAGCTGAAGCAAACCCTCCTGCCCCTGTTTACAATCCCTAGAATTTCTGCTGTCCCCAGCATTCCACATGAGAACAAAGGAGAGCAGTGATTCCGGCTGCCTTTGAGAACATGCTAGAGAGTGTGTACCGTGCACATAGCGTAAGCCATGTGCTAAGTGCTGTGCCTGTGTTCACTCACTGAACTAACTGTGTGATGTAGATGCCATCATCAGCCCCTTTTACAGATCAGAAGACTGAGGTACACAGGACGGTGAAGTAACGGCCCCACAGGCACCAGTACTCAGTGGTCAGGCAGCTGGCTCAGATCCCAAGCTCTTGACCAGTCTGCTACTCACCCTCACCTTAGCTCCAAAGACAGACTCTTCCCATAGACTAGTGTCAGAAAATGATGCCGGCCGGGTGTTTCAGTTATAAAAAGTTGAGTCCACATCTGCTGGACCAGACCAGCCTGAACTTCACTGAACCTGGTAACGCTTAGGCTGAAATAAAGCAACAGAACCGTGTTCAGTTAGCAGTTGTTAAGTGAAAGGGGATGCTCTTGGAGAGTGTGGTCCCTTGCAGACCCACCTCCCCACCCCAGTGTCCCAGGTGCCTTGGTGTGCACTGTGAGTCTTAGCAGGGCCTCTCGAGGGAGACTCAGCAAGTCCTGCTTCCAGATGGGCTTGTCCACACCTCATCCTTCCCCTGGCCTGATGCTCCTCACAACACACTTTGGGCAATACTGACAGACCTTCAGGTAGCTAGGGCTCCTGGTGGACATGTTCAAGGACATGTTGCCACAGAGTCACCTCTGACTCATGGTGACCCCATGTGCACCAGAGTACAATTGTGTTCTGCAGGGTTTCCAGCAGCTGGTTATTTGGAAGTATGTCTTTCTTCTGAGGTCTCTCTGGGCAGACTTAAACCACTAACATCTCAGTTAATAAATGAATGTGTTAACCATTTGTACAACCCAGGGAGTATAATTAAAAAGGCATTTCCTCCACACCTCCCATATGCTTGGACTTAGTGTTTGACTCACATACACGAGAGTCATCCATTGATAATAGATGTCTTTTTCTGAATGTGCCCCTGAAGAAACACAGAATGCGCCTGCCTGTGTCACTTGGTCCCCATTAAATGTACACAGAAGCTATGGCAAGCAGGCCCCTAGAAGTGTTTCTATTTTCTCTTGTTCTTGGCTCTCGAGGACTTGTCTGAGTCACCCGCGATTATTTTCTTTCCCTAGGGGAGAAGTACGAATTGCACGCAGCCACTGACACCACCCCCAGTGTGGTGGTCCATGTGTGTGAGAGTGACCAAGAGAATGAAGAAGACGACGAGATGGAAAAAATGAAGAGACCCAAGCCCAAAATCATCCAGACCAGGAGGCCAGAGTACACGCCCATCCACTTAAGCTGAACCGGCCCTGGATGAAGAAGTATTCCAAACCATCCTTCCAGGGAGGAACCTTTGACTGTGCAAATTGCCGGTCACTACTTTGGAAGTGGCGGCCGTGACCGCTGTGGCAGAAATCCCAGTCCATGTTGCTCAGAAGAGAACCAAGGCTTTGCCTCCTTGTCCCACTCAATGTTCATGGCACCCGGGACGTCCTGGGCCAATCACTGAGTTTGTGGTGATCGCACAAGGACACTTGGGAATGTCTTGAGAAAAACCGATAATGATAGTATTTTGTACTTGTTCTTTTCTGGTAGGTTGTTCTGTTTGTGCCAAGGGCAGGCTGACCAGTGGGCCCGGCGAGAGCTTTGTCTCTCACCAGCCTGCAGAGCAGACTCTGTACTGGTCTGAAGAGGCGTCATGCCAAGTGTCAGTGCAGGAAGCTTGTTGAAACAACAGATGCAGCGTGTTGATGGTAGTGTTTCATTTCTTGCCCTCATGTTCTAATGTTTGTGCATGTATATTACTGATTTTCAAAGCTAACCTTTGTTCATATGTAAAGTTACACCATGGTGTTTTTACATCTTCTGGGAAGCCAGGAAAGCATTTGAGATCCATCACCCGTGCCAGACCCACAACTCGAATTTTCAACAGCACTCATTTTTTTTTTTAAACCTGGAATACATTCACTAAGCACCCCAACTGGGGCAACATATAACTTGTGCTTTTGCAAACAAAGTTTTGTTCTGAAATTTCTGTGTAGAGTTTAGCTGACAAAATTCGGAGAATAGCCGTCTCACTGCCAACTTTTTGTGGGTGAGAAATTTTCATTTAGGTGTTTGGGGTCAGGTACCGGTTTCATTTGTCTCTTTCACCTGGTTGTTAATATCCATGAATCCTAGCCAAATACCCTTTTGGGGGGACTGTTGGTTGAGATAGTTGATTTTTGACCCCAGTGAAACATCAAAACCAATCTGTAAATAAAGCCGATAGCGTATATTCCTAACTGTTGTATACTTGGGTGAACTACATGGCGGTGGAAGCATAGTGTAAGCTGTATTACCCTTCCTGTGAGTTGTATGTTGTAGAAAATGCTGTTAAAATGTTTTAACAGGACTTGAATCCAAAGCATGTCCAGTGGGGTAGTAGCTGTGTGCTGATCTGAGAGGGATGCAGTGCCTTTCCTGTTAATTCCTGATGGAATTGTTACACTAGTTACAATGTGTCATTTTTCTCCTTTTTTTTTTCCTAGTTGTAATGTGTATGTCTGGTACATAGGTATTCTGTTTGGCCTTAAAAAAAAAATAATAATAACCCTAACAGAGTGTGTCATTTTGAAATACCTAATGCCAAGTAACAATGCATGCTTTGGAAATTCAGAAGGTGGTTTTCTTTACAAAGCAACTATGTGTATGCATTAACTCCTTTGGTTGTTCATATCAAGAAGTGGATTGAATGTTCTCAAAACCTTGTTTACAGTACTTAGTGGGGGTTGGGGCAGGTGAGGGAGAGACCATTACATAGCTGTTCAAGTGTTTCTAGTTGTTAAGTGCTTTTAAACTGGAGAGGCTAACATCAAAATATTTTTTTAACTGCATTCTATAATAAATTGGCACAATATGCTCTTTATGGAGAAGTTCCCTGTGTGTCATTTTCTTTCTAAGGCTTAATGTGGTGAACCTTTGTATTTTTGTAGTCTCATAAGAACACATCCCTTCATCAGTCTGTGTCTAGAAACTCGTAGTTTTTCTGCTAGGATTTGCCATGCTGCAGTGTATCTCTGGAGTCCTGATGTGGCACTGTAGGATAAGCTCTGGGCTACTAACCACAAGGTTGGTGGTTCAAACCCACCAGTTGATCCTCAGAACTCCTATCTGGGATTGCTATGAGTCAGAACTGACTCAGTGGCACTTATCAATAATATCACTTTGATTACAATAGAATTCGAAATACGCTGTTTTGACAGATAGATGGCCCGATTCTTCCACCTTTAAAAAAACTTCCATTTATTCGAAGACTTTTCTTTCCTGTTAGACAAGACGTCCATGGAAGGTACTAAGGTATTTGTTGTTGTTGTTTTGTGCCGTGGAGTCGATTCCGACTCATAGCGACCCTGTACAGGGTTTCCGAGGCTGTAAATCTTTACGGGACCAGAAGCTTCATCTTTCTCCTGCAGAACAGCTGGTAGTTTCAAACTGCTGACCTTGCGGTTCACAGCCCAATTCGTAACCACTACGCTACCAGAACTCCTTTACTAAGATATAGAGATTTGTTATAATCAAGGAGATCTGTAAAACTTGTGTTTGAATCTCAAGCAACATTTTCTCTTTCTTTCTTACAACAAATGGTGAATTTTCCTGTGCCAGCCTTCAAAGGCCTACCTAACCTAATTTACTGACTTGCTGAAATCTATCAAAAGGCATTGATCTGGTAAAGATGAACATATGGAGCGTTTTGCCATAAAAATTCAAATGCTACCCTTTGTTTTTTCCTTTTATGGAAAGCCTCATCCTGCTATTTCCCAAGAACACGTTTGAAGATTAAATTTGTTGGCTAATTTGCACTTCTGTCGGGTTGGCCAAATCTGATTCTAGGAGCAAGAAATAGAGCAGGTTCATAAACGGGCCTTCTGAGGGAGAGAGGACATGTTTCCACATAGAAGCTTGGAAGATGGTGACTATCACTTACCATGCTTTTTGAATAACAAGGAATGAATGAACTTTTTGAATGAACTGGATGGAGAAGCATCCAGACCCAAGATCCAGTTTCATAAAATGCTACTAAAATATCCCTGCACATTTCCAACATCTGACTTGAGTCTCCTTACATAAGCGGGGATATTGACTTGGTTGTGGCATTGTGGGCTAATGCGTCAGACTGCAAAGTTGTTTGAACTGCAAAGTCAGTGGTTCAAGCTCACCAGCTGCTCCTTGGAAACCTTATACAGGGTCTCTATGGGTCAGAATCGACTCAATGATGGCACTTAATAACAACAACAACAACAACCCATCTGTCAGTTTGTGGACAATGGTCACTTGTATGTTGCTCTGATATGGGAAGCCATGCCGCTGGCATTTCAAATACCAGCAGCAGCATCCATTGAAGATGTGTTTCTGTGAGCTTCCAGAATATGACAGACAAGGAGCAAAAGGACTGGCAGTCTACTTCCAGAAATTAGCCAGTGAAATCCCTAAGGATCACAGAATATTGTCCAATATGGTACTAGAAGCTGAACCCAAACTTCCAGGCTAGCAATCTACTTCCAAAAACTAGTCCATGGATCACAGAATACTATCCATCATGGTGTCAGAAGTTGAGCCCTTAAATTGGAAGGTACTCAAAATACATCAATACCAGTGTTGTAAACATGGTGTAGGATCAGGAAACGTTCCATTCTGTTGTGCATGGGGTTGCCATGAGTCAGAGCAGACTCAACAGTAACTGACAACAGTATAGCTTGATTGCCCACCTACCCATGAAACCAACAACTCTGGAGTAGAAATCACAGCCCAACAAACATTCTCATTCAAAGCAGTCTCTGATGAATGCTTTTGTGTCTGGCACCTGTGGCTACCTCAGCCACCTGAAGTTTGGCAACAGTACTGCATGCAATTGTTTACCAGGCTGATGGATCTGAAGGGCACCAAGACATGAATGATGAGCCCAGAACTCACACAACTTTGTCTGACCCTGCTAGAGAGAGAAACTTGATAAAATGAAACAAGACAGACACAAGACATGCAGACGCCATGCCGAACACATGCTTGACCATTGACAAAATGTATTTCTTAAATAGGCTTCAACAGACTATTTTTGATCTGGTGCTAAGCAGATTGGAATCATCCAAGAAAATAAAAAAATCAGCCCTACAAAATATATGCTGAAAGCAAGTAAAGGATGGTAGACAGTGAAATGAGCATACCATTTCATTTCAAGCAGCTATTAATACTCTGGTTTATAAACGTTGGTTTGGATTCATCAAGGATGTTACATTTCTAGAATATTGTATGAATTAATAATACCCACAGGAGAATTACGGTTTTCTGAGTTCCTATTTTAGGTAAAACATACAGAACTCACTACAAAGTAAATCAATTTGTATTAAATATTAAGGCACAGAGGATTAAACATGCTTATATGTAACGCTATTACTCCAAATGAATGGACAACTGGAATAATTTAGATTATAGTCATTGTGAAAGGAACCCTGAGGAATAGTCTCAATAGAATATTCTAAGTGTATATCAAATGTCTTAGTTATCTAGTGCTGCTATAATAGAGCCAAGTAATACAGCAGGTTGCCTTTAACAAATACATTTGTTCTCTCATGGTTTTGGAGGCCAGAAGTCCAAATTCAGAGTGCCGGCTCTGGGGACAGGCTTTCTCTTTTTGTCAGCTCTGGAGAAAGATCCTGTCTCCTCTCGGCATCTGTAACTCCAATATTCCTTGGAGATTTCCATGTCTCTTGGCACCAATCTTCTCCTGGATAGATAGGGTCCCGAGCAGGGACCCTAGGTCCAAAAGCACTTCATTCCTGGCTCTTCATTGTTGTGGCAATAGGTCCTTCTCTCTCTGCTCCCTTCTCTCTTTTATGTTTATAAAAAAGATGTTGCAGGCTACACACCTCCAATAGACTAGCTGCTAATAGCAGATCTCTTCGAGGAAATGATCAGACTGTATTAGATCCCATCATGGAGGGTTACAACATCACAACTGCCAAACCATTGAAAATCCTGGCCTAGAAGCTGATAAAAAGAAAGAAAAACCCTTAATGATCACATCTATGGATCAACAATTCAGAAATGGAAATGGCTGAGTTTATCTTAAAATTACTTGGAGGCTACAGGGAGGGGGTTATGGGGAATTACTGCTTAAGAACTGAACTTCTGTGTGTTGTTAGGTCCTATCAATTTGGCTCTGGATGGTCCTGAACTATCCTCACAATTACTATGTTTGAGCCCATTGTTGCAGCTGTATGACAATCCATTTCATTGAAGGCCTTCCTCTTTTTTGATGGCCCCCTACCAAGCATGATGTCCTCCAGAGCCTGATCCCTCTGGGTAATAGGTCCAAAATACATACGACAAAGTCTCACCATCCTCCTTTCTAAAGAGTTGTTAAGTGCCATCCAGTCGATTCTGACCCATAGCGACCCTGCATAGGATTCCCGAGGCTGTGAATCTTTAAAGGAACAAAAAGCCTCATCTTTCTCCTGCAGAACGGCTGGTGGTTTTGAACTGCTGACTTTGAGGTTGTCAGCCTGACTCATAACCACTGTGCTACCAGAGTCCCTATATATGCTTATGAGGTAACTGAAAATATCATTAATTGGGTCAGGCATACCTTAGTCTTCAAAGTGGCATCTGTGCTTTTGAACACTTTAAAGAGGTCTCTTGCCCAATGCAATACAGCATTTGATTTCTTGACTGCTGCTTCCATGGGCATTGTTTGTAGCTCCAAATAAAATGAAATCCTTGACAGCTTCAATCTTTTCTCTGTTTATCATAATGTTGCTTTTTGGTTACGTTGTAGGATTTTTGTTTTCCTTATGCTCAGGTGCTGCTGATGAAGATCAGCAATCCATACTGACCATTGTCGTCTTTGATCTTCATCAGTAAAAGCTTCTAGTCCTCTTCACTTTAAGCAAGCAAGATCATGTCATCTGTGTATTGGAAGTTATTAATGAATCTTCCTCCAATCCTGATGCACGTTCTGCTTTGTATAATCCAGCTTCTTGAATTATTTACTCAGATACAGATTGAGTAAGTCTGGTGATGCACATCATTCTTGATTTGAAACAACACAGTCAGTATCCCCGTGTTGTGTTCTAACAACTGCCTCTTGGTTTATGTACAGGTTCCACATGAGCACAGTTGTGTTTTGGAATTCTCATTCTTTGCTATGTTATCCATAATTTGTTGAGATCCACACAGTCCAAATGCCTTTGCATAGTCAATAAAATGCAGGTATAAGTAAACAACTTTCAGGTCTTCTCTGCTTTCAGCCAAGATCCATCTGACATCAGCAATGATAATGCTCATTTCATGTCCTCTTTAAGTCCATCATGAATATTTGGCAGTTCCCTATGACTGCAGTGCTGCAACTGTTTTTGAATTGCTTTCAAAATTATACTTGCTTTTGATATTAATGTCATTATTCAATAATTTCCACATTCTGCTGGATCAACAAGAAAGAAATGGGCAAAAATAGGGATCTTTTCCAGTCAGTTGACCAGGTAGCTGCCTTCCACATTTCTTGGCTAAGGTAAGTGAGTACTGTTTTTGCATCTGTTGAAACATCTCAATTGGTATTTCATCAGTTCTAGGAGCCTTGTTTTCGGCCAATACCTTTCAGCACAGCTTGGACTTTTTCCTTCGATATCATTTGTTCTTGGTCATATGCTACCTCCTGAAATGCTTGAGCATAGACCAATTCTTTTTGGACTCTGTTCCTTCTATCTTCTTTGGATTCTTCCTGCATTGTTCAATAGTTTGCTCATTGTTGTTGTTGTTGTTAAGTGCCATCGAGTCGGTTCCGACCCATAGCGACCCTGTACAGGGTTTCTGAGGGTGTAAATCCTTACGGGAGTAGAAAGCCTCATCTTTCTCCCGCGGAGCGGCTGGTAGTTTCGAACCGCTGACCTTAAGGTTCGCAGCCCGATTCGTAACCACTACGCTACCAGAGCTCCTTAGTTTGCTCATAGAATCCTTCAATATTAAACCTTGAGGCTTGAATTATTTTCTTTACTTCTTTCAGCTCGAGAAATGCTAAGCATGTTCTTCCCTTGTGGTTTTCTAACTCCAGGTCTTTACACATTTCTCTATGGGGTGATAAACTTTTGGAAATAATGGCGATGGTCACAAAACATTGTGAGGTATAATTAATGTCTCCGACTTGTACACTTAAACATGGAAAGTTAAAATGGAAAACTTCATATTACATATATTTCAATATGATAAATCTTTTTAACAAAGGAAATGCAAAAAGCAAAAAATAACTGCTTAAAAGGAAGACAGATTTAATTTCTTCCTCCATTCTCTGACACTCTGATTTGAAAGTAGGACATGTAGGAGATGCTTTTTTTTCAAGTCCGTCACCGCTCTTGGCAACCTGTAATTCACATCTGAAATCCTCACTCTCGTGACTCACCAAAGTTCCATGGCAAGCAGATAGATAGATTTTATTCTCACAAGCCTCGTTTCTCTAGCAGTCTCTCACTTCTGTTCGTGAAAGGTCATTTTAATCATGGCTACATAGAAACAGAAGAAAATTATTTGCAAGTGATTGAAGTATGGTACCCACCTCAAGCATTTCTTTTCCTTTCAAGATTCTGATTAGGGTTTTTGCTCATGATTAGGATAAACAAATGAGAGCTGCAGTCACTGCTCACAGTGCCTGCCTTCAAGGCCATCAGGGCCACCTTTCCAGCTGCCCACATGAAATCTTCAGTGTTTCTAACTTACCACACTCTCTTCCCTTTCTGTTCTGCCTTAGAACGCTCCCAGTGCCTCAGCCTAGCTCAACTAGCTCTACTACACCATACACTCCATGAGAGCAGGCCAGGTCTGTCCTACTCACCTCTTCCCTTCTGTCTCAACCACTGGCAACTACCACTGTGCTTGGGGACATTGGTGGCTCAGTGGCAGAATCCTCACCTTCCATGGGGGAGAACTGGTTTTATTCCCAGCCAATGTGCCTGTCTGTCTGCAGAGGCTTGTGTGCTGCCATGAAGGTACACATGTTTCAGCAGAGCTTCCAGGCTAAGATGAATTAGGAATCCAGTAGACCTGGCAATCTACTTTTAAAAATCAGCCCATGAAAACCTTATGGATCACAATGGTCAGATCCACAACGGATCTTGGGAATGGTTCAGGGCTGGTCAGCATTCGGTTCCATTGTGCACGGGGTCACATGGGTCAAGGATCAACTCAATAGCAGATAACAAGCATCACCACTATGCCCAGCCCAAAGCGCTCAGTCAATGTTGGATCATTACATGCTTGCAGCTCACCATCTCTCTTCCCCTGAGCATCTTTCCCACTATACCTGCGGAGGCTTCTGTTGTGCCCTTCCCCATTGTAATGGTGGTGGTGGTGGTGGTTATGTGCTTTGGAGTCAGTTCCGATTCATAGGGACCTTGTACAGGGTTTCTGAGGCTATAAATCTTCACAGGAGCAGAAAGCCTCACCTTTCTCCCACGGAACAGCTGGTAGTTTCAAATTGCTGACCTTAAGGTTCGCAGCCCCATTCGTAACCACTACGCTACCAGAGCTCCTTTCCCCATTGTAATAGGTATTGCCTTTTTAACATAAGTACTCAACTATGAAGAATTGTTCAATTGGAAACAGGATTCCTGGTAGTCCCATGGCTCATAGCAAACATTGTTCAAGAGATGTGTGGAAGGAAGAGTGAATGGGGACATTGGATGCAGAGGACTGAGAAGTCACTGGGTAAACATCAAAATAGTCAGCAAAGTCAATGAGCAGCTGACTGCTTTAATCCAACGAGACGCCAGGCTTCAGGAGTGGCAAGAACAGGGCACAGAGCGACATTATTATTATTATGGGTTTGGATGTTGTTGTTGTTAAGTACCGTGGAGTCGGTTCTGACATATAGTGACCCTGCACAGGGTTTCCGAGCCTGCAAATCTTTACAGGAGCAAAAATCCTCATCTTTCTCCTGCGGAACAGGTGGTGCTTTTGAACTGCCGACCTTGAGGTTAGCCGCCCGATTCGTATAGGAAAAATAACATTTGCCTTTGAAATTTTCTTATCAAATCAGGGTGATTGCTTAGTGAGGAACTGGGCAGGACATGAAAGAACTTTCAAGGGTGATGGTTGGAAATCTTCTAAATCTTAATCAAGAAATACATTCATGGTAGCAGTAAAAATATACAATAGCAGCACAAACGCATGTCGTTATTATTAAGTGCGGTCGAGTCAGTTCTGACTCATGGTGACCCTATGTACAACAGAACACAGCACTGCCTGGCCCTGCCTGTCCTCACAGCCATTGCTATGTTGGAGCCCATCTCTACAGCACTGTGTCATTCCATTTCATTGGGGGGGGTCTTCCTCTCTTAGGCTGATCCTCTACTTCACCAAGCAAGCATGATGTCCTTCTCCAGTGACTGGTCCCTCCTGACAATATGTCCAAAGCATGAGAGACGAAGTCTGGCCATCCTGGCCTCCAAGGAGCACTCTGGCTTCACTTCTTCCAACACAGATCTGTTGGTTCTTTTGGCAGCCCCTGGTACTTTCCATATTCTCCTCCAACATCATAACTCAAAAGCATCAATTCTTCTTTGATATTTCTTATTTACTGTCCAACTTTCACACGCATGTGAGGTTATTGAAAATACTATGGCTTGGGTAAGGCATACCTTAATCCTCAAACTGACATCTTTGTTCTTCAACACTTTAAAAAGGTCTTGTGCAGCAGATTTGCCTAATACACCATGTTGTTTGATTTCTTGGCTGCTGCTTCCATGAGTGTTGATGGTTGCTCAAAAAAAATGAAGTCTTGGATAACTTCAAATCAATTCTCCATTGATAAGAATGTTGTTTATTGGTCTGATGGTAAGGACTTTAGTTTTCTTTACATTGAGATGCAATCCATACCAAAGGTTATGGTCTTTAATGTTCATCAGTAAGCATTTTAAGTCCTCTTCACTTTCCACAAGCAAGGTTGTATCATCTACATATTGCAGGCTGTTAATGAGTCTTCCTCCAATCCTGATGCCATGTTTTTCTTCATATAACCCAGCTTCTCGGATTATTTGCTCAGCACACAGGTTGAATAAGTATGGTGAAAGAATATAACCCTGTTACACACGTGTCCTAATTTTAAATCATTCAGCGTTCCCATGTTCTGTTTGAACAACTGCCTCTTTTTTATGTACAGGATCCTCATGAGCACAATTAAGTGTTCCCCAATACTCATACTTAGCAATATTGCCCATAGCTTGTCATGATCCACACAATCAAAAGCCTTCACGTAGTCAATAAAGCACAAGTAAACATCTTTCTGGTATTGTCAGCTTTCAGCCAAGATCCACCGGACATCAGCAATGATATCCCTCACTTCATGTCCTCTTCTGAATCCAGCTTGAACCTCTGGAAATTCTCTGTCAATGTATGCTTGCAGCCGTTTCTATATTACTTTTAGTAAAACTTTACTTGCATGGGATATCAAAGAGATTGTTCGATGATTTCTGCATTCCGTTGGTTCACCTCTCTTTGGAATGGGCACAAATATGGATTTCTTCCATTTAGTAGGCCAGATAGTTGTCTTCCAAATTTCTTGGCATAGGTGAGTGAGCGCTTCCAGTACCACCTATGGTAATAGTGGTGGTGTACCATCGAGTCGGTTCCAACTCATGACAACTCTGTACAGGGTTTCCAAGGTAGTGCATTTTTACAGGAGCAGAAAGTCTCATCTTTGTTCCACAGAACAGCTGGAAGATTCAAACAGCTGACTGCGGTTAACACCCTTCTCAAATAATAAGCCCATGTAAGTAAGGCACCTACACATATAATATACAGCATAGGATAAGCACTGGACTGCTAACCATAAGACTGGCAGTTCAAATACACCAGCCACTCCTTGGAAACCCTATATAGGTCTCTGTGAGTTGGAACTGACTCAATGGCACTTAACAACAACAATGTTGTTGAGCTGGAATCACCAACCTTGAGATTCAAAATGGCTTTGTAATCCAAGGCATTAATTAACCCACAGTTCCACACCAGAGCTCCAACAACAACATAGCACACTTAAAAAAATAACAGGGAAAGAGACCATTGCATGGTTGACCAAAAGAACTATTATGTGAGTTATTTGCATGTATAAAAATACTGTAAATGAATGTTCACTGCTGTAATTTTCACAGTATCTAAAAGGTGGAAACAATTGAAATGTCAGTCAGTCAACAGATCTATGCAGCTGTAAAGGAGCTCTGGTAGCGTAGTGGTTACAAATCAGACTGCGAACCGCAAGGTAAGCTGTTCGAAACTACCAGCTGTTCTGTGGTGAGGCATTCTGCTCCTGTGAAGATTTACAGCCTCGGAAACCCTGTACAGGGTCGTTATGAGTGGGAACCGACTCCACAGCATATAACATCAACAACAACAAAGAACAATGAAGTCCTGATACAAGCCATTACATGGATGAGCTTCAGAAACATTTGAGGCTACACCCGAATAGGCAGCCACACCGCATGGACCCTCTACAACAAAGATACAAGATACTAAATAAAACAGACCCAGATGAAAATCCAGAAACCCTGAACTTCAGAAGAAAGGTTAGAAAAGTGCTTGCTGGGAGGAGAAGCTGAACAGGGATGGGAGAGAGGGAGACAGACTGGTGAACCATTGGCCAGATTCAATGCCACCAACTTGAGCCTTTGTGAGCAGCTTTGGTAACAGAAGGAGTCCTGGCAGAGCAGAGTCACACAGGCAATTGGAAAGGTAGGATTCCTTCTTATTCCCCATCCTCCCTTGGTGATCAAAGGGATAGCCAGCCTCTGCCCTCATCCACCCCCAACACAGCCCCTGCTCTCCTGGAGTTCAGAGCCATGCCAGTGGAGGCAGGGGGCTGGCTACATCGTTTTGGCCATTTTTGAGGCCTGGGTCTGCATGGATCCTGTTTAGGACCTACAGAACCCACAGAGCTATCAGCTCAGCAGTTAACCAGTCACTCTGCCCCAGCTGCCCTGGGGGCCTAACAGACACTGAAACCAGCTCCATCAAGGGCCTCCACAAACTACTTCCAGATTGAGTGCTTTGGACTTAGATAACACTGAGGCAGCTAGCAACTCCATCTAGGGCCAGGAACTCTGCTGTCACATCCTTCCCACACCCACCTCGAGGGTTTTCTGGCCGCCAGTTCTCTCATCTCTGGGATTTTTTTTTTGTTTTTTTTCCCTTTTGTAGTTTCATTGTTTTTGGTTGTCTGTTCTTTCTCCCCCTTCTTCTCCTTGAATTTTATCCTTTCTATCTCTGCTTTTGTTTTCTTATGTTTCATGTGTCCCCTCTTCTTTTTTCCCTTTTGATTTCTTTACCACTCTCTAGTCTTTTTTTCTTTTGATTCCTTCTTTTAATTTCCTCTCTTAGTTTCTCTTCTCTAGCTCTATTTCGCTGTTCTTCTTTTGTCTTTATAACTGGTATAGTCTTTTTTTCTGGTTGCTGCCTGTTTTCATTTTTTTTCCTCTTTATTTTATTCTCTTTTCATTGTTGGTTTCTTGTTTGCTTATTCTGTTTTGTTTTCTTGTGTGTGTATGTGGGAGGGATTGTCTCTTTACCACATTACAAGAGACAACAACCATCCCCTTACAGCCCAGCCACAACTGTGCCTTCTGCAGCTCCACTCACTGGGCAAGAGCTAATACCAGCTTCTATGCCACCTAATCAATGATAGCAGCTAACACCAGCCAAACCCACCCTAAATTAATGTGCACAAACGGAAAATAAGAATGGTGTACACACTTCCATTCTCTAACTACATCCACAGGAGAAAGTTCGTGAGACCCTAAGAGCACATCAACATATAATCATCAATTAAATACAAACATGGCAACCTCCAGTGCCCAGGAGACAACAGGCAATTTTAGCTCATGCAAAAAAACCCCAAGAGAATGACTTTAACAAATGACCAAAAAATGCAGATCCAAAAAATGGTTTCTGAGGTATTAAAGAAAATAGAACTAACTGAAAAATAATTCAAAAGAATGATAATTAGTTACCTTCAAAAAACTGACAGAAAGATGGAGGAAAATGAGAATAGTGAAAAATTTTAGTAGAATTCAGAAAAATACTACAAGAACAAATAGGCAAAATAAATGCAAACTTTGAAACAATACAAAACCTGCAATTAGAAATCTCTAATATTAACACACCATCACTCGTCTGTCAGTTTGTCTTACTGTGGTGGCTTGTGAGTTGCTGTGATTCTGGAAGTTATGCCATTGGTATTTTAAATACCAGCAGGATCACCCACGGTGCACAGGTTTCAGATGAGCTTCCAGATGAAAACAGACTAGGAAGAAGAAGTGACAAACCACTTCCAAACGTTTAGTCACTTAAACATTATGAATAGCAGAGAAACACTGTTAGATATAGTGCCGGAAAAATGAGCCAGGTTGAATGATGCAGAAAGCATCAAAAGAAGATGGAAGGAATATACAGAGTCACTGTACCAAAAGGAAATAAATGGCTGATATTCAACCATTTCAAGAGGTAGTATATGATGAAGAGCCAATGATACTGAAGGAAGAAATCCAATGCGCATTGAAGGAATTGGCAAAGAACACGGCACCAGGAATTGATGGAATAAAAATTGAAATCTTTCAAGAAAGTGATGCAGTACAGGAAGCATCTATACCAAGAAATTTGGATTTGTGCCCATTCCAAAGAGAGGTAACCCAACGGAATGCGGAAATCATCAGACAATCTCTTTGATATCCCATGTGAGTAAAGTTTTACTAAAGGTAATACAAAAATGGCTGTAATACAGAACTTCCAGAGGTTCAAGCCAGATTCAGAAGAGGCTGTGGAACAAGGGATATCATTGCTGATGTCCAATGGATCTTGGCTGAAAGCAGAAAATATCAGAAAGATGTTTACTTGTGCTTTTTTGACTACACAAAAGCTTTTGATTGTGTGGATCATGACAAGCTATGGACAACATTGTAAAGCATAAGTATTCTGGAACACTAAATTTTGCTCATGAGAAATCTGTACCTGGACCAAGAGGCAGTTGTTTGAACAGAATATGGGAACAATGAATGGTTTAAAATTAAGAAAGGTGTACCACAGGGTTGTATTATTTCACCATACTTATTCAACCTGTATGCTGAGCAAATCATCTGAGAAGGTGGGTTCTATGAAGAAAAATATGACATCAGGATTGGAGGAAGACTCATTACAACCTGTGATATGCAGATGATGCAACCTTGCTTGCTGAAAGTGAAGAGGACTTAAAATATTTACTGATGAAGATCAGAGATCACAGCCTTCCCTATGGATTGCCTCTCAATGTAAAGAAAACAAAAACCCTCACCACTGGACCAATAAACAACATTCTTATCAGCAGAGAAAAGATGGAAGTTGCCAAGGACTTCATTCTTCTTAGATCAACTATCAACACTCATGGAAGAAGCAGTCAAGAAATCAAACGATGTTTGCATTAGTCAAATCTGCTGCACAAGACCTTCTTGAAGTGTTGAAAAGCAAAGATGTCAGCTTGAGGACTAAGGTGTGCCTGACCCAAGCCATGGTATTTTCAATAACCTCACATACATGTGAAAGTTGGACAGTAAATAAGGAAGACCATAGAAGAATTGATGCTTTTGAGTGATGATGTTGGAGGAGAATATTGAAAGTGCCATGGGCTGCCAAAAGAACAAACAGATCTATGCTGGAAGAAGTGCATCCAGAGTGCTCCTTGGAGGCCAGGATGGCCAAACTTCATATCTTATACTTTGGACATATTGTCAGGAATGACCAGTCGCTGGAGATGGATAGCATATTTGGTAGGGTGGAGGGTCAGAGACAAAGAGGAAGAACCCAGCAAGATGGATTGGCCAAGTGGCAGCATCAATGATCTCAAGCATGGCAACAGTAGTGAGGTTGGCCCAGGATTGGGCAGTGTTTTGTTCTGCTGTGTATAAGGTCGCTATGATGTGCTGTGTTTCATTCTGCTGTGTATGAGGTGCCGACTTGATGGCACCTAACAACAACAATATTAACACTAAAATTTCAGAAGTAGACAATACATTGAAAGGGCAAAGGAGTAAATTTGAAGCAATAGAAGACCAAATTACTGAGCTTGAAAATGAATCTCTCGATACTAGTATGCTAGAAGAACAATCCAAAAAAAAAAAAAAAGAATGACAAAATCTGAAGAAAGCCTAAGAATTATGTGAGACACCATGAAGAAGAGAACAACTTACGGGTGATTGGAATTCCAGAACAGGAAGAGACAATAAAAAGCACAGAGGAAATTGTTAAAGAGTTATTGGAAGAAAAACTTTCCTAATTTCATGTAAGATAAGAAGATGAGCATGCAAGAAACTGAACAAACTCCAAACAGGATAGATCCCAAAAGAAATCACCAAGATATATCATAACCAAACTTTCTAAAACCAAAGACAAGGAAACAATCCTGAAAGCAGCTCAGGAAAAATGAAAAATTACCTACAAAAGAGAATCAATAAAATTAAGGTCTGATTTCTCAGCAGAAACTATGCAGGTAAGAAGGCAATGGGATAACATATACAAAACTATGAAGGAAAAATTGCCAACAAAGAGTCATAAACAGCAAAGCTGTCCCTCAAATATGATAGCAAAATTAGAGCATTTCCAGATAAACAGAAATTAAAGGAATTTGTAATCACCAGACCAATTTTACAAAAAATGCTAAATGGTGTTCTTTGAAATGAGAACAAACAGCAAACAACGACCTAAGATTATCATACATGACAACACCACCTAGAACTCAATCCAGATACAAGACTACAAGACTGAAAATAGGGACCAAGAGATATCGATGTATATGAAGCCAACTAAAAAGCAAAAAGAGGGAATAACATATAGAACTTCCAAATGGTAAGGAAGTCAAGTAGATTTCAAGACAAAACAGACTATTTTAAACAGGAAAAAAAAAAATTAATTGCAAGGTAACTTCAAAGAAAATTAACATACCTGTACATCAAAATAAAAAAGAAGAAAATTGAAACGTTTAGTAAATATTAACACAGCAGAAATGAAAATGCAAAGGAAACCCATAAGCAAAATAAATTCAGTGCAAAAAATGATGTGGAATAAAGAAACCAGCAGTAAAATGGTAGCAATCAGTTCATACCTATCAATAATTACACTGGATGTATATGGATTAAATGCACTAGACAAAAGACAGAGAGAGCAGAAGCAAAAGAAAACAGGATGCTTCGAAATGCTGTCTACAAGAGACACATCAAAAAGATGGAGACAGCCTAAATGCCCATCAACAGAAGAATGGTTAAACATTCTTTGGCACATACACACAATGGAATACTATGCAACACTGAAGAATAATGATCACAACATGGATGAACCTGGAAGACATTATACTGAATGAAATTAGTCAGTCTCAAAGGAACAAATATTGTATGAGACCAATGTTATTAAAAGTTAAGAAAATATTTCCTTAATAAAAGAAACAATCTGTGATTGTTACTATGGGTAGGTGAGAGGGAAAATTATTCAAAGACTAGAGAGTAGACACATGCTAACATGGGTGACAAGGCAGGCAATAGACAACAAAAGAGAAGGTTAGCAAAGGAGAGCTGAAGGTAGCAGAAGACAGAAGGGGGAATGCAATAGTTAAGTGAATAGAGGTAAATGCTGCTAATCGTTGGTACATGAAAAGGATTGCAATCATTGTAATGAAACAAAGTTAGTTTGTTGAATGAATCTACTCTGTAAATCTTAACTCACAACATAAGTTTTAAAAAGTAAAGAAGATCTAAAATAAATAAATAAAAGGAGAACATTATGCTGAACAAAACAGTATACCATAGGTCAAATATTGTATAACCTTACTTATATGAAATAAGCAAATATATAGATACTAAAGCATATTAGCGGTTATGAGGCTTGGTGGAATAATTTGGGAAAAGATAGAGAAAAGGGTTGTACAACATGAAGAATATAATCAATATTGCAGAATTGTTAGATGGGTAAATGTTTTGTTGTATACATTTTCACTATGATCAAAAAGCAAAAGAACATGGTGAAAATGATAATGTGTTCGTTCTGGGCCTAAGAAGGCATGGACTTTTCTACTTCTGTACCCTTGGAAGCCATCAGCTGGGTAAGAAACCCAACTGCCCTGCTGGGGATATAGCCCTGAAGGATAAGACCCCAAAAGGAGAGAAAGGCCACAGGGGGAGTAGCAAGCTACCAGATATCTGAGTGTAGCACCCATCTTAGATGTTCCAGCAAAATCGAGCTTGAGACAGTGTAGCCCAAGCAGACATCACAAGGGACAAAGGAATGCCAGCTGAAGTCAGTCAATCCCCAGACTTATATGAGAGAAGGCAAAGCTTTCAGTTTTAAGCCACTAAGGTTTGGGGGTGATATATCCTAATAGATAATTAAAATGCTAGCTTAAGTCTTTTCGCAGCTAATTTTACCCTGTTGGAGTTTCTGGGTGCTGCAAATCACACACTTAGCTGCTAACAAAAAGGTTGGTAGTTATAGTCACACAAAGGCACCTCAGAAAAAGTCCTGGCAATCCACTTCCAAAAAAAGCACCCATTGGAAACTTTATGGAGCACAGCCCTACTCAGACATACATAGGGTCACCATGAGGAAGAATCGGTTCATTGTCAAATTAGTGAAACGCACACAGATCAGACTTGTACTGTAATGTATGCGGCTAACCCCAAAGAGGTTTGTCAGCCAAAAGAGGCAGAAGGAGAAGAATCTGGAAGAAGAAAGAGAGAAGAACCAGAGAAGACAGGAGGTGTGGAACTTCCTAAAATCTGTAACAAGGGTCAAGTACTATGAGGTGCAGAAGGGGCTCAGTGGCAGAGTTGGTGGTGACAGATAGTGTGACCAAGAGTAGCTATCCTGAGGGGCCTGATAGGAGGTCAGTCTTCAGAGAACTGAGAGGAGGTTTGTCCTCAGGGGGTTGATAGGAGGTCTGTCCTGAGGGGCCTGAGAGGAAGTCTGTCCTGTGGGGGCTGAAAGGAAGTCCGTCTTCAAGGGGTTGAGAAGCACTAAGAGGGAGACTTTGCACATATGCTTCCTAATCTTGATTCCAAATTGTACCCTATTGCTTCTTTTTTCTTAAATGCTGTCCAAGTCGGTTCCAATTCATAGCAACCCTGCATAGGGTTTCCTAGAAGCGGCTGGTGGGTTTAAATCTCAGCTCTTGCAGTTCAAACCCACCCTGCTGCCCAGTGCTTATCCTACAGCACCACACCAAGGATTAAGCCATTTAACTGTAACTGTGGTCGGTGAACTCTGAGTCATTGCAGTGGATTATTAAACCCAGCAGAGAAGTAGAGTGCAGTAGGAGGGACAGTTAGTGTCAGACTGGTAAAAAGATTGGCAAGTGGAGGTATGTTTGACCTCCATCTCATAAGAAATCAGCTTTGTGCTGATGGTGATTCTCATTACCCTCCATGAAGTTAGACAAGTTCTGACATTATTACTCCTACTACGACCTCCCTTTTACAGAGTCAGTGACTGACTTGCTTGCATATATCCCACTTTTTTTTAAAAAAAGCATACCTCTGTCATACTGCTTGAGACCTTCCAGAGGTGTTACTTCATAGGTGTTCTTCCAGAAACACTAAAAGCCTGAGTTCAATAGATCTGCTGACCTGGACCTGAGGGAATTTGTAAGCTCTCTGTATAATTGAAGTAATGTCATAATGCACAACCCTAGTACTAAATATCATCCTAAACATGAGAGTAGATGTCTTAATAGTTTTTCAGATACATACTGGAGCAGTTGTCACTGGTGGTCTTCCCACATAATCCAGTGGAATTTTAAGGCCAGGGCATTGAATTAACTTGAATACAGCCAAGAAGAATGCCAGGATGAATGTTTTGCTTACAGTATTATCATCATCTCTTTTCTCCTTAATTTAGATCCTTTCATGAGTGAGGGCAATTCTCCCATCCTGGGCCATCAAGAAACATATCTGAAGCTGACACACATAATGCCTATCTGTTTCTGTCACTATTGGAGATGTAAGGAACTCTGGTTCACTTCTTTCAGATAGAAGTTTCACATGCTTATGTGGACCCAGGTCCCTAGTTTCTTCTTGCTCTTTAACCAGCCCTTCCTCAGTAACTCCAGAATTGTATATACAACTGAGCACATAGTCTTCCCCTGCACATTTCCAGATGCTGGGAACTGGTACCATTCTCCAACCAGTTACACAAGCTGGGGCCTTGGAAACCATCCTCATTCTCCTTGTCTCCCATTTCAGTTACTTCTCAAGTCTTGTTCATTTGTTCTCCTATTATTAGGATATGCCCCTATGTGCACACCCCAGCCATGTTATAAATTCTGCCCCAGCCTGGTAACTACAAGGCTGACAATTCAACCTCTCCTTGAAAACCCTATGCAGGGTTGTTATGAGTCAGAACTGACTTGATGTCACTTAACAACACCATTTCTCACTAGATTATCAGCAAAACATTCATCCTGATCCTCTCTCCAATCGGTCCTCACCGTACTGCCGGAGTGGGCTTTCTAAAAACATGTATCTCATTATGCAAGTTATTTCCTTTTATCTTCAGGTCAAAATCCAAACCCAGACTCCCAACTTACATCTACCTACCTGCTTCTTCTGAGTCCTGATGTGATGCTGTGGGCTAATGTGCCGGACTGCAAACCATTTGAACTGCAATGTCGGCAATTCAAACTCACCAGCTGCTTCTTGGAAATCCTATACAGGGTTGCTATGGGTCAGAATCGACTCAATGGCACATAACAACAACACAACAACCACTTCTTTCTGACCTCCCATAGGCACAGTTGGTGCCATTCTTTTTCTGGTTGTGTCAGGCTTCTTTCACACCACTGTGTCTTTGTATGAATTTCCAGCTTCCAGTCAGTCATTCTTTCTCCAGGAGTCCCAGGATAGTGCAAATGATGAATGCACTCAGCTACTTACTAAAGGATGGCAGGTTCAGGTCTACCCAGAGGTATCTTAGAAGAGAGGCCTGATGATCTATTTCTGATAAGATCAGGCCAGTATTGAAAACCGGTGGAACACAATTCGACTCTGACACACATGGAGTTGCCATGAGTCGGAATGGCCTCATTGGCAACTGATTTGTTTTTCAGTCCTTCTCCAGGATCCTTTTCTTGCTTTGTAACCTACAGGAGGCCTTATCTGCCACCTTCCGGCCTACCAGACAAACTATGTGTCTGCTCCAGGTTCCTGCAAAGCCACAGCATACATCAACACAAGCCTTGCCACAGCAGACTAAAGCAATTCATTACAGAACTTCCCTGTCTATCTCCCCAACCAGTTTGCAAATTCTCTCAACTTGTTTCTGATTTCTCAGCACCTAGCTGAGTACTTCAATTTCTTCATCTTTACTTTAGTAGTTGGTGCGTAATTCTGAATAACAGTCATATGAGCTGGTCTTCCTTGTATGCATATAGATATTTTCCTATTATACCAGCACTGTACTTCAAGAAGGCTCCTTGAAATGCTCTTTATAATGAAGAATGCAATGCCATTCCTCTTCAATTTGCCATTCCTTGCATCGTAGACCATATGTTTGTCTGAATCACAGTAGCCAATACCAGTTCATTTCAGTTTCAATGCCTAGGATGTTGATTTTTATGTATTCCAATAGATTTTTGACAATTTCCAGTTTTCCTACATAGTTCATAGTTTTCATAGTTTCCAGTTTTCATAGTTCATACATCCCACATTTCAGTTGTGAATGGATGTTTGCAGCTATTTCTTATCATTTTGAGTCACGGCACTTCAGCAAATGAAGGTCCTGGAAGCATTCCTCCATCAATGTCATTAAGGTTGACTCTACTTTGAGGAATCAGCCCTTCCCCAATCATACTTTCATTGTCTTTCAACCTGAAGGGTTCATCTTTAGTACTGTATCAGACAATGTTCTGCTACTATTTGTAAGGTTTACACCAATTTTTTTTTCAGAAGTTAACCACTGTACCAACAACTGCACAATACACATTCTTTTCCAGTGCACATGGAACATTCTCCATAATAGACCATGTTTTAGGCCACAAAACAAATATCCATAAATTTACAAATATCAAAATACTACAAAGCATCTTCTCAGACCACAGTGCTATCAAATTAGAAATCAACAATAGGAAGACCAAGGAAATAAAGTCAAATACATGGAAATTGAATAACACCCTGATGAAAAGTGACTGGGTAGTAGAAGAAATTAAACGTGAATTCACAAAGTTCCTAGAAATAAATGAGAACGATAACACAACACACGGCAAAAGCGGTGCTGAGAGGACAATTTATTGCAATAAATGCACACATCCAAAAAGAAGAAAGAACCAAAATTAACACAGCATCTACAACAATTAGAAACAGACCAACAGAGGGAACCCACAGCCACCAAAAGAAAAGAAATAACAAAGATTAGAGAAGTTAACCACTGTATCCTTCTTCCTACTCTGGAAACTCCCCTGAATACTGTCCACCATGGGTGACCATACTAGTATTTGAAATACCACTGGTAAGGCTTCAAGCATCACAGAACACACAAGCCACTTAGTTGTGCTTATGCAAAATATGGACATAGACCAACAGGCAGTTGTTTGAACAGATCAAGGAGATATTGTGTGATTTAAAATTGCGAAAGGTGAACATCATGGTTGTATTCTTTCACCATATTTACGCAATCTGTATGCTGAGCAAATAATCTGAGAAGCTGGACTATATGAAGAAGAATGCAACATTAGTATCGGAACAAGACTCATTTATAACCTGGAATATGCAGATTTGCTTGTTGAAGCAACAAACAACTTTGCTTGTTGAAATCCAAGAGGACTTGGAGCATTTACTGATGAAGATCAAAGATTACAGCCTTTAGTACATCATAAAGAAAACAAAAATCCTCACAATTGTACCAATAAACAACATCATGATAAACAGATAAAAGATTGAGGGTTGTCATGGATTCCACTTTACTTGGACCCACAATCAACACAAACAGAATCATCAGTCTAGAAACCCAAAGGAGTATTGTACTGGACAAATCTGCTGCAAAAGACCCTTTAAAGGTGTTAAAGAGCAAAAATGTTGCTTTTAATGACTAAGGTGCACCTGACTCAAGCCATGGTCTTTTCAATTGTCTCATATGCATGTGAAAATTGAACAATGAATAAGGAAGATCCAAGAACAATTGATGCCTTTGAATTAAGGTGTTGGCGAAGAATACAGAATATATCATTGACTGGCAGAAGAATGAACAAGTCTGTTTTAGAAGGATAGCTAGAATGCTCCTTAGAAGTGATGATGGCAAGACTTCAGTTCATATACTTTGGACATGTTGTCAGCAGGGTCCAATCCCTGGAGAAGGACATCATGCTCCATAAAGTCAACGGTTAGCAAAAGTGAAGACCCTCAAGGAGATGGATTGACACAGTGACTTTGACAATGGGCTCAAACATAAGATGTTGATTTTTATGTATTTTAATTCAGTTTTGTGAGGATGGTGCAGGCCCGGGCAGTGTTTCATTATATTGTAAATAGGGTCTCTGTGAGTTAGAACTGACTCAACAGCACCTAGCTACAAGACAAGTGCTTGGAATGAAACAGGCATTCAATAAATATTTGTTAGATGATTTGCTTACAACCCAACTCAATTATTATTATTTTTTTTACTTAATTCTTTATAGATACACTATTGAGCTGTGCTGTGTCTGTGTGGGTGGTGGAAACAGGCAAAGCAGTGAAGCACATAAATAATTCATAGGAGTTGTTTTCTCAATGGAGACAATGCGTTCAAACATGGAAACTTGGGCCTGGTTTCCCCCAAGTGTTTCCAGGATAATCTGGCGTTTTTCATTCTCCATACTCTCTGGCTTTGCTCTTACTATAATATGTGCAATATATTCACTCAGCTGAGTTAAGTTGAAATCAGAAATCACCGAGTGATGAGCAAACAGGAAGTCATGATTAGTCTAGAAACAAAGCCATTTTCTGTAATATTCTCCCCTTGGAATCTGTAGGGCCCACCTGAGTCACTGACCTGCATAATGGGATATTCAGACAAATAATTCTGAATGCAAAATGATCAACCAATCCTCAGAAATCCTATATAGGGTCACTATGAGTCAAAACGGACTTGATGGCACTTAACAACAAAGTTTAGATGGCATAGTTCTAAAGGCTGCCCTTACTTCTGATGCTAACTGCAAAAATAAAAAGGGGGTTTCCAAAAATGATCAGGTTTGATTTTTTTTTTCAAAGCATCCTTTTTATTATAATTATTTTTAATTTTATTTATTTACTTTTGGTGGGGAGATGGGTAGGAGAAAGGAGTGAGGATTAGGGTTGGGACTATGCCTAGGGCTGTGGTTAGGACTAGGGTTAATGTTAAGGGTAGGGGTTCAGTTAGGGTTAGGAGAAAGTCTTGGTCTAGTGTTTAGATTTACAGTTAGGTTTATATTTTTTATTTCATTTATTTATTTTCTTGAAATCTATTTTATTTCCTCTTCATTTTGAAGGTCTGTAACTCCATGGCACAGTGGTTATATGCCATGGAGTCGGTTCTGACTCAGAGCGACCATGTACAGGGTTTCCGAGGCTGTAAATCTTTCCTGGAACAGAAAGCCTCATCTTTCTCCCACGGAACAGCTGGTAGTTTCAAACTGATGACCTTGAGGCTTGTAGCCTGATTCGTAACCACTTCGCTACCAGAGCTCCTTATTATTCCCTCTTTTTATCTTATAGTGTTTGTTGCTGTTGTTGCAACTGTATCTCTGTTTTTCTATTTTTAATCTTATTTTGTTGTTGTTGTTAGGTGCCATCAAGTCAGTATCAACTCATAGCGACTTTATGCACAGCAGAATGAAACACTGCCCAATCCTGGGCCAACATCACTATTATTGCCACACTTGAGTCCATCGATGCTGCCACTTGGCCAATCCATCTCGTTGGGGGATTTTTCCTCTTTTTCTCTGACCCTCCACCTTACTATATCCTTCTCCAGTAACTGGTCCTCCTGACAATATGTCTGAAGTATGAGAGTCGAAGTTTGACCATCCTGGCCTCCAAGGAGCACTCTAGCTGCACTTATCCCAACATGGATCTGTTGGTTCTTTTGGCAGTCCATGGCACTTTCAATATTCTCCTCCAACATCACAACTCAAAAGCATCAATTCTTCTATGGTCTTCCTTATTTACTGTCCAGTTTAACACGCATACGAGGTTATTGGGAACACCATGGTTTGGGTCAGGTGCACCTTAGTCCTCAAGCTGACATTATTGCTTTTCAACACTTTAAAAAGGTCTTGTGCAGCAGATTTGCCTAATGTAGTATGTTGTCTGATCTCTTGACTGCTGCTTCCGTGAGTGTTGATAGTTGATCCAAGAAGAATGAAGTCCTTGACAACTTCAATCTTTTCTCCGCTGATAAGAATGTTGTTTATTAGTCCAGTGGTGAGGATTTTTGTTTTCTTTACATTGAGATGTAATCCATACCGAAGGCTGTGCTCTTTGGTGTTCATCAGTACATGTTTTAAGTCCTCTTCACTTTCAGCAAGCAAGGTTGTATCAGCTGCATATTGCAGGTTGTTAATGAGTCTTCCTCCAATCCTAATGCCACGTTTTTCTTCATATAACCCACCTCCTCAGATGATTTGCTCAGCATACAGGTTGAATAAGTATGGTGAAAGAATACAACCTTGTCGCTCACCTTTCTTAATTTTAAAACACTGAATGTGTTCTCATGTTCTGTTCGAACAACTGCTTCTTGGTCCAGGTACAGATTCCTCACGAGCACAATTAAGTGTTCTGGAATACTCATATTTTGCAATGTTGTCCATAGCTTGTCATGATCCACACAATCAAAAGCCTTTGCATAGTCAATAAAGC
>NW_006408567.1:12553395-12588237 GCF_000296735.1 Chrysochloris asiatica | reverse complement strand
TCTTGGACATTTTCTGTTCAGCTCTTGGACCTCCTCATTTCTTCCATTTGCTTTAGCATCTCTACGCTGGAGAGTAAGTGTCAGTGTCTCTTCTGTGTCAGTTTCCTTCTTTGTTGTCTTCTTAATGACTTTTTTGCTTTCTCCATGTATGATGTTCTTGATGTCATCCCATAGCTCTTCTGGTCTTTGGTCTTTAGAGTTTAATGTATCAAATCTGTTCTTCAGATGATCTCTATATTCAGGTGGGATATATTCAAGGTCACATTTTGGCTCTCATGGACTTGTTTTCATATTCTTCAGCTTCAATTTGAATTTGCATATGAGTAATTGATGGTCTGTTCAACAGTTTGCCCCTGGCCTTATTTTCACTGATGATATGGAGCTTTTCCATTGTCTCTTTCTGCAGATGTAGTCTATTTGATTTCTATGTATTCCATCTGGTGAGGCCCATGTGTATATCTTATGCTGTCTAAAGAAGGTATTTGAAATGAACAAATCACTGATTTTGCAGAATTCTATCATGCTATCTCCAGCATCATTTCTATCACCAAGGCTGAATTTTCCAACTACTGATCCTTCTTCCTCTTTGCTCCCAACCTTTGCATTCCAATCACCAGTAATGATCAATACAGCTTGATTGCATGTTTGATCAATTTCAGATTGAAGAAGTTGGTAGAATTCTTCTATTTCATCCTCACTGGCTTTAGTGGCTGGTGCATAAATTTAAATAATAGTGGTGTTAACTGGGCTTTCCTGTTGTTGTTGTTAAGTACTGTGGAATTGGTTCCAACTCATAGTGACCCTGCACAGTGTTTCCAAGGCTGCAAATCTTTATGGGAGCAGAAAGCCTCATCTTTCTCCCATGCAATAGCTGGTAGTTTCGAACTGCCAACCTTGAGGTTAGCAGCCCGATTCATAACTACTATGCTACCAGAAGCGCATGGATATTATCCTATCACAGACAGGGTTGCACCTCATGAATGATCTGGAGATGTTCTTTTTAACAATGAATGCAACACCATTCCTCTTCAATTTGTCATTTCCAGCATAGTAAACCATGTTGTTGTCAGAATCAAAATGGCCAATACCAGTCCATTTCAGCTCACTAATGCCTAAGATATCAATGTTTATGCATTTCATTTCATTTTTGACAACTTCCAATTTTCCCAGATTCATACTTCGCACATTCCATGTTCCGATTTTCAATGGACATTTCCAGCTGTTTCTCTTCATTTTGAGTTGTGCCCCATCAGCAAATGAAGGTCCTACGGGCTTTTCTCCCTCGGGCTTTACTCCATTCATGTTTTCATAGTCAACTCTACTTTGAGGAGGCAGCTCTTCCCCAGTGACTTTCAACCTGAGGGGCTCATTTTCTGGCACTATATCTAACAGTGTTTCTCTGCTATTCATAAGGTTTACAGTGACTAAATATTCGGAAGTAGTTCGTCACTCCTTCTTCCTAGTCTGTCTTCCTCTGGAAGCTCATCTGAAATCTGTCCACCATGGGTGACCCTGCTGGTATTTAAAATAACAGTGGCATAGCTTTCAGAATCAAATCAACTCACAAGCCACCACAGTACTACAAACTGACAGATGAATGGTAGTTCAATCTTATCTGTTTTATTTTGCATTCTTCTATATCTGGGGTGAGTCTAGGCAATACCATCCTGTATGTTAGTCTCAGATTGTTGTCTGCTGTTGTTGGTTGTCCATCCAAAGAACCCCCTGAAGTATTTTTTATAATTTTGGTCTGGTTTTTACAAATTCTTTTAATTTTTGTTTGTCTGAAAATGACTTAATTTCACCATCATATTTGATGGATACTTTTGCTGGGTGTATGACTCTTGGTTGGTAATTTGTTTCTTTCAGAATTTTATATATATCATTCCTTTGTGTTCTTGCTTACATGGTTTCTGCTGAGAAATCAGAGTTTAGTCTTACTAGTTTTCCTTTACAGGTAAATTTTCATTATTCCTGAGCTGCTCTCAGGATTCTTCCCTTGTCTTTTGTTTTGAAAAGTTTGATTATAATGTCTTGGTGTTTTTCTTTTGGGGTCTAGCTTGTTTGGAGTTTGTTCAACTTCTTGAATGGCTAGCTTCTCATCTTTCATGATGTTAGGAATTTTACTTCCAGTAACTCTTGGACAATATTCTCTATGGGTAGTTTTGTCTTTTCCTGTTCTGTAATTCCTATCACACAAAGTTATTCCTCTTGAGAGTGTCTCACATAAATCTTAAGCTTTCTTCAGATTTTTTTTTTTTTATTGTTTCTCTAGCATATGAATATTAAGAGATTTTCTTCAAGCTCAGTATTTCTGTTTTCGATTGATTCAATTTTACTTTTTTGTTCTTTCAGTGTTTTATTTATTTTTGAATCCTTAATGTTAATATTCTGGCTTTCTAATTGATGCTTTTGTATGGTTTCCATTTTTTTTTTCTCCAATTATTTTGTCAGTTTGCTTCCTGAGTTTTTCTATAGTTTTATATGTTTTCCTTAATTTCATCTGTAGTTTTCTCGATCTTTCTCACAATCCAATCTGTTAAAGTTACCTAATTAGCATTCTTTTAAATGCCTTATCAGGTTATTGCAAAACCGTCTCTGGTATTATATTCTCTGATTCTGTATTTTGGTCACTTGTTTGAGGTATTTTGTCTTGTTTTTTTTTTGTGTGTGTGTAAACTGAAATTGCTTGTTTTCTCTGAGACATTGTGGTATTTATATTTAGTTGAAGATTGCATATTGTGTGTTCTTAGGCACCCACCACCTGTCTTCTGGTGGATGTGGTAGAGGCTGGAAGTCTGAACACAGTTAGTTCTCTGTGCACTTGTAGCAGGTTCATGCAACTCCAGAAATAGGGGTACTATGACAGGCACCCAATCCCAGGCAGAGGAGAGGCTGCACAGGAGGGGTTGCCACTGGCCATTGGGTTGGTAAGGGTGGGGACTGGCCATACCCCCAGGTCCCGGGAGGGCATAGGAACAAGAGAGAATTGCATCCCCTTCCTGCCAGCCTCCAGCCACATCCTGTGTCTGCAGGCTGCTATATCAAAATGATCACAAAACTTAAGGTGGCCTTGCTGCTGCATGTCATCACCCAATCTGTATGGTTTTTCTTCTTTCTTGCTTCTCCTGTTCAGCTTCCTCTTCCAGTTGGCACTCAGTCCACCTCTCAGTCTTATCCTTTGATGCTCAGGGCTCCAGGATCAATATCTGTTTTTGTTTCACTCAGTGTCCCATGTCTCTGTTGTACAGGTGGGCTCATTGTGTCTGCTTACTCTGCCATCTTGACCTGGACTCCTTGGTTTGATACTCTTTTGAAAGACTTACAGAATGAACAAAAGTCTGTTGTAATCACAGTTATGGTTTATTACAAGGTAAGCCTACAGATTAAGATCAGCCAAGGGAAGAAGCACATAGGGCAGAATCCAGGAGAATTCCAAACGTGGAGCTTCTAGTTGTTCCTTCCCTATGACATCAGGATAGTATTACTTCTAGTAATACTAAACAGTACACGTGGAGCATTGTCAAACAGAGAAGCTTATCCAAGGTTAGCTATTCAGAGTTTCTGCTGTTGTTGTCGTTGTGTACTGTTGAGTTGATTCTGACTCATCGTGATGCTGTATAGGGTTTCCAAGAGCCGCTGGAGTGTTAGAACTGCCGACCTTGTGGTTACCAGTCCATTGCTTATTCCACAGCACCACACCGAGTTCTTACTGGGGTTCCATTAAGTAGGCATGATTGGCTGTGAGATTGCCTACTGTGGCTGATCTCAGTCTGCTGGTCAGCTGATGTATGTGACCCAGAGCCCCCACTCTTGGTCATACGTTGTTGTTATTAAGTGCCCATCGAGTTAGTTCTGACCCAAAGCAACCCTGTAAGGGGTTACCAAGGAGTGACCAGTGAGCTTGAACCACCAACCTTGCAGTTCAAACCAACTTTGCAGTCTTGCACATTAACCCATAACATCACACCAGTACTCCTCAGTCATATATGTTATCATATATGTTATCTAGTGTTGCTATCACAGAAGTAGGTGGCTTTGATGTTGTTAAGTGCCATCGAGTCAGTTCTGACTCCTAGCAACCTAGTATAGGGTTTCAGGGAGTGGCTGCTGGGTCTGCAGCACCAACCTTATGGTTAGCAGTCCAGTACTTACCCTACAGCGCCACTCCAGGACTCCACAGGTGGTTTTAGTGAACCAAAATTTATTTCCTCACCATTTAGGAGGCTAGAAGTCTGAAATCAGGGTGCTGGTTCTAGGAGAAGGCTCTCTTTTTCTGTTGACTCTGTTAGATCCTTTTCTCTCTTCAGCTCTGTTCCTTGGTAATCTTCATGTGGAGGGCCATCTGTCTTCCCTTTCTGTGCTTCCTTGTGTCTGTGCCTAAGCTACTTCTTTAATATCTCAAAAGTGTTTGGTTCAGGATAGACTCTACACTGATAGGATCTCATTAGCATAACAATGAAAACTCTATGACCATATAGAATTATATCTACAGGTGAAAGGATGAGTACTTCAACACATATTTTTGGGAATCACAACTCAATCTCTAACAGTATAGTTGGTTTTTCTGACTTAGCCAGCCCCCACACTGAGCTGTGGCTAGCCTTCACTTTAAATTGCATTGTCATTATCTGGTTAACTCAAGGCTCCCAGGAAAACAAGGATACTAATCTAGGAGCTGAAGTCAAAGGCCAAACCTCTTTTTTTGGACAAGGTTAAATTCTCTCAGGAATCCTGGTGTGGCACTGTAGGATAAGCACTGGACCACAAGGTCAGTTTGAACAGCAAGTTCGGCTGTTCAAATCCACCAGCCATTCCTCGGAAAATCTAAACAGGCTCATTATGAGTCAGAACTGACTCGATGGCGCTAAACAACTTCTCTAATACACATTGGGCTTTACACTCTTTCTGCATGACTCTGTCACTTATTTTTGTCCCTGGTAACAAACTTCTCCTGGGTCATTATCAACTTCTACAAGAAATACAAAAGAAAGAAAATTGGTTTCTTTTGTTGTTGTTGTTGTTGTTGTTGTTTTGGGGGGTGCATCTTATCTTGCAGGACATTACCATTTCACTATCCTTTACATCCCTCACATTTTCTCCTAATCTCCTGAATACCTCTATATCCTGGCCCAGTTCTAGACTCTTCTTCCTCAGCCAACACAAGAACCTAGCACCTAAGGTCTACCACAAGCAGGCTTACTCAAGAAGGTATTTTCCTGACAAAGCCAAGTTTTCTCACACCAGCTGCTTGGAAGGATATGTCTTTATCTTGTCACATTTATGTAACTAGGAGGGGACTGCTAATGGATGACTGTTAGCATTCACATGCGTTTGAATGTGTGTTTACTGCTCTAGAGTGCTACTAATTCACAAAGTGAGGAGATCCTCTCAAAATTTAGAGGAAAGGATAGAATTTGGTGATATACATTGAAATTCTGAAACTCCAAACAGCCCACTTCTCATAAAGATCTGCTTCCTTTAAAGTAAAAGAATGTTTTCTAAAGAAGGAGTCTTTAGAAGATGAGAAACTCAACTGATGCTTGATGGCGAGATTTTTATGGGAAGCTAAGACCGTCCTGGTGTGGTGCTGTGGGATAAAGTACTGGACCTCAAGGGTGGTTTGAAACACAAGGTCAGTGGTTCAAACTCATTAACCATTCCTTGGAAACCCTCTACAGGGTTGCTATGAGTTGAAACTGACTCTACGGCACTTAACAACAGAAATAAAGAAATTCTAGAGCTGCATTCCTTAAGGAATATGACTACGGCTTAATGAGTGTTCTGACCTCTGATTATGTGTCATTACTACTGGCTGAACTCCAGTGTCGAGTCAGTGCCCTTGAACATCTCTGTACACTTCAAATATAACCACAGAGAACAATAGACAGTGGGTACTCAGTGCGCTCTTGTTGATTGATGGAAGAGCCAGCAGGCCAAGTCAGGTGGAGTCAGGTGAGTGAGTGTGCAGGTGAGGTGAAGGTCGGAGTGTTGGACTTTCCTAATCATAGCACAAGGTGAGATCCATCCAAGTGGGCCCAGGAGGAGATTATTAGGAGTGACCAAAAGCTCTAGGACTCCTGGTATGGTGCTGTAGGATAAATGATGGACTGCTAACCACAACTTCAGCAGTTCAAACCTATCAGCTATTCCTCGGAAACCCTATATAGGGTCACTATGAGTTGGAACCAACTCAATGGCATTACACAACAACAAAGAACTACAAGGTAAGCCCCCATCTAAAGTGCAGGGATTGTGCCGGGATGAAGAAAATCAGTCTGGGTTTGGGTCTTTATTGCTGGCTGATGGAAAGAGATAAGGAACTAATAAATTTGATGGTTCTGGCAAATGAATAAATCACTCTTTAGGCTGTTTCTCCAGTTGTTAGGTTCATGCATTATTTCATCCATCCATCCATTCACTCACTGAACAGTTATGATATTTACTTGTTGCCTGGTCAAGTGTTTGATGCTAAGGATAGAGAAGAATCAACAGCCTCTTATGCTCCATTCAACATTGAATGCAATAGGAACCAAAAGGAAAGATAAGACCCTTCTACCTAAGAGCGTTCAAGAAAGGCTCCATTAACAAAGTGACATGCTGATTCTCTTTTTTTTAATGACAAAACTATATGCAAGAAAACATTCACCAATTTAACAATTGCTACATGTATAAGTCGGTAGCATTGATTATATTCTTCATGTTGCATTCTCACTATACTTTTCCAAATTATTACATCACCATTCAAAACACCTCCATGTTCCCTAAATTAAAATCTTCCCTCTCCCTCTCTCTTCTACTCTTAGTAAGCATTCTTAAACTTTGGTTTCTACAAATTTGTACATTTCATATAAGTGAGGTCATACAGAAGTTTTCCTTTTGTCATTGGTGCAAGTTATCACATGCGTCGGGACTTCATTTCTCTTTATGGCTGAGTAATATTTCACTGTGTGTACACAGCACAGTTAGCTAATGTATTAATCTGTTGATGGATCTTTTGGTTTCTGCCACCTTTGGCCTAATGTGAAAAGTCCTGAATGGCATTGTTGTACAGGTGTCTGTTTGCGTTCTTGCTTTAATTTTTTCTGATATATACCCTAGCTTTGGGATTTCTGGGTCCTATGGTAGTTCTATGTTCAAACATTTGAGGAACCATCAAACTGTTTTCCACAGCAGCTATACCATTTTGTATTTCCGTCAACAGTGGATGAAATGTTCCAGTTATGATGATTTTTGATAGATGGGAAGATCTCTGCCAGATAGGGAAAAAAAGAGAGAAAGAAAGATGTTCTAAACAACTGGCACAACAAGAGCATGTAGAAGTGCTGTGTTCATCATCTTCAATCCCCAGAGCATCAGTGGTCCTACTCTTACCGGAGTACGGAAATTCCAGATCCACGTCTACTCTTTGGTGATAACTCCAAGTTCAAAGCCTACCTAGCTATCTAAAGATCTCCCCAACTAACAAATGTTCATAGTTATTAAAAGACCCATTTTTTCTGGGGCCAGAGTGTAGCTGAGATATTAACAGATGTCATCTGTAACCCATAGTAACCATGGAGACACCAACTGAGGAGTGGAGAGTAAGATCATAATTCCAGTGTAGGTTTTCATATCTGAGTGTGTTCTGAGCACTGGTATATGGTCCAGGTACTTAGAGCTTCTTTTGTCTACAAACACTTACAACACCCTATGCCCTCACCCCCCGACTCTACCCCTTACCTGCCATCACCCCTCAGCCTCTACTGGGTCTTTAATGTTCTCTTTGATGTTCAACCACCGGCTCTAAGACCCAGACATTATAAGACTTTTATCCTCCTGTTTACCTCCATCTATCCTCAAGGTGCTACAATGCCTATTTGTAGACCCTGAACCAATAGGGACTATCCCATCCTATTTCTTAGACAATTTAGTATCTACCTCATTGAAAATTACAAGGGCTAAGACCTGGGGTTGGGGGTGTCTTTCCAGACCAATGAGGTCGTGTCCTCATTCCTGACTGATGCGGATTCCATGCTTGAAAGTCCTTCCCCATTCCCAGTCAAGCTAGGAGCAGCATTCCTCAAGTTTCATTTGGTGATTTGTTCTTACACTCTGCCTAGAATAGACTGCTTTTGTGTCTAAGAACATGGGAGCCTTTTGTCAATCTGTTTTCTGTTGGACAGTAACTTATTGTAATGAAAAATCTTGATTACTCTCTCTTGTAATGTGAACACAGGTACATCCTGTGGTCCCTTTCTCATGAGGTTTTGGATGGTCTTCAACAGCTTCTCTTGGTCCCTGTGACAGAGAACTCTGTTCCTCTCTATGATTTTCAGCAAGCAATTTAGACCCTTCTTGCAAGTTGAGAAAGGCTCAAGAGAGATATGTGACTGTCTGGTCTCTTACGTTGGGAAGGCAGCCTGGGAATCAAAGAAATCAAAAGTAAGACAAGCCCTTTTTGTAATGAGGGGACTTCACTCTTCTCTGTCTCAAGGCTGAGCATGCCAGTATGTTTCACTCATCGCCAGAGGTTGGAAATTCCCTTCTTTTTTTTATTTTTTACTTGCAACCAATCATACATTTTATTTCATGTCAATGATGACACTTCCCTCCCTGTAACAACAATTATCCTGCTTCCACCCTGTGGCTTTCTTTTACATATTATTTTTCACAAATGAGCAAAGCAAAAATATTTGATGTACACCTACAAAACAAACAATATAGAGTCATTTAAATGTCCAAAGGGCACATTTTGTGAGCCAGCCTCCTGCTTGCAGGCACACAGCCTTTCTCAGTCTGTGGGCTTGGAGTCCTCAGCTGCTCTATCTCTCTATGCCATTGTCTCTGCCACCATCTCTGCTGTTGCCACTTTTCTAGGTAGGATCTCACACTCCACTCATGCTCTTCCGTCTTGTTGGTCCTGGGATCATTTGTTCCTGAAATGAAAGATAAACTACTCCCCTCTTTTAGTTACACATCTTCTACAATTATAGTTGTTTGTGACTATAGCAATTAATCCTGCTAACAATTACTCACAATTGAGTCATAAAATCCTATCACCATTTTCCCCTGACCCCTTTCAACAGATCCATCTGGAAAAGAGGAAAACTGTTTAGTGGGAATTCTGCCTTACCCCTCACATTCTGAAACTAAACATACTCATAAGAGCTTGTAAGCCAGCCACTTTGTGTCTTTAGGTTGTTATTAAGTGCTCTTGGGTTGGTTCCAACTCATAGGGATCCTGTATAGGGTTTCCAAGGAGTAGCTGGTGAGTTTGAACTGCTGATCTTAGGGTTCAAACCAACCTTTTAGTCAAGCACATTAACGTGCAGTGCTACACCAGGATTTCTTTGTTTTAATAGCCAATATCTAAATTGGTTATGAACTCCCTATCAACTCAGTGTCCTGGTGTTAATGTGCCAGAATGCAAAGCTGTTTAAACTGCAAGGTCGGTGGTTCAAGCTAGCTAGCTGCTCCTCGAAAACCCTATACAGGGCCGATATGGGTCGGAACTGACTCGACAGCACTTAGCAACAATAATAATCAATGCAGTGCATTAAAGAAACAAGCTAGAGCCTTGATATGAAGAATCCTTCCATTTTCGTTAGAATTTTGCGAAGTCCCTTCTGACGCGCATCCAGTGGCTACCTCGTACTTAGAAATGGTCATGGGTCTGTTTGTAATACCCCATGGGCCTGAGGTGTTGCTGGGGTGTGTGTAGTCTTGCTGCCTTGAAAATTAACTAGCAATTGATCTAACAAATGAGTGGTGGGTTGCCTGGGAGAATTGGAGAATCACCCCCCAAAAACCCACATTCGAGCAGAAGTCCCTGCATGATACAAATAGCTAATGTACTCAGCTGCTAACCAAAAGGCTGGCAGTTTAAGCCAAGCAGAGGTGCCTTGGAAGAAGGGCATGAAAGTCCGTTTCCCAAAAAGCAACTTTTGAAAACCCTATGAAGCCCAGATCTACTCTGATACACGTGGTGTCACCGTGAGTCAGGATGGATTCAACAGCAACTCAAAGCTGCCCACACAGACCGCTCCCCTTCCTAGACTCATGACCTCTCACAGCAACCTCATGAACCTAGCTTCTCCCATTTTCTCTTCCTCACTCCCACCTCCATCTCTCCCTCTGCAACTTACTCCATGACTCAGTGGGGCCCCACCTTAGAAACACAAAGGGCCTTCTTATTTTTGAGTCTTAAACACAAAAGACTGATTACCACCCACAAGGAATGGAAGGAAAAAATTGTCAAGCCTCAAGGCAAGTTCCCAGATCTTTCCTCAGAACCTAGATTAGAAAACAACTGCTCTGCAGGTCACTGGAACACAAGCTTCTCTTTCTTGGTGGTAATGAGGTCCCTCCTCTCCCCTTGCTTTCTTTTCCTTTTATCACTTGTAAGATAAAAGCTGATACAGGTCACGCCCTGGAGAGAGAGCTGAACTAAAAACCCAGATGCCTGAGACCATCCCAGTTTAATTAACTCAGTGCTGCTTAACCCATTGTTGCTTGAATCTAGGTACAGGCAATTGTTAAACGCTTCTGTATTTGAAAGGGCAGCCAAGGTTGAGAACACTAGGCAGGAGCCGGATGATGGAGGAATCTTTTACGTATTACTAATGGTGTCATATTGGACTCCTCATGTGGTGCTGTATGATCAACACTGGAGTATGAACCACAAGGTCTGCAGTTCAAACCAACCAGCTGCTCCTCAGAAACCCTATACAGGATCACTAGGAGTTGAAAGCTGCTCAATGACACTTAACAACAATGGTGTCATTGGAGTCCTGATATGGTGTTGTAGGATAAGCACTGGACTGCTAATTACAAGGTCAGTAATTCAAACCCACCAGTGTAAGAAACCCTACATAGGGTCGCTATGCATTGGAATCGACTCAACATCACTTAATAACAACAATGGTGTCATTGGTGGTTCCCTGGTAGGATTCTTCCTTTCCATTGCAGGAGAAATGGGTTAGATTCACAGTCATCACTTATCTGTCAATGGAGGGAGGCTTGCATGTTGCTCTGACACTGAACAGGTATCAGTGGAATTTCCAGACTAAGACAGATTTGAAAGAAAGGCCTGATGATCTTTTTCCAAAAATCGGGTCAATGAAAATCCTTTGTATTACAATGGTCCAACCTATAGCTCTGTAGTGTTGTTGTTGTTGTTATGTGCTGTGGAGTCGGTTCCGAGGCTGTAAATCTTTACAGGAGCAGAAAACCTCATCTTTCTCCCACAGAACAGCTGGTAGTTTCAAACAGCTGACTTTGCAGTTCACAGCCCGATTCGTAGCCACTACGCTACCAGAGCTCCTTTGGTAGCATAGTGGTTACGAATCAGGCTGCTAACCTTAGGGTCAGCTGTTCCGCAGGAGAAAGATGAGGCTTTCTGCTCTCGTAATGATTTACAGCCTCGGAAATCCTGTATAGGGTCACTATGAGTAGGAACCGACTCCATGGCACATAACAACAACAACAACAACAACAACATATAGCTGACCATGGTGATGGTATAGGACTACGAAATGTTTCATTCTATTGCACATGAATCAGGGAAGGCTCTAGGGAAGCGAACAACATGAAGTCTGAACTGGATCATTTGAGCAATGGGGTTGTAGAGGGGAGAGGCATAGTAAGATTTGGGGTTTGAAAAGGTGATGTTCTCTAGTGCTGCTATTACAAATACCACAAGTGGGTGGTTTTAACAAACAGAACTTTATTCTTTCACAGATGAGTCTGATTTCAGGGCACTAGCTCCTAGAGAAGACTTTTTCTCTCTGTCTGCTTTGGCAGAAGTTCCTTGTCGTCAATCTTCCCCTAGCTCTAGGAGTTTCTCAACAAAAGGACCCCAGGTCCAAAGGACATGCTTCACTCTCAGTTATTCTTTCTTAGTTATAGTGAGGTCCCTTCTGTCTGCTTGTTTCTCTCTCCCTTTATTTTCTATAAGATAAAAGGGAAAGAACCAGGAAAACTCTCCTCGCATCATATTAAGGCTGTGACCTGAGTTAGGATATCACATCCCACTCTAATCCCCTTACAACTGATTGAACACAGCATAGGAGAAGATTACATCATTACATAATTGCCAAATTACTAAAAATCATGGTCCAGCCAAGTTGGCACATACCTGGGGGTGTGAGGGTTCATGACAGGCAAGAACACCACTTAGGGGACCATTGGGTTAAACCAGGTGAGAATCTTTTGGACCTGCGCCCATTGTTGCAGCCACTATGACAATCCATCTTGTTGGGTGTCTTCCTCTTTTTCACTGACCATCAACTTTACCAAGTATAGTGTCCTTTTCCAGGGACTCGTCCCTCCTGACATGTCCAAAGTACTTGTCTTGTCATCCTTGTCTCCAAAGAGTATTCTGATTGTACTTCTCTCAAGTTAGATTTGTTTGTTCTTCTGGCAGTTCATGGTACTTTCAATATTCCTCTTCAACACCACAATCCAAATACATCAGTTCTTTTAGGATCTTCTTTACTCACCGTCCAACTTTCACATGCATATGAGGCTATAGATTGGGCACACCTTAGTCCTCAAATTGACAGTTTTGCTCTTGAACACTTGAAGAGGTCTTTTTGTAGCTTGTTTGCCCTATGCAATATATCAATTGATTTCTTGACTAGTTGTTTCCATAACTTACTTCATAGAATTCCCTAAAATGGAATATCAGATCATTTAATGTGGAGCTTTGGAGTTAGAAATGCCTGATGGGGGTTTCAGGTTAATCCTAATTGTCATTTTTGCCACATCATCAATCACAGAACCCAGCGTTGGACTGAAAATGACTTCTTCCAAATCTATGGTAGTATTTGCTGTTCAATCCTTTACGACCAGTGGCCACCATGTCTTCTCTGACTCTTGGTGATCCCATGCACTTCAGAGGAGGTCTGGTTGATTTTTCACAGTAGATCATCAGGTCTTTTCTCCAAGGAACCTTTGAATGTACTTTGACTTCCAACCTTTTAGTTATCAGTGAGCATGTATTAACCATTTGTATCATGCAGGGGCTCTTTCTGGCTTTGTTGGCACATAATGTGCCCCCTAGAGGGGCTGGAAGCTTCTTCACTTCCTAACTCACTCTGTGTCCACCATTGCCTGAAGCTATAGGAAAACGCTTCTCATGTTAGAGAATTCAGCAAAAATGATAGTTGTATCTTCTTCTCATCAGAAAAAGTCTCTTCCTACTTTCAAATCCACATGTTACTAGACTTTTCAGCAATATTTGACCCAATTAAGCACTTCCTCTTTAAGAACAGAGACGCTTTCTGTTCCTGACTTTCATGATGGATTTTTCTCCTGATTTTCTTCCTACCTCTCTAGCTATTCTTTCTCGGACTCCTTCCCTGCCTTATTCTCCTTTATGCAACTCTAATTACTTGAGTGTCTCAGAACTTGATCCTCAGCCGTGCCTTCTCTAACTACCCTTTCTTCAAAAACCCTAAACCTACTGCTGAGTCAATTGCATGAGTCAAGTCTGACTCATGGCAACTTCATGTGTTACAGAATAAGACTGCTCTATAGTTTGAACTTTTTTAAAGTGTTGAAGAGCAAAGATATCAGCTTGAAGACTAAGGTGCGCCTGACCCAAGCCATGGTATTTTCAATAACCTCATATGCATGTGAAAGCTGGACAGTGAATAAGGAAGACCGTAGAAGAATTGGTGCTTTTGAGTTATGGTGTTGGAGGTGAATATTGAAAGTGCCCTGGGCTGCCAAAAGAACCAACAGATCTATTTTGGAAGAAGTGCAGCCAGAGTGCTTCTTGGAGGCCAAGATGGCCAAACTTCGTCTCTCATACTTCGGACATATTGTCAGGAGGGACCAGTCACTGGAGAAAGAGATCATGTTTGGTAAGGTGGAGAGTCAGAGAAAAAGAGCAAGACCCCCCAACGAGATGGATTGGCCAAGTGGCAGTATCGATGGACTCAAGCGTGGCAACAGTAATGAGGTTGACCCAGGATCGGGCAGTGTTTTGTTCTGCTGTGCATAAGGTTGCTATGGGTAGGTACCAACTTGATGGCACCTAACAACAACAACAACAACAATAGCTTGAACTGCAAGGTCGGTGGTTCAAGCTCACCAGCCACTCCTTCAAAACCCTATATAGGGTCACTGTGGGTCGGAACCAACTGGACAGCACTAAGCAACAATAGCAATAGGGTTTTCTTGGCTGTAATCTTTACAGAAGCAGATTGTCAGACCTTTCTCCTGTGGCGACCACTAAATGGGTTAAACCCACCAACCTTTACATTCGTAATTGGGTACAAATCATTTCCCAAGGGAACCTACCCAGAGGCTCTTTAAAAGAAAGACTTACTATTTAAATATGGCATGCCTGTTTTTGTTCTTGTTAAGTGCTGCCAAGTCATTTCAGATCCATAGCAACCCTGTATAGCGTTTCCAAGGAGCAGCTGATGAGCTTGAACCGCCCACCTTGTAGTTCAAACCAACTTTGCAGTCCAGCGCATTAATCCACAGCACCAGGCCAGGACTCCATAACATGCCTAGGTGTAGATTTTTTGCTATTTATCCTTCTTGATATGGTTTAATGTCTATCTGTGGTTTAGTGTCTATCACTAATTTTGGGAAATCCTCAGTCATTAGTACTTCAAAGGTTTCTTCTGTTACTTTTCTCTTTTTCTTCGGGCATTCCAATTATGTTCATGTTATATCTTTTGAAATTGTCACCCAGTGTTTGAATGTTCTATTTTTGCTGTTTTTATTGGTTTGCAGTTCTGTTTGGAAAGGTTCTCTTGACATATCTTCAAGTTCATTGATTTTTCTCTCAGCCATGTTCATTTTATTGATGAGTCCATCAAAGGCATTCTTCTTTCTGTTACAAGGCTTTTTATTCTAGGATTTCCTTTTGAGTCATTCTTAGAGTTTCTATCTCTTTGCTTATATTACCCATCGGTTCGTGCACGTTGTTCACTTTTTCCATTAGAGTATCTGGCATTTTAATCAAGTTATTTTCAATTCTCTGTCTGATCATTCCAAAATCTCTACCATATCTGGGTCTGACTCCAACTCTTTCTTTAGCACTTCAGATTCTGTTTTGTCTTGTCTCTTAGCACATCTTGTAAATACTTGCTGAAAACTGGACGTAATGTATTGCACACCAGGAACTGAATGTGGGATTTTATGGGTCTGACTAGGAGTGAGGCTGTGTTTAATGTGCTTTACAGATGTAAGAGTCAAAGGTTTAAATTGCCCTTAGTGTTCTTGTATTTGTCTTCCCTGTTGTCTTTGCTTTTCCCTAAAAAAATTCCTTTTGAAATAGAGCCTGAGTGTTGTATCTCTTCCAGTTGTAATCCATGGTTATTTCATTGGAGCCCCAGTGATGTGGGAGTAAAGTCAAGGGTGAGGGGAAGCATTCTATAATTCTATGATTAGCTCTCAGTGACTCTGTGTTTCTGGGATGGTGCCTCCTCCAGTGTTTGTCTCTCCCTTGAGTGAGATAGAAAGATTCAAGAGGGATTGTTGTTGCTACTATTAAGCACCTTCAAGTTGGTTCTGACTCATAACGACCCTGTATAGGGTTTCCAATGGGCAGCTGGTGAGCTTGAACCGCCAACACTGAGGTTCAAATTGACCTTGCAGTCCAGTGCTTTAGCCTGCAGCGCCATATCAGGACTCTCAAAGAGGGACAGAGTTGAGTAAGTGATCTTTCTCTAGGTGGAGCAAGACTCTGGTAGGGTCTTTATCCTTAGAGGCTAAATCAATGAATGAGAGAACTCTGCAGGTATATTTCAAAATGTTTACTCTTATTTGTCCCCTGTCAGAGCAATGAAAGTATTTTTGTTAGATTTTCATCATGAGAACATGGTGTAATACATTGATTAATTTTTAAACACCTTGAATGTGTAGGCCTCATCTGTAAGACTGGCTGCACCCTTAGGAGTTTCTCACTCTTACACTGTCTACTATCTATCTCAAGAAATTTGTCGAAGTTGACACTTAAGTACCACTTTATACTTTATAGCTCAAGTGGCTTGTGCCCTCAGTAAGCATATCTGTTTGTAATTTACTGCAGTAGCTTGTCCTTTCAGATTTCACAGTGACCTCAGTTCCTGATGGGTCCAATAAAAGTTGTTGATTTTAATTTGCTCAGGTTTTTACTTGTTTCGATAAAGGGGTGATAACGTCGACTCTTTACAAGTTGGAGCTGAACCAGATGTCTCAGTTTGTTTTGGTTTTTTGTTGGTTCAGTCATTTAATTATATGATTAGTCCCATAATTTACTAATCTATTTTCCATTAATTAAAAAAAAATGATTCTGTTGTTCAGAGCCCTGGTGTGCTGCTCTAGGGTAAGGATTGGACTGGCAACTGCAAGGTGGACAGTTCAAACCCAATCGTCTCTTTTGGAAACCCTATACAGAAGTCCTGGTGTGGCAATGTGGGATAAAGTACTGAACTGCAAGGTCAGTTTGAACTACAAATTTGGCAGTTCAAACTCACCAACTGCTCTTTGGAAACAGGGTTGCTATGAGTTGGAAGTGACTTCACAACACTTAACAACAACAGCATACAGGGTTACTATGAGTTGGAACAGACTCAATGGCACACACAACCACCACCACCATCAACAACATTCTATTGCTCATGGATGGTTGAATTATTTTCAGTTTAGAGATCTAAATTGGGCTACTATAAGCTTTCTGGTGCAAAGATAACTCAAAAAGTATTGCTACAAAATCATAGAAGTCTTTATTAAACAAAAATATCAAAATGTGAAGCTATTGTTTCTTGACAGATCTTCCACCTAGGTCTATACACTTCTGAAGGCGCTGTTTCATCTCCCTAACGCTTCCCTGAAGAGTTCTGCCCTTTTCAATTTACACGGCATCAAAATGGTAGTTTTGACATCCTAGAGTAACTTAAACTATGTTCTTTTTAAGTGTTCTTTGTGTTTTGGGAATAAAAAGTATACCTGAAGGAGTAAGATTAAAGCTATAGGGTAGATGGGGTAAGATTTCCCACGTAGGACACCCCTATCTAACTACCCTCATAAAATGTCATGATAGAAACAAATTTCTCAGTACAGATTTTCTGGACTTTTTCTCACCTGCATAGCTTACAATTTTCTTAAAACTTATTAATAATAAGTCCCCATGATCATTCTGTGTCATTTGAGAAAATCTACCAAGATTACCCCTTTGGAATTTAAAAAAACAAAACAGTTATGATAACCTTTGAACTTACCTCTGTGTCTTGGATTGAACTGGCCCAGCAAAATCCCTTGGAAACTTCTGTTTTGACTAGACTTTGTTTTGTTTTTGAATGCACTCTGATGAGACTAAGAGAATTGTTGTTGTTGTTGTTGTTGTTAAGTGTTGTGGAGTCGGTTCCGACTCATAGCGACCCTGATAGCGACCCTGTACAGGGTTTCCGAGGCTGTAAATCTTTACGGGAGCAGAACGCCTCATCTTTCTCCTGCGGAACAGCTGGTAGTTTCGAATTGGTGACCTTGCAGTTCATAGCCCGATTCGTAACCACTACGCTACCAGAGAATTAGTCTGAGACTAATTACTAAGCGAATTTATCTTTAGTCATTCATTGATTGATGGAAGAGACATGTTTAAACACATTGTGTTTGAAATAATCTGTGTATGTGTGAACTGGAACCCTAGCAACAAGACTTTTTTACTTACCCTCATTTATGTCTCTTGATCAACACATAAAGGAATTTCTTTGGGATCTTACTTTTTTGTCATGAGATGAGTGTATGTTGAGCTTTTAGTCTACACAGCAAAATGGTTGCCCAAAGAGTGTGTATAAGTTTACATTACCACCAGTGATGTGTAAGGATTCTAGTTATTTTACATCTTCAACAACATTTGGTATTGCCTATTTATTAGCAATTCTTAGGGCTGTATAGTATATCTTTTTGTGACAATATTTCCTGGGTAACAAATAAGGTTAAGTACCTTTTTCTATGCCTATTTGTCCCTCTTATGTAATTATGTTTAATATTTATATATTGACCTTGTAGCTAGTGACCTTGTTAAATTCATTGATTAAGTCCAGTAGTTTTTCTGGATATTCCGAATTCAGAATTATGTCTAATATGAATGATCACAGTTTTATCTCTTACTTTCTAATTCTTATTACTTTTTTCTTCACTGTAGCTAAATATCTACTACAAATTTGAATAGAAATGGCAATAGCGGACAATCTAGTCTCTTTTCTGTTCTCGGGATGAAACTAGTTTCCATTCATTCGTTGCTAAGCATGATGCTTGTTTAAGTTTTTTACGATTATTTTACCAAGTTAAGGAAATTGTCTCTATTCATAGTTTGGTAAGAAATTTTCTTAAAGTCAGGAATTGATGTTGAGTTTTATCATATGATTTTATTTCTTTTATTTTATTAATATGATAAATTGCATTCATTGAACTTTGTATGGTAAACCAATTTGAATTTTTTGGAATAAATCCAAATTGGTCATTAGTTATTAACTTTTTTTATGTATTTCCAAACTTAGTTGACTAATATTAAATTTGTGCATCCATATTCATGAAAGAGAGCAGCCTGTAATGTTCTTTTCTTGTAATGTCCTCATCAGATTTTGATATTGAGATTATGTAAGCCTCATAAAAATTTGCAAGAACTCAGTTCTATTTCTGTTCTTTTGAAGACTTTATGTAATATTGATGTTTTTATTCCTTAAATATTTAGATTATTGGGAGAATCATCTGAATCTGCATTTTTGGGGAAATGATTTTAATTATTAATTTAATGTCTATGTAAATTTAAGACTATTCAGATTTCTTGTACCAGTTTTGATTAAGTTGTGTCTTCTAGGAATTAGTCTATTTGGACTGAATTTCTTATTTATAAGTCTTTTTGAGGATGTGTCTAAAGTAAGCAAGATGATATTTTACCTCTCTTGATTCCAGGAAGCATTCTGAGAAAGACTTAGCTACAACAACAACAAATCACTAGATTTTATAAAAATTAGACTTTATAAAAATTAGACTTTTAGTCTTTGAAAGGCTCTCTCAAGAAAATGAAAGATAGGCCTTATGCTGGGAGAAAATATTTGTAAATATTTATAACAGACCTAGCTGGTGAAGGACACATATACAGAGATATGGATGGCCAATAAATGCTAGAAAGAAGAACAACATTATTATTAATTTGGAAAATCCAAATTAAAACCACAATGATCCTACTAGAAAATCCAAATTAAACCATTACACACCTACTAGAATGGCTAAAATTAAAAACAAACAAAAAAACAGTCATATCAAGTATTGACAAAAATGGGGAGCCAATTAACACTCATAGCCTGCTGTCAGGAATAGAAAATGTAAAGAGTAGGGTGCACCTGACCTAAGCCCCATATGCATGTGAAAGCTGGATAATGAACAAGGAAGACAGAAGAAGAATCCATTCCTTTAAATTACAGTGATGGTAAAGAATCTTGAATATGCCATGAACTGCCGGAGGAACAAGTAACTCTATGTTGGAAGAAGTACAACCAGAATGCTCCCTAGGAGCAAGGATAGTTAAGACTTTGTCTCACATATGTTGGACATGCGATCAGGAGGGGCCAGTCAGTGCCTGGAGAAGGATGTCATGCTTGCTAAAGCAAAGAGTCAATGAGAACGAGGAAGACCTCAATGAGAATGATTGACACAGTGGCTACAACAGTGGGCTCAAACATAGCAATGATGATGCAGGACTGGGCGGTGTTTCATTCTGTTGTACCTAGGGTTACTATGAGTAAGAACCCACTCAATGGAATGTAACAAGAACAGTGAATAGATTTATTTTGGTACATCTATGAGTGGAATAATTACTCAGCAATAAAATAGTAGAAACTAATGATACTTCAAGCAATATAGATGCATTTCAAAAGCATTATGCTATATGAAAGAAGTTGGATTTAAAAGGTTACATATGAGTTTTGTGATATTCTGGAAAAGGCAAAACTATAGGGATAGAAATCAGATCAGTGGTTTCCAGGGACTGGGTTGGGAGCATGAGGAACTTTTTGGGGTGAAGGACATAGTCTAAATCGTTATTATTGTGGTGGTTGTATGACCATCATGTATATATGAGATCAAAATGTAGTTTTTGTCTCTGAGTTGGGTCTCTTGCCCCACCTCCCTAGACTATTATTCTTCTAAAACTGTAGTATCTAGAGCATAGGAAGGCACCATTTCTTTCTTTCAGGACTCCTGCATCAGATCCTGACTTTAAGAAATGTACAGACTCCTGTCGTCCATCTTGGGTGGGGCATTTTTCATCTCCTTCGCAGGACAGAGCCAAGCTCCTTGCTGATTTTAGGCAAGTATGTCCAGTGGGTCAGAGGCTTCGGGGAGTTTCTTTTCTTTGTTCTAAAGAGATGATTGTATATTGTTGAACCAGATCTCCCTCTCTCTCTCTCTCTTTTTTAAATTCTATTTTTATACTTTATTGCCATAGCCTTGTGTCTAGAGCTGAGAGGTGGATCAAAGCATGAACACATAGAGCTGTCTTGTTTAGAACTCTAGAACTCTTTTCCCTATCTTTCTTATTTTCAATTCACTAACTTGTTCCTAAGGAGCTCTGGGAGCATAGTGGTTACTAGTCAGGCTGTTAACTTCAAGGTCAGCAGCTCGAAACTACCAGCCATTCCATGGGAGAAAGAAGAGGTTTTCTGCTCCTGTAAAGATTTACAGCTTTGGAAACCTGTCACTGTGAGTCGGAACCGACTCCACGGCATACTACCACCACCTTGTTCCTCAGGGAGCTAAAGAATCTGTTGTACTTCATCACACCAAAAAATGTGAGTTAAATCACCTGTTCTAGATTGAATTGTATCCCTCAAAATATATGTCTATCTATCTAGGCCATGATTCATTATTATGTAATTATCTTCTGTTTTGTGATTGTATGCAATTATCCTATATGTTGTAAATCCTAACTGCAATTATATTAATGAAGGCGCCCTGGTAGCATGTGGATTATGAACTGCAAGGTCAGCAGTTTGCAGCTACCAGATGCTTCATGGGAGAAAGATGAAACTTTCTGCTAGTGTAAAGATTTACAATCCCAGAAACCCTATCCTGTGTTGTTTTGAGTTGGAACTGACATTGCCACCACCATTATATTAATATAGTAGGATTAGAGGCAGTTGTGTTAAAGAGGCAGGGTACAACCTACAGTATTAGAGAATATTTTGAGTCAATCTCTTTTGAGATATAAAAGAGATTAAACAAGCAAGCAGAGGTCATAGGAACCTGCTACCACCAAGAAAGAACTGGGAGCAGAGTATGTCCTTTGGACCCATGATCTCTGTGCTGAGAACCTCAGAGACCCAGAGGAAAATTGCTGTCTTGATACATGGAGTTCTCCAAAGAATTTCAGACCCATAGATACTGAAAGGAAGTAATGACCCTCCTCTAGAGGTAACAGAAAGAGAAAGTGTTCCTTTAGAACTGGCTCCTGAATTTGGACTTCTAGCCTCCTTAAAGCATGAGAAAAACATTTCTGATTGCTACAATCATCTACTTGTGATATTTCTGTTATAGCAGCACTAGATAACTGAGAAATCGCCTGAAGTGTCAAAAGAGCTAACCAAGAAACAGAGAGTTTGTTCTCACTCAGGTTTAGTGAGCAGGTGGTTAGCTGCAGAGCCTAAGCCCCCATGCATTACTACCGATCCCATCTCATTAATATTTGAGTTACTAAGGAGCTCTGGTGGCATAGTGGTTATGCATCGGGCTGCGAACCGCAAAGTCAGCAGTTCAAAACTACCAGCTGTTCTGTGAGAAAGATGAGACTTTCTGCTCCAGTAAAGATTTACAGCCTTGGAAACCCTGTGCAGGGTCACTATGAGTTGGAACCGACTCCACGGCACATAGCAACAACAACATAGTGTAGTGGTTATGAGTCAGGCTGCCAACTGCAAGGTCAGCAGTTTGAAACTACCAGTGGTTCCGTGGGAGAAAGATGAGGCGTTCTGCTCCCATAAAGATTTACAGCCTTGGAACCCCTTGTACATGGTCTCTATGAGTTGGAACCGACTCCGCGGTACTTAACAACAACAATTGCTACCAAGGGGAATAGAACATCAAGAAACCATGGAATTTGTTAAAGACAATCCCCTGCCATTTCGCTGGTGCTTATATTCCTTTGGCATTTTATGATTTCCAGAATAATATCAGAGTAAAAGAAGGTTGAATCTACTGTGACTGCAAAGGATTTTAATTGACATACTATAACTCACACTTATTTCCTCTACTTACATTTCTAGTCCAAATTCCCATGCTCTTGTTATTGTTAGTGGCTATTGAGCTAGTTCTAACTCATGGTGATGCCATACATCACAGAATAAAACCATCTCCAGTTCCGAGTCAGTCTCACTATTGTTAACGTGCTTGAATCAATTGTTATGACTGCTGTGTATTTTGAGTGCTTTTCAATCAAGAGTTCATCTTCCAGCACTTCATTGGGCAATATTCTGTTGTAATTTATAGGGCTTTCCTTGGATACTTTTTGGAAATCAATTGTCAGGCCTTTCTTCCTACTCTGTCTTCATCTGAAAGCTCTGCTAGAACCTGTCCACCTCCTGACCTGCTGGTATTAGAAATACCAGTTGCAAACTTCTAACATCCCAGCAACACATAAACCACCATAGTATGACAAGCTGACAGACAATGATGATTCATGATCCTGCATTCTATTAGATGTAATGGATCTCAACAAATGTTCACAAAGATTCTGCCGTACATAGATACCACTAGGGAGTATAGTCTGGCTTACAACTGGTCCAGAAAGGGATGTCCTCAAAATCATGATCTAAAAATAATCATTTATCCATTTGAGGAAAACATACGGAGTTCTTTCTATGTGCCAGTTGCCTAGCTAGTCACAGAAGAGGACTGAAAGGCGAATCAGTGATGGATCCTGCCCTTTAGAACTTACAGTCTTTCATGAGAATGGACATCATCATCAGTTATGGGAGTGAAAATGCAGCAGATTAAAACAGATCATACAAGAACAGATGTAAGAAGAATCATTCTGTTCCACGAGATCAACCTAGACAATCTTGGATTCCTGGCAAACGTCAATCTGGGGTAGCCTTTGAAGGGGCTTTAGAAATGAGGAAGTTTCTAGGTGATGTAAATGGTTAACATGCTCAAATGCTAACCAAAAGATTGGTGGTCCAAATCTTTGGAAGAAAGACCTGGTGATAGATTTCCAAAAATCAGCCATTTAAGATTTATGGAGCATGGTTCTGCTCTGACATACATGGGGTCACCATAGGTCAAGAATTACTTGATGGCAACTGGTTTGGTTTAGAAATGAAAAGAGAAACATTAGTTTGAGAGTATTGAGGGTCAGAGGACAGTGGTCAAAGGTGATACCCAGGGGATGTTGCAGCAGTGGTCCTCAGTTGGGTGGGAAGATCACATCTGCCAGAAAGTCTTTGCATGCATTGGTGGGGTGAAGTTGTCAAGAAGATAGGGATGGCATTTTAACTCTATTGTGCAAGGTGAAACAAATTTGGGCATACATTTGAAGGGAAGCCCTCTTGTTGTGAGTTACTGTTGAATCAGTTCCAAGTGACTCAATAACAGAATGAGATGTTGCCTGGTCCTGTGCCATCTTCCTGATCATTGCTACTTGTGAGTTCATTATTGTGACTATTGTGTCCATCCATTTTATTGATTGAAGGTCATTTTAGCTGACCTTCTTTTCTAGCAATTGGTCTTTTCTGATGATGTGTCCAAAGTACGCACAAGACAAAGTCTTGCCATCTTTTTTTCTTAGGAGCATTCTTTTTTGTTTGTTTGTTTGTTTGTTTTTTATGAGAGTAAGTAGCGTAGTGGTTATGAATCAGGCTGCAAACTGCAAGGTCAGCAGTTCAAAACTACCATCTGTTCCACGGGAGAAAGATTTACAGCCTTCGAAAACCTGTACAGGGTCGCTATGAGTTGGAACCGACTCCATGGCACATAATCAACTAACCAACAAACCACCAAACCGACCAAAGTAAAATATATATCGTAATAAACTTTTAGAAAAGACAAATACATAATTTTTCGGCATAATCGCCTTGCTTTTCAATACACTTTGTCCATTGTCCACAAGCTTTCTTATTCCCTTATTAAAAATGTTTTAGGCTGAGCTGAAAGCTACAAATGCTTTTTCATCAGAGGTGAATCTTCATTCTCGAAGGACTGTTTTCAGAGGACTAAACAGGTAAAAGTCTGAAAGAACAAGATCAGGACTATAGGGAGAATGCTTTAGCACCTCAAAATGAAGTTTTTGCAGAAAGTCAGCAGTGTGGCAGAGGTGTGGGGATGTGCATTTTCATGAAAGTTCACAATGCCCTTGGATAGCAGTCCTCTGCATTAAATCCGAAGTTTAGACTTTGGTTCTTCAGTGAACATCCCACTGTAATGAGCAGTATTAATTGTTTAACATTTTACCTGAAAGTGTTCCAATACTGGCCCTTGAAAGTCCCAGAAAACTGTAAACATCAGTTTTCCAGCTGATGGTTGACTTTTGAATGTTTTCTTGGTTGGCAATTGAGGATGTTTCCATTCCATACTATACAGTTTATGCTCAGGCTGGTAATGATAAATCCATGTCTAGTCACCAGTAACAATTTTTTTAAAAAAGAAATGTTTACCTTCCTTCAAGTATCGGTCTAAATTTCATTTACAGATGTTTATGTTCACACCTGCACAGCAGTGACCTTGAACAGAAAGTGCTGACCAAGGAACTGGCTTACAATTGCAGAGTCCAAGGTCTCCAACGGAAGAAAGAGAGAGGAAGCCTTTCCAGTGTGTTTATTTTACTGGGAGCAGGCCATAACCCCAAGAAAACATCCTTTTAATTGATGGATACTCATAGCCACTCATCATAGACTTAACTATATCTGTATTAGGTTTCATCACCATGGGAATAAACACATCTCAACTGCTAAATCTCTGGAAATTCTGGTCTAGTCAAGTTGACACAGAACCCTAACTATTACACTGGTACTCTCAGCTTTCAGCCAAGATCTATCTGACGTCAGCAATGATAGTCCCCTTTCTAAGCCCTCTTCCAAATCTAGTTTAAATTTCTGGTAGCTCACTGTTGATCTACTATTGCAACTGTTTTTAAAATTACTTTCAGCAAAAGTTTACTTCCATGTGATATTAATGATATTGTCCAATGATTTTCCTCACTCTGTAGAGTCACAATTCTTTGAAATGGCCACAAATTTAGATCTTTTCCAGTTGGCTGGTCAGGTAACCCTTGCCCAAATTTCTTGGCATAGACTAATGAGTGCATCCAGTACAACATCAACTTGTTGAAATATTTCAATTGATATTCCATCAATTTCTGGAGACTTGTTTTGTGTCAATGCCTTCAGGGCAACTTGGACTTTTTCCTTCAATACTATCCATTCCTAATCTTACCCTTCTTCCTGAAATGGTTGAACGTGACCAACTCTTTTTGGTACAGTGATTCTGTGTATTCCTTCCATCTTCTTCTTCTTCTTCTTTTTTTTTTTAATGTTTTATTGTGAATTACATGATAGTTTACATGGGAGAACATTAACTTTGCATTCATCCTATCGTATATTGTTTTATTGCTATGGTTACAATCCCCATACGTCATTAACCAACCAAAGGGTATACCCTGAAAGCCTGCCCCCTAGTCATCAGCACAGAGCACCTCTCCCTTTGTGGGTCTAGTGTTGCTAGCCACACCATCTCTCCATGTCATCATCTCTGCCTGCATCTCTGGGTAGGGCCTCATCTCTGCTCTTCCCCTTAATGGTTCCAGGGTCCTCTTCTCCTGGATGGCAAAGTCAGTCACTCCCTTCCTTTTGCTACAAAACGTCCACCTTTACATTTGCAATCCTCACAGTCAGTCCTGATGTCATTTATTCACTCTTGTATCCCAAGGGACCTATCCCCATCTCCTTTCATCAGCCCCACCCAGACAGATTGGATACTACTCAGTGGAGATTCTACCTTCCTCTGCGCCCTCTGGATCTAGGTTCCCTCTTGAAAGCTTGTAAGCCAGTCACTTCTTGCCTTTGTAGGCTACCACCCCCTCCCTTCCATTTTGGGTAGCCAATGTCCAAGTTGCGCATCCCTGTCTACTCTGTGTATGAAGGGGGTGGGAATGATCCTCACTGTAAAGATTTGTTCCCTCTTTTGAAATACTGTAGGTGTAGTTCAAGTTCATCAAATTGTATCAGATTACTCTTTTTTTTTTTTAACTCTTCTTTCTTCTTCTAGTTGATCTCTGATCATTCAGTCATTGAAGCCAGGTTGAGTGGGTATTATCTGCTAGTGTGGGTGTTCTTATGCATATACCCTCTTCTTATCAGATGGGCGCTTCACTCTTCACTCTAGTCCTCTGTGGCTATGTCACTGACTCTGGGTTCAAGAGTCCCCAGGTCTTGCCACATTGCTGGCCAACCAGGTCTCCACCGGGTTCACAGGAGTCTATTGAACATTGTAGGGCTTAGCTTGCAGCTTCATTGCTGTTTTTCCCTCACTTCCCCTTATCAGTGATGAACGTGGTCACCAATCAGAGTGCATGTCTGCTTGACGGGGCTTGCCCTGAGGAGACCCGACCACTTGCCTTGATGTCTCCTGGGTGAGCAACTTACTTGTTCTTATAGTAATCAGTCTGACTGCCATTATTGTTTTGTATTTTTCCTGTTGGTCTTTCCTTCAAGAAGTATCTTCTGTTCTTCTAGTTGCTCCAGGCTGGTCTGCTTGTCCTTTCAAGTGGAACTTTTCCAACTCAGAAGATTCTGCGTAAGACTCAGGATTCCACCTATGGTCTTATGTAATGCAGAGGCTCTGCAGGAAGCCTCCTTCACTGGGCATGTTGTAGCCCCGTTTTAAGTATTCCAATTAGGAGTATTCTTATAAGTAATGTGTTTGTTCTTCTGGTTGCTGTTGTTGTTGCTAAGTGCTGGTAATTCTGTTCCAATTCATAGTGACACTGTGTAGGGTTTCCAAGCCCTAGCTGGTGGGTTTGAACTGACAACTTTGTGCTTATCCTACAAAGGCACACCAGGACCTGTTCTTCTGGTAGTCCATAGATAACTAAATATTTGTTGACAATACCACAATGTGAATGCATTAATTCTCCTTCTGTCTTCCTTTTTTCATTGTCTAGTTTTTGCATACATATGAGGCAATTGAAAAGACCATGGCTTAGATTTGGTGTACTTAGCTATAAAAGTGATATCTTTGCTTTCAAAAGCTTTAGAGACATGTTTTGCAAGAGATTTATCTACTTTCGTGACTGCGGCTTCCATGGACATTGATAATTTGTCCAAGTTGAATAAGATCATTGACAACTTCAATTGTTTCTTCACTTATCATTATGTTTTTTAGTTCCAGTTGTGAGGACTTTCATTTTCTTTGAGTTCAGGCATAATCCATACTGAAGACTGTAGTCTTTGACCTTCATCATTTAAACCAACTTTGTTTTTGATAAGCAAATTTGTGTTATCTGCATATTTCAGGATATTACTGAGTATTCTTCCAATCCTGATGCCATGTTCTTTTTCACAGAATCTGACTTCATGGATTATTGGTTTAGTATACAGGTTAAATAAGTAAATTGTGAGGATGCAACTCTTCTGCATACCTTTTCCAATTCAGAACCACCCAATATCTCCTTTATCCTAGTCCAACAAGTACCTCTCATTTCAGGTGCAGGTTCCACAAGAGCACAATCGTAGGCAGTCCATCCTGCCATGAGTCAGAATTGGCTCAGTGGTTGTGGGTACACCCGCCATAGGAGTTCAAGGAATACTGAGTTGAACTGACTAGGTATCAAGGGGGAAGATTTTTTTTGTTGTTGAGAAAATTTTTAAAGAAAGAAGGTCTGAGTTCAGATCAAGACATTGCTTAGGGTAAGGGCTCTGTGAGAACATCAAGTTTATCATTTAAATATTTTTACTGTTTACAAATTTTCCACTCAGGGTGTTTTGGAAATTTGCTTTTCTAAATGGTTTTCTTTGCATATGTTTTCCTTCAGTCATTCCAGATGCCACCTCTGATCTTGTTGTTTTTGGTAAGTGCCATTGAGTCGGGATTCAACTCATAGCCACCCTGTACAGGGTTTCTAAGGAGCAGCTGGTGAGTTAGCCTCAATGGCCCATACTGACATTGCAGTTTACCGCATTAACTGGGAACGCCACACATCTGATCTAGTCATGTATTAATTCAATCTTTCTGGAGGGCCCACACCGACCAGAAAAACATCTTTCTCAATCCAGACTTCCATGGCTAGAATTCAGGCACCATTCACACAGAAACTGTGATCGTGGCTTTAGAAGGCCTCATGACCTTTGTACACACTCCCAGAAAGGGGCAGCCTCCACTGGCTTTACATTCAGAGTTGCTTTACAGTGTCCTTCCATTTCAGAGATTTTGGTGACAATAGTCTTTCTGTGTTATCAGGACTTTGAGAGCACACTGAAATAATATCAGACATGCCAGGAGCCCAGGAGATGCTAATCTCATTGCCATGTCTCCTTGTTCTTTGACTGGGCTAAACACCGAGCATATTGTTGCCTTTACAATTTTAAATCCATAGTGTTTAAAAGGATTATGCTTATGTTTGTGTAAACTGGACCAATTGCATTAGAACAACACCATCACCATAAAGGCAATGCTTGTGTTCAAATGTCAAACATTGTGTGTGCAGTTAGTGTTCTTTCCTTCCCATGAATAACATTCCAGACTATAATTAATGTATCTATGTTTCTATCAATTCAATATTATGCTGACGGGGACATACAAGGGTGGAGGAGAGGTAGGGTGGGGGAAAGCTGCTATTTCTTTTTTGAAAAGCTTTCTTAATTGGATTTGTGCTCTTTTCATAACGATGTGAAGGTTGTGGTTATTTGTCAAATACAAGGGCAGCTGTGATGCCTGAATTTGTGGGTCTCTAACCAGCTGTATTGTCTTCCTGAAATGACTGGAGCCCCATGAATTAGTGAAGAGGCCCCTCTCTAATTTCATCTAGTGCTACTATAGCAGAAATATCACAAATGGATGGCAATTTATTCTCTTATAGTTTAGGAGACAAGAAGTCCAAATTTAGGGTGCTGGCTCTAAGGGTAGGCTTTTTCTCTGTGTCAGCTCTGGGGAAAGGTCCCTGTTTCCTTTTGATATCTGTGGTCCTGGTGTCCCTTGGCAATACATGGAGATCTCCATGTGTCTTGGCATCAGTCTTTCCCTGGGTCTAGGAGGTTGTCGGCACAAAGACCCCGGGTCCAGAGGATGCACTCCACTCCCACCTCTTCTTTCTTGGTAGTAGTAGGTCTCTCTGATCTCTGCTTACTTGCTTAATCTCTCTGTCTTTCTTTTTTTAATGTTTTATTGTGAATTATGTGATAGTTTACGTGGGAGAACATTAGTTTTACGTTCAGTCGTATATCATTTCATTGCCATGGTTACAATCCCCTCCATGCATCATCAACCAACCAAAGGGTATACACTACAAGCCTGCACCCTGGTCGTTTTATATCTCAAAAGAGATTGACTAAGATACAACCTAGTCCTGTTGATTATATCCTGCCTTCTTAACGTGTTGTTGTTGTGGTTAAGTGTCATCGAGTCAGTTCTGACTCAGAGTGATCCCACATAGGGTTTCTGAGGAGTGGCTGGTGAGCTTAAACTGACAACTTTATGGTTCAAACTAACAAGTCCAGCACATTAGTCTACAGCATCACACCAGGACTGCTTCTAATCCTGCCTCATTAACACTGTAGAAGTTATGATTTATAACCCATAGGGTAATTATATCAAATCACAAATGAGAGGATCATTACAGTATACTGAGAATCATGGCTTAGCCAAGTTGATACATATTTTGGGGAGACACAATCCAATCCATAGCATTTCGTTAAGACCAGGGATCAAAAAACAAAACTAGTTGTCATTGAGTTGATTCCAACTCATGAGGATGAACTGAGTTTCAGAGTAGAACTGTGCTCCGTAGGATTTTTAATGGATCTGACCTTCCAGAAGTATATCATCAGGCCTTCCTTCCAAGGAGCTTCAGGGTGGATTCAAACCATCAACCTTTAGGCTGGTAGACAAGCATATAACTGTTTGCACCACCCAGGTACTATAAGATCTGGGTAGAAGCAGTTTAAATGATGACTTTAAGGGACAATCTGAAGTTCACCAGTTGGGCAACATTCAGTGCATTTGTTGACACAATACAAATAGGGACCAGGGGACATCGGTGTTACAGTGTTGAGTAATACAAACAGGATGTATGGTGCTCTAACTCGACGACGACTGGTTGGTTTTGCCATTCCACTGGGTTTTAAAGGAGCCATCTTAGAAGCAGGGACAGAAGATCCCAGGACCATTAAGAAAGAAGAGCCAAGAGCAGAGTGCGAGATGCTGGTCAGGATTAGTGGTGGCATGTAGTGACAGGACAGCGGACTTCCTGACCCATACACCTAGTGAAGTTGAATGCCTCTGAGCAGGAGACTGAATTGTAGAATGTGCCCCTTGGGCCTTCACCAGCAATCCTAAAGGAGACTTGTAACACTTGCCCAAACAGGGAAGGGTCCAAGAGGCGAGTGGCTGAGAGATCGAGGTGAAGAGTGAGGCGTGCCTGCAGTACAACTGAGAAAAAACATTCCTGCATGAGAATTTCTGTACCTTAGTTGTTTCTGGTCCTGAATTGTACCTTGCTCACTTCTCTAATAAATCCCATAATTGTGAGTACTGTCTGTGATTTCTGTGTGGCCATTGAAATGGATTAGCAAACCCAGCAGCTAAGTGAAGAGAAAAGCTTGGTGCCAGGATAGGATAAAGAAAGTTAGAGGGTGGAGGCACATTTAACCTCTGCCTCAGAGGAACCAGCTGTGGGCTGATGTGGAGTTTGCTTCTCCTTGCTCTTTGTGAACTCAGAGGAGATTTAGACACGGCCTCCACGACAGTTTGCAACACTCAGTAAGTAGAGCCTACTCAGTGTCCTGGGTAATGACAAGAACAAAGAAGAGTTTATACTTTCAAACTATGGTACTGGCAAAGATGATTTAATATGCCATAGACTACCAGAAGAATAAACAAATTAGTCGTTGAAGAAACACATCTTTAGGATGGCAAGACTTTGCTCTCTCACTTTGGACCCATCATCAAGAAAAACCAATCTCTAGAAAAAGACATCATAATGAATAAAGTGTAGGATCAGTGAACAAGCAGGAAATGCCTAAATGAGATGGATTGAGCTGCAACAATGGACTCAAACAAACCAAAGATCATAAAGATAGGGTAATACTGGGCAATGTTTTGTTCTGTTATGCACAGATCACCTTGACTCAGGGTTGACTCAAGGCAACTAAGAATGACAAGAGTTAAACATCCTTATTAGGGAGAATGTGGAATGGTGGAGCCCATGGTAAACTGGAAAATCTACTGTCCTATAAAGAGGATGTTTTTATCAACTCCTGCCAGTTTTTTGCTTTACCAAATGTAGCATAAAGCTTCCAGACCTTCCAGATGTTTGAAATGACAGCTCTCAATGTTTAAATCTTCAAATCGAATTCAGCATTAAAAGAAGCAAACAGAGCTGGCCAAAAACTCACTGTTTTAGACCTTTGCTGAATAGCTGGGATTTGAAATTGTCTTGGGTCCAAGTTGGAGAACAGTCATCAGCCTGTGGCTGTAAGATTGGACACAGTAGACACTCCATGAAGATGGGTCTGGAGGAGGGAAATGTGGGCCGTGCATTGAAAATGGAGGTGTATCATCTGTGAAGTAGGGGCAGAGTAGTGGGAAATAAAGTTTGTGACCTAGAGAAGCCCCAGCAGGATGTGGATGGTTTCTTTCTGGAGCACAAGCATGTCACATCAGGACATGGGTACATTCAGGAGGAGGTATGAAAGTCATGAGGACCATCACAAAGCTGCCTCCCATGAGGCTGATGTTCAACGTCACCATTTCTGACACCAGCTGTCTCTCCCAAAGCACTCTCTGCTTCTCTGCTCAGTTTGATAATTAATTGGAGAGGTCACACAGAACTCAGACCATACTCACAGTTACGGGGTGATTAGGGAAGGAACAAGTTACAACTTGGGACTAAGATCAACTTGAAAATACCAGGCTACCACTCAGGAGACAAAGGACAGCTCATCAATCAGGGCAGCTTCCAAACAAGACAGCTCTCGGATTTTCTTGGCCATCCCCTAAGGAAGGTACTCCTTTTGGTTATGTCCATTGGCAGGTCCTTCTCTCAGCCATGCCAGCCATAGGCCCTTCTCTCGACTGCTAGGTCTTTTCAGGTCTCTGTCCTACTCTGGAAAGTGTTACAGCTCTTCTAGTTCTGCCAATTGTCTGGAGGTACCCTGCTCTGCCAGCAAGCCTCCTGCCAAAGGCTCTTTCTCCAGTCCAGCAAGCACCACTGCAGCTGTCTGCCAATCCCAGGGTTCCCGCCACTTGTACTGCTGCCTCTGTCCTTGTGCCATTTTGTACCATTTTCAGTGTTACAGCGCTTGACCTCTATTGCAGATATTTTAGGAGGTCCTCTGTCTCCCATCGCCTTTCTCTAAATCTCTGTGGGGTTGGCTGCTTATATAGGCAAGCTCCTTATTAATCCCAGCTGCGTCACAAACCAACCATTCTCCACAAAGTCACTTAATTTTGTTGGCTGGTCTTACACATTCTATTTGCATAGTAGAGAGCGTGGGGGCTCAGTATGATATACACTGGATGGCAAACCACAGATTAGCGGTTCAAGCCCACCAACTGCTCCACAGGAGAAGGATGAGGCTTTATGCTCCTGCCAAGATTCACAGCCTCAGAAACCCTATACAGGATTGCTGTGAGTCAAAACCGACTCAACTGCATTTAACAACAATTTGCAGAATAAATGGACCAATCCCTGTAAAGTGCATGAAATAGACCAATCATAGGGCATGCTATGATCCAATTATTTTGTTGGCAGAATTATAGACCCAAGGGTAAAAAAAAAGGTCATATATAAGAGAAACCTGTTCACTACAAACATCAGTCTTCCAGGTGACTTAGAAGAATGCCAGAAGAGCCCAGTGTTTGAGAAGAATGCCTCTTGTGGGTAGGATTTCCAGCTAAAGAGGGGTCCTGGGAGGAAACTGCTCCAGGCCTTCCATATTCAAGTGAATCAGACAGGGCAGTCACTAGTCAAAGAAGGGAGACAGGAGAGACTTGAGAACATTAAAAAGAAAGTAATGGCTGCCAGAGAGACACAGCTGTTTGGAGCCTTCTGTGTAGGGTAATGAGAAGATATGAACAGCACTGAGGGGGCCTCTCTTCTATCCTTTGTACCTCATTACCCTCACTAGGGGGAGAGTGATTATTTTCCTCCTTGTGGGAAGAAAGCATTTTAATTTTAGCATTGTTGTTGTTAAGTGCCACTGAGTCAGTTCCGACCCATAGCAACCCTGTAGTGGATTTCCAAGGGGGCAGCTGGTGAGCTTGAACTACTGACCTTGCAGTTCAAACCGACTTTGCTGTCCAGCACATTAACCCACAGCGCTACCCCAGGACTCCATTGTAGCCTACACGAGTCCTGGTGTGGCGTTGTGGTTTAATGGCAACACTGCAAAGTCATTTGAACTGCAAAGTCAGCGGTTCAAGCTCACCAGCTGCTCCTAGGAAGCCCTATATAGTGCTATGGGTCAGAACCGACTCAATGGCACTTAACAACAACAGTAAAGGTGTTTGTTGCTTCTACCAAAGATAGGTAATTTGCCTTATGGGTGTTTCTTACTGAAGATCTGGAATCTCAGGGCAACGACAGTTACCCCTGTGGATGGTGGAGGCCATTACGTCCTTGACCCCATGCACCGAGCTCTACCCCATCCCCATGATTAGTTGTGGATTAGACCCTTGTGATCCAGAGGGCTCTCATTGACTGATTTTCAGAAGTAGATGACTAGACTTTTCTTCCTAGTCCATCTTAGTCTGGAAGCTCTGCTGAAACCTGTTCAACATCAAAGCAACACGCAGGGCCCCATTGACAGATGGGTGGTAGCTGCCATGAGGGGCACTGGATCTCCCACATGGAAGGCAAGAATTCTACCAAGAGGTGGATAAATGCCTAGCTGTGGCCAGGTGTTGTTATACATGCATGCGTACAGTATATATGGAAGCATTTTCAAGTGGTAAAGCTTAATGTAAATACTGGTGTTCTGATTTCTCTGCTTGGTTCTCATTAGCCAACATTTGTTGTTGTGGTCAATTGCAGTCGAGTCGGTTTCAACTCAAACCTACCCTGCACAGGGCTACCGAGGAGCGGCTAGTGGGTTTGAACCGCCGACCTGGTGGTTCAAACTGACCTTGTGGTCTAGTGCTTATCCTACAGTGCCACACCAGTACTCCTTTTCCCACGAGGTGGTGGTGATGGTTGTGTACTGTGGAGTTGGTTCCAATTTATAGCGCCTTCTATAGGGTTTCCAAGGCTGTAAATCTTTACTGGGGCCGAAAGCCTCATCATTCTCCCACAGAACGGCTGGTAGTTTTGAAATGCTGACCATGAGATTAGCAGCCTAACTCATAAACACTATGCTATCAGAGCTCCTTTATTCCCACATGTTGTTGTTGTTGTTGTTGTTAGGTGCCATCAAGTCTGTACTGACTCATAGCGACCTTATGAACAACAGAACGAAACACTGCCCAATCCTGGGCCAGCTTCACTATTGTTGCCACGCTTAAGTCCATTGATGCTGACCTCCCAGATCCTCTGTTCTTATAATTTTATTCTGTTCTTGACTCTTTCATTGGTCGACTGAGTTCAGGTTGATGCTACCATGTATGTCGTTCTGTAGTTGTTATGTGTTCTTGTTGGTTCTCAGTCCACAGAACTTC
>NW_006408567.1:12534394-12552258 GCF_000296735.1 Chrysochloris asiatica | reverse complement strand
TGTCTGCTTGTCCCGCTCCACAATCCCCGTTCAGGACTTTTTTCTAGTTGTAAACATTTCAGGGCTGGCTGTGGCCATTTGGTTTTAATTGGACACTGTCTCTTTAAATTTCGAGAAGCTCTGTGCGCATGCATAGTGACACCCTCCGAGGGTGGGGGCTAACTCAGGCACCCCTATAGTCACCCCTATAGAATGGAGGTACGCAGACAGCAAGGGACCAATGAATAGATACCAAAAGAAAATAATGTTCACACCTTTATCTCAGCAGTTCTGCCAGGCGTCTGTGGCCGCTCCGATCCTTCCCCCTTGTGGTATCACCCAAGATGGCGGCTCCTGGAGCAGCTGAGCGTTCCGGACTAGAAAGCAATATATTTCTTGCTTCTGCCACAAATTCCTCCAGCTATGAGCCTTCCAACCTTCTAAATATTCCTTTATATGTGGTTCAACGTTCTGGGACAGTCCCCTGAGCCTGCTTGGTCGGGTATTCTGGGTTGTTGCTGGCGGAGCTCCTTTACTGAACTTCCACCCGATCGGCCATCTTGTTTGTTCTTCAGTCCATGCATTTTTAATATTCTCCTCCTAAACCATTACCAAATTTGTCAATTATTCTATGGTCTTCCTTATTCAATGTCCAATTTTCACATGTACATGCAGCTATTGATAACACCATGGCTTGGGTCAGGTGCACCTTAAACCTAAAACTGACATCTTTGCTCTTGAACACTTTAAAGAGGTCTTGTGCAGCAGACTTGTCTAGTACAATATGTCATTTGATTTCTTGACTGTTGCTTCCATGAGTGTTGATCGTGGATCCAAGCAAAACAAAGTCTTTGACAACTTCAATCCTTTCTCCATTTATCATGATGTTATTTATTGGTCCAGTAGTAACGATTTTTGTTTTCTTTGCATTGAGGTACAACACATACTGAAGGCTGTGGACTTTGATCTTCATCAGTAAGAAGTTTAAGTCTTTTTGGCTTTCAGCAAGCAAGGTTGTATCATCTGTATATCCTCTAAGCCTGATGTCACGCTCTTCTTCATATTGTCCTGCTTCTCAGATTATATGCTCAGCATACAGATTGAATAAGTGTGGTGAAAGATTATAACCCTAGTGCACACTTTTTCTTATTTTAAACCATTTGGTGTTCCTTTGTTCTGTTCAAACCACTGCCTCTTGGTCTATGCACAGGTTCCTCATGAGCACAATTAAGTGTTCTGAAATACTCATTTTCTGCAATGTTGTACATAGCTGGTCATGATCCATACAGCTGAAAGCTTTTGCATAGTCAATAAAGCACAGGTAAACATCTTTCTGGTATTCTTTGTTTTCAGCCAAGATCTATCTGATGTCAACAATGATATCTCTTGATCCATGTCCTTGCCTGAACCTGGCTTGAACCTCTGGTTGTTCCCTGTCAATGTACTGTTGCAGCTGTTTTTGAATTATATTCAGCAAAATTTTACTTGCATGTGGTATTATTGATATTGTCCCATGATTTATGCATCCTGTTGGGTCACCTCTCTTTGGAATGGGCACACATATGGATCTCTTCCAATCAGTTGGTCAAGTAGTTGTCTTCCAAATTTCTTGGCTTGGTTGAGTAAGTGCCTCCAGTGCTTCATCAGTTTGTTGAAAGATTTCAATTTATATTCCATCAATTCCTGAACCTTCCTCTTTGCCAATGTCTTCAACGCACCTTCGACTTCTTCCTTCAGGATCATTGACTCTTGAGCATATGCTATTTCTTCAAATGGTTGAACATACACCATTTCTTTTTGGTACAGTGACCCTCTATTCCTTCCATCTTCTTTTGATGCTTTCTATATCATTCACTATTTTGCCCATAGAATTCTTCAATATTACTAGTCGAGTCTTGAATTTTTTCCGTAGTTCTTTCAGCTTGAGAAATGCTGAACATGAACGTGCTCTTCCTTTTGGACTTTCTACTCCAGATCTTTGCATATTTCATTATGATACTTGACTTTGTCTTCTCAAGCTGCCCGTTGAGATTTTCTGTTCAGCTCTTTTCCTTCCTCTTTGGAGGCTGTGGCTCTGTTGTCATTATGATTATTTCAAGATAAATCATTCCTGTAAGACAGGAGGGCATCCTTAATCTTTAGTTTCACCTCAATCCTCACTCCTAAATTTTATCTTAATCCTTCTTGTTGCTTAAAACATAAGCAAATTGAGCAGATTTCAAGAGCTCCATGTTCCTTTTAGGAGCTCTGGTAACATAGTGGTTACGAATCAGGCTGCGAACCACAAGGTCAGCAGTTCAAAACTATCAGCTCTTCCATGGGAGAAAGATGAGATTTTTCTGCTCCTGTAAAGATTTACAGCCTCGGAAACCCAGGACAGGGTCTCTATGAGTTGGAACTGACTCCTTGGCACATAATAAAAACAACAACATAAGACAGAAATATCTTCACTAAAAGGAGAAGAAGAAAAGGAAAAGAGTAAGCAATTTCAAGGTCACTACTATTTTTATATCTTATTAGGTACCATTGAATCTTTTCCAATTCATAGCAACTCTATGCACAGTAGAACAAAACACTGCCCAGTCCTGTGACATCCTTACAATCATCGCTATGTTTAAGCCCATTGTTGCAACCTGTGTGTCAATCCATTTCATTAAGGGTCTTTCTCTTTTTGGCTGCTTGATGTTCTTCCAAGGACAGGTCCCTCCTGATAACATGACCCAAATATATGAGACAAAGTTTCACCATTCTCACTGATAAGGAGCAATCCAATTGTACTTCTTCCAAAACAGACTTTTGATATGATCTGGCACCCCATGCATGGTATAATCAGTGTTCTTCACCAACACTGTAATTCAAAGGCATTAGTTCTTCTTTGATCTACTTTAGTTATTAATCAGCTTTGGCACGCTTTACGGCTTTGTCATTGTTAAGTGCCATTGTATCAATTTTGACTCATACCGACCCTGTATAGAGTTTCTGAGGAGTAGAGGGTGGATTTGAACTTCTGGCCTCTTGGTTTACAGTCCATTGCTAATCCTACAGCACCACACCAATCCTTGATCCTGCCTTAATACTGCCTCATTAATGACTCATTTCAAATGGATCCATATCATAGACATGGAGGCTAGGAGTTACAATACATAACAGAATGGAACAAAATGGATAGAAAGACCAAAATAAATACCGTGGCACTGTAGGCTAAGTACTGGATTTCTAACTGCAAGGGCGGCAGTTCAAGCCCACCAGCCACTCCTCTGAAACCCTGTACAGAGTTGCTATGAGTCAGAATTGACTTAATGGCATTTAACAATAAAAACAAAGCCTGAAGCATGCCAAAGCTGGATAATAAATAAGGAAGACTGAAGAACTTATGCCTTTGAGTTATAGAGTTGGTAAAGAATGTTGATTCTACCATGGGCTGCCAGAAGAACCAAAAATCTGTTTGGGAAGAAGTACAATGATTTCAGTGATTTACATCTTTTTACATCTTGTTGTTGTTATTGTCAGGTGCCATCGAGTCGGAACCGACTCATAGCGACCCCATGCACAGCAGAACGAAACAATGTCCGATCCTGGGCCAACCTCACTACCGCTGCCACACTTGATGCCATCAATGATGCCACCTGGCCGATCCATCTTGTTGGGGGTCTTCCTCTTTTTCTCTGACCCTCCACCTTACCCAGCATGACATCCTTCTCCAGCAACTGTTCTCTCCGGACAATGTGTCCAAAGTAGGAGAGATAAAGCTTAGCCATCTTGGCCTCCAAGGAGCACTCTGGTTGTACTTCTTCCTAAACAGATCTATTGGTTCTTTTGACAGTCCACGGCACTTTCAGTATTCTCCTCCAACACCACAACTCAAAGGCATCAATTCTTCTACGATCTTCCTTATTTGCTGTCCAGCTTTCACATCCATATGAGGTTAGTGAAAATATCATGGCTTGGGTCAGGTGCACCTTAGTCCTCAAGCTGACATCTCTGCTCTTCAGTACCTTAAAAAGTTCCTGTGCAGCAGATTTGCCCAATGCAATATGTCGTCTGATCTCTTGACTGCTGCTTCCGCGAGTGTTGACAGTTGATCCAAGAAGAATGAAGTCCTTGACAACTTCAATCTCTTCTCCATTGATAAGATTGCTGTTTATTGGTCCAGTGGTGAGGATTTTTGTTTTCTTAATATTGAGATGTAATCCATATAGAAGGCTGTGCTCTGTGTTCTTCAGGTATGATTTATCTTGAAATAAGCAGAGTCACAACAGAGCCACAGCCTTTAAAGTCCTTGGATCACATCCTGATCTCTCTTGCTCTTTCTTCACCGCCATGTTGGTTTGCATGTTGGTGTGATGCTGGGAGATATGCCACTGGCATCTCAAATAAAATCATTAAAGAGATACAGTTCATGTCATTTTTCCTAAATGTTAAAGTATATGAAGTTAATTTTTTTTTTTTTTAAAAAAGGAAAACCCTAGTGGCATCAATAAGAAAACAGATTCCAGATACGCCTACCACTAACAGACAATGTTATCATGAAAGCATGCTTCCTCCCTTCAGACTTTTAAAATAGCGCTTACCAGCTCTGGTATCGTAGTGGTTACAAACTGGGCTGCTAACCTCAAGGTCAACAGTTTGAAACTACCAGTGGTTCCATGGGAGAAAGATGAGTTGTTCTGCTCCTGTGAAGATTTATACCCTCAGAAACCCTGTGCAGGGTCAGGATGTTTAGTAGTTCAAATCCACCAGTTGCTCCAAGGGAGAAAGATGAGGCTGTGGGCTCCTGTAAAGGTGAACAGTCTTGGAAACCCTACAATAGAGTTGCTGTGAGTTCAAATGGACTCACTGACAGTGGGCTTGGTTTTGGTTTAATCTAAATTTAACATTATAGGATAAAGACTGACTTCCATATTGTGACAAATTGATGGTGTGACAAAATTCACTCCCATGTTGTGACAAGATACACATTATCTTAATGGCTATGTGAGGGAGCTTCATAAAATTCATGGGAAAAAAGAACATAAAAGGTAAAGGAATTTTCTTTATGAACTTGTTGACACCCCCCTCATATATAAGTGTCTCTGTGTGACACAAGAGGTTAATGAGCACTGGACTAACCAGAAGTTTGGGAGTTCAAGCCCACCCAAATGTGCCTTAGAAGAAAGCCTAGCAATTTACTTTTGAAAGGTGACAGACATGAAGAGCAGTTCTACTTAAGACACAAAATGGGTAGTTCTATTCTGAAAGCTCTGATAGCATAGTAGTTACAAATTGGGCTGCAAACCACAAGGTCAGCAGTTTGAAACTACCAGCTGCTCTGAGGTAGAAAGATGAGGCTTTCTGCTCCCATAAAGATTTATAGCCTCGGAAACCCTGTTCAGGGTCGCTATGGGTCGGAACCGACTCGACGGCACTTAACAACAAAATTCTGAAACACATAGGATTAGTCCATTCCAGATCAACTGGTTTGATTTTTTGTGGTTTATGTGGAATAATGTGCTTTCCTAAGTACCATAATTTCATGTAACCATTTTCTTATTTTGAGATGTTTAGACTCTAGTCATTACAAGTCAAACTACAAAGAACATTTACATACATAAAGTTTTCTAAGGATCAGCTCCTTTCCACAGAATAATTTCACAGGTACAGTTTCATGTCAAAACTATGGACATTGTAGGGTTTTCCAAAGACGTTGTATATGTAGGGCAGTGCCTGCCCCACCCTAGCCAGCAAGCGTAAAGTTCTAGAATGCCACACCTGTTCCCACCCCTCCAGAGTCTCCAGTCTCCCCCTTCTCCACCTCTACCCATCAAGACCTCACCAAGGTCTAGGAAGAAGTGACCAGTCCAGGAAGATCACAGGAAAATGACCTTAAAAGGCTCTCTTAGTTCTACCAGGGACCCTCCTCCTTGTTATCCCTGTGCAGATTTTGAGCCTGGGAGTTGGACTACAACAGGACTCTAATTTGGGAATTGCCCCCATTCACTCTTGCCAACCAAGCTGATGGGTAACGTCTGTGAAATTTGCCAGCTAATTGCCAAGTCTTTGCACTGTTTGTCTTTAGGGGAACACTTGCAGGACATTCATGCAACCTGAGGCTTGGAGATGGGTGCACAGCTTGGGTGACACCTGCAACTGACTTATGTACTGAAACCCCTCCACCAATCAGCTCAGAGCGGGAGCCTTACAGTAAATTGGAACTCAATCAACGTATGCTATGTGACCAGACTGTGATGAAAGATGCAGTTAATAGGAACTAAGCAGTGTGGGAGCTCTGGTAGCATAGTGGTTATGAATCGGGCTGTGAACTACAAGGTCAACAGTTCAAAACTACCAGCTGGTCCGCGGGAGAAAGATGAGCCGTTCTGCTCCCGTAAAGATTTACAGTCTCTGAAACTCTGTTCAGGGTCGCTAAGGGTCAGAACCGACTCGACGGCACTTAACAACAACAATAACAACAGTGTGGCGCTAATAGTTAATCACTTGACTACCAACCACAGTGTCCATAGTTCAAGCCTGCCAGCGGCTCCATAGGAGAAAGATGAGGATATCTGCTGCTGCAAAGATTTGAAGTCTGGAAAACCCTATGCAGCGTCACTTTGAGTCAGAACCGCACTGCACTTAACAACTAACAGAAAGGTTGGTGGAGAAGGGCCTCTGAAGAAAGGCCTGGGGGTCTCTTTCCAAAAGGTCACAGTGAATGAAACACATCTCCATTCTTCACCCATTGGGTGAAGTCAGAGTTGACTCTCTCGCAGTTGATTTTTGGTTAGGGTTTTGAGCTGTCCTTATTTGAGCCATCTTGTTTAGAGATGTTTGAAGAGGTGTTCGTCTAGGCCAACGCAGGGTTCCCCCAAATGAACTTTTTCTTGGCCTTAGAGGTTTCTTTCCTGCCAACCCCAAATCCATACAGATTTCTGTGATCCACCCATCAGTCTATCCATTCCAATAGGGGCTAGTTTTGGTGATCCTGAGCCGGTTCGGTGTGATCCAAAGCTCTTCCCCACGCGAGGAGATGTTGGAGGGGTATTGAGGTGAAGGGGGACACCCGGGAGCAGGTTCCGGAGCTTTCTCCGGGTAGGCCAGGCACTGCGCTTGGGGCGGGAGAGGGCGGGTCCGGGGCAGCGCACACCCGCACATTCCTCACCTCCTCCCCAGCTGTGTCGGAGTCCGCAGCCGCTCTGCCCGCCTGGATTCCGCTCTACTCCCGGTTCTCTCGGATCCCCGAAACCCGGTAAGTTTAAAGTTCCTGTGTTTGGATTCCTCTTCCTGCACTGGGGTCCGTAGTCAGTGCCCCTGAAGGGGTTCCTGGGGCCCGGATCTCTAGGCATGCAGCAAGAGTTCCCCAGAGCTGACATCCCCAAGGCCGGCAGCACTGAGACATGGAGTCCCTCTCATTCATCCTCTCCCTGTGCGGGACTTCCCTTATAAACCAGAGGCATAGAGAAAAATCTCACCACCATGCCACAGCAAAACATTTCCTCAATACTAGTTAATACATTCTTTTTTCCTTTTGATTGTGAGTAAAGATTTACATAGCATCAATTTTACATTCAACAAATCATACACTTAGTTTCATCTTAATAATAGCAATCTCTTCAATGTAATTTTCTGTATCCCACTTTCTCTGTTTCTTGTTTCTGTTCCTCCTTTCAGGAAATTTGGAAATGCCTAAAAAGTTAAGAAATTAAAGCCCTCCGTGTTTCCAGTCCTCACTTTGTCTCAAGACCTCAGACCACGCTTGAATATGCACCTGGTTCAAAGAGATATTAAGGAGCTCTGGTAGCATAGTGGTTACAAATTGGGTTGCTAACCTCAGGGTCAGCAGTTCAAAACTACCAGCTGTTCCATGGGAGAAACATGAGGCCTTGGAAAACCTGTATAGGGTCACTATGAGTCTGAATGGACTCCATGGCACACCACTACCATGAAAGAAAGATAACATTTGCCTCTTTTTGGGCCAGGAAGGTTCTTGTGCTTTGGCATCTCCCATGGAAAGGACATGGAACACAGAGAATGTTTTTGGTATCAGATAGTGATTGTGGTAATGAGGGAAAAGTGGAGCTTTTAGAAGTTGACCAAGTAGTCATTGCGTGAATGTGCCGAATCTATTACCTGTTGCATTGCCCCAAATTTTTCAGACTATTTGAATGTGAATTGACAGTAATTGAGTCCACATTAAGCTCTGTTAAAAAGGGACTTTTGTCAGTAACCAGAGCTGCATTCATGGCCATACTGGCCACCAGTTGCCCTCGAGGCAACTCAACTTATGTGAACTCTGCTGTTTCAGAAGAGAACTGTACTCCATAAGAATTTCAATGGATGCTTTTTTCCCCCTCTGAAGTATATCACTAGGCCTTTCTTGCAAGGTGCTTCTGAGTGAACAAACCATTAAACTTTCTGTTAGCAGCTGAGTATATTAGCTGTTTGCACTACATAGGGACTCCCTAGTGGCCACGGGAAACTTGCTTTTATACTGTATCATGTAGTTGCTTTAGCTCATGCGTGATGAGTGATTTGCAAGAAAAGCCTGGATTCTGACCTATGGGTTGCTAATGATGGCAAACACCTTCTGCTTTCTGTGGTCTGTCCCATGGTACTCTTCATATGCGCTAAAGCTTGGATTGAGGAAAGCATTCTCAACTTCCAGAAGAAATAATTTAAACACTATTTGGGTATGGCTTGCTTTGGATGTGGTATTGGAAAATGAACTGCTTTGAAAATAAAGTACACTTTGATAACATCAGATGGTACAAATGATTTGCACATATGTGGTGATGTAGGATAAGTTCTTAACTGCCAACCACAAGGTCAGTGGTTCAAACACACCAGCCATTCCTCAGAAACCCTATATAGGGTCGCTATGAGTCAGAAGGGACCAGTAACTGGAGAAGGATATCATGTTTGGTAGGGTGGAGGGACAGATAAGAAGAGGAAGACCCCCAGAAAGATGGATTGGCAAAGTGGCAGCATCAATGGGTTCAAGTGTGGCAACAATTGTGAGGTTGGCCCAGGACTGGGCAGTGTTTCATTCTGTTGTGCATAGGTACGCTATGAGTCGGTACCAACTCAATGGCACCTAATGACAACGAGTCAAAACTGCTTCAGTGGCACTTAGCAACAACAACAACTAACCACAAGGCTGGCAGTTCAAAGTTAACCAGTGGACACCATAGTACAAAGTCCTGGCAATCTGTTTCAATGAAGATGATCGTCAAGGAAACTCTATGGAGCAGTTCTATTCTGGAACACAGAGGGTCGCCAGGAGGTGGAGTTGACTTGATGGCTACTGATTTGATTTCGTTTGTTTTTTAAGACATCAGAGGTTCTCTCTCACTCCTGTTATTTTATGTATGTGAATGCAGCTCTGGTGAGATGGTTCTGGTGGAGTCCAGGGCTTTCTGGCAATTAAGTAGAACATTTATTCATTCAATCATACATGCATTCAGCAATTGTTTCTTGAGCTTCTATATGCTAGGCAGGGTTTCTGGGTGTGGTGCTATAGATGAGCACTGTACTGCAAAGCCAATTTGAACTGCAAGGTCAGCAGTTCAAACTCATCAGCTGCTCCTTAGAAACCCTTTTACAGGGTCATTATGAGTTGGAACCAACTCAATGGCATTTAACAATAACAACACTAACCTAAAGGTTGGTAGTTTGAAAGCCTGATGATCTGTTTCCATAAAGATTGTTGCTGTGCGCTAGCCATTGTTCTACTTGCTTAGGATACAATGAGGAACAATATATACAAAGATCCCAGAATCTTGTATTTTGGGGGTGGGGGGTGGGGAATAAATAGTAAACAATGAACATAACAAGAAAACTAGAGTATTGTTGTTAGGTACTGCCCAGTCAGTTCTGACTCATAGTGACCCTATGTACAATAGAATGAAATAGTGCCCTGTCCTGTACCGTCCTCAAAATCTTTGCTATGTTGGAACATGTTGTCATTAAGTGCTTTGGAGTCAGTTCTGATTTATAGCAACTCTGGAGAGGGTTTCCAAGGAGCATCTGGTATTGAGTTTGAACCACTGACCTTGTAGTTTAAACCAACCTTATGGTAGAGTACTTATCCTACATTGCCACATCAGGACCCCTTGAACACACTGGGAGTTAGAAATAGGAGAGCAGGTTAAAGGTTACCAGGAACAGAGAGAGGGAGATAAATGTACACTACAGTTATACTGTAAATTATTACAGATTGCCTTAAATCTTTTCTGGGACAAAGCAGGTTGCAGGTTAGTGTTTGAGGGGACTTTAAAAAATACATGGCAAAATTCCATTATCTTTTCATTCCATTTTTCTATGAACTTCTTGAAGCCCCCTTGTACATACCTAACTACATACTTCATTGCATGAAGTTTTTACTCAGCTGTCCAACAATTTTATTTCTGTACCTGCACTGTAAGATAAGCTCTGGACTTTTGACCTCAAGCTGAGCAGTTCGAACCTACCAGTCTCTCCACAGGAGACCCATGAGGCCTACTCTTGTAAAGATTTACTGTCTGGAAACCCTAGACTTGGTTGCTAGGAGTTAGAGTCGATTCAATGGTAGTGGGTATTGTACTTTGTGGATTGCTCTCTCATGCATTCACATCATTGTATGGAATCTAATATTTTGCATTCCAATTTAATTCAGCAAACCTTATTGAATTGTGCTGAGTGCTGGAAGGAGGATGAAGGTGGGCGAGACAGTCTCTGACCTTCAGAGGCTCAGAAGGAAATGCCCTGACAAGTCTACAAATCATTACAATTTAGAATATGATTAGTGTTGTAGGAAAAATATAGACAAGGCTCTGGAAAAGGTCAGGAAAGAAGGAAGGAGGTGGATAAGGGTGGGGACAGAAAAGGCTTCATGCACAGCTTGGCATATGGGAAGGCTTTGGGAACACCAATAGAATTTTGACAATCTGAAAACAGGGGATCTGCCTCCCATATGGTGGTGGTGGTGTGCATGGAGTCAGTTCCAACTCACAGCAACCCTATGGAGGGTTTCCGAGGCTGTAAATCTTTACGGGAGCAGACAGCCTTATCTTTCTCCCGTGGAACAGCTGGTAGTTTCAAACCGTTGACCTTAAGGTTAGCAGCCTAACTCATAACCACTACGCTACCAGAGTTCCATGTAAGAGGTAAGAAAGTGGTGGGCAGATCCATGTCTCACAAAACTGTTACATTTATGGCAGATTCCATTATTCTGAGTTTTCAGGTGAGGAAACTGAGGCTCCTGAGTAGATTTAATTTACTAAAGACAAAACTCCTTTCTGCACTCCTTGTATGTGATGATGGATCTATTTCTGGAAAATCAGCTGTTGGAAACGGTATGGGGCACATTTCTACCCTAACACTCATGGGGTCAGCTTCTATCTGACTTAACTCAGCTGCAACTGGTTTTACTGGTGCATGAAATAAAGATGAAAACAATCAATGATTTCTTTCAATGGAAAATTGCTCATGGAATTCTTGGCTCAGTAAGATCATAGTTAATATTATCAGGCTTGTCTATAATTATTTTTAGCCATGATCCGGTTTCCTAAAATAAATAAGGTTGAATGCTCTTTTTGGGACTGGATCCCTGGGCTCTGAACCTGACATTCTCCCTCTCCTGCCCTCCGGGCCCCCAAGTTTATCACTGTCAGCAGGAGGCTTGGACCTCAGGAGCCTTGCCCAGTAGGGCCAGGCCTAGGAAGTTTTTTTGTTTCTCCAGCTTCCAGGCTGTTATCAGTACTGACAGGCAATGCAGGTGGAATGTGGGAGACACACAGAGGAGATAGTAGATGCTAGCAACAGCTGTATGGCACCCCCTGCCTTCTTTGAGTGCACTTGGGATCTGTTAGGCTCACACATGGTGGAGGCCCATCTGAGCTCCATTTACAGCTATTTGGTTCTGCTCAACTGCCAGAGCCCAAGGCCCTTAGTAGTTTCCAGCTTTTGAGAAAACAAATTGACCAGGAGTGGTGTCCACACCTCATAAGGAGTCTCAAACCCAGGCAGAAGCTCCTAGAAACTCCCCTTTATCTGGGCCCAACAAGGTCACATTTGGAGAATGGTCAGCACAGGCCGGGCACCAAATTGGCTTTGTTTGGAGCGGGATAACCCTGGTTCCTGCTGCTACTGCAGGAACCTCTAGTCCCTTACTCACTGTGGGAGCTACCATAGCTGTGCTTTGGGTGCAAGGCTTCTGATAGAGTACTAAGATTAAAAAGTAAACAAACCAATTTATTACTGTCCTGTCTGTTCTGATTTATGGAAACCCTGTGTGTGTTCTGGCTGAAGTTCTGGAAATCAGTTACTAGGATTTGATTTGAAGGTATCTCTAAGCAGACTCGAACCATCAACCTTTCGGTTAGCCACCAAGTGAGTTTGCATCACCCAGGGCCTCCCACCAGTTTCTATACAGTCAATTCTATCTACCTCATGATAACTCAGGCTGGGCCTTAATTGTGCAGAGCCAGTTTTACCTCATAAAAGTGACCAGTTCTCCAGTCCCTTTGAGCCTGAATAAAGAGCCTGTCTTCTTCCTGCAAGGTCACGGGGACTTCCTTTTCTAGCCTCATAGAATATGAGAGTAAGTTTTAGACGTATTTTTGATAAGAGCCACGACCTTGGTTTTGTTACCTGTCCTCTGTGGAGCCTAATTTTCTGTGAATTAAAAGGTTTTTGGATCCATTTGAATTCAACAGTCTACGCCTAAGACATGCAGTTCCTTTGACATTAGTGAATACAGAGAATATTTTTTAACTGACAAAAGCCTCTAAATGACATGCTGATTGAGTTTCCATGTCATTTACACCTTGCTGACTATTAAGAAGATGTTACCAAACTCGTTTGGATACTTACTACATAAGAATCCCTCGGTAACTCAGCATGCAGCCTGAACTGGTACAGAGAGCAAGTAACATATTGATATAATAAATTAAATATAAGGTAGGGCAGAGGTTTTTCTTTTAAAGTCCCCAGAGTTGTTATTTGAAAAGCCATTCATTAATTGACTTTTCTGGTCCTGCTTTAACAGGCTCTTTATAATTTAAGGTGCCAGCATGAGTTAGGACGGGGCAGCCAAGGTGACGCATAGACTTGAGAATTTCTCTTTAAATTACAATTCAAATCTGAGACAAGAAGTCCCCAAAAAGAAAATTGGAAAAAAACAAAACAAACCCAATTTGAAAACTGTGCTGTGAAATCATGTTTCTGTTCTTATAAAATTCTTCCAGGTGCCACACAGCCCAAAGGACTGAGAATCCATTTCCTAAGATCACACACAATAGCTCAGTGATTCTCAGTCTTCGCTGAAAAGTACCTGCAAAGCACCAGGCAGCAACCCAGACCAACTAGGTCACAATTTCTGCAGGTGAGATTCAGGTCTCAGTATTTGTGAAAAACTTCCCAGGTGAGTCCGATGGGGTACCGAGTGTGATGTCCAAACCAACACCATCAGCATTGCGGTGGTGGTGGTGGGGGAAGCTTATTAGAAATGCACATTCTTAGGCTCCACCCCAGACCTCCTGGCTTGGTAACAGAGGGACCCGGAGGTGGGACCCAGAAGGTTTTCAAAGCATATGTTTCTGGTTGCTTCCTCTTGTCTTCATGTGCATCTGGAATTCCATCTGGTTTTAGTCACTCTAAGTGAATTTGCTGTATGGTATTATCAGTGGTAAACCAAATAGTGTCTGGAGATTGCTGCCATAATTCTCGTCTCATGTGGTCATTAAACTGTAAGAACTCTCTAATAGTATTTGGTTAACTGGATCATTTGCTACCTGTGGCCACTCTGGATTTTGGAAGTAAGAATATGTTCTCAGCTCAAGGCCTGCTTCCTGGGGCACGATTATATGCATTCTGACCAACCCTAATGGTTTAGAATCATTCTCGTAAAAAAGATGTTGAATATTGTGTTCTGAGCTCTTCTCAAATGATTCCTGCCTGCCTTTGCCCCAAACCCCTAGCTTAGAAAAGGGTTGGTGTTAGAGAAAGCCCCTGACTATGGCAAAACAACGTGAAATGCTGCTTTGTCTTACACCATCCCGATGATTAGAAACAAATTGGACCTTGATACTCATATGGTTTTCATTGGCTAATTTTTAGAAGTAGATTACCAGGACTTTCTTCCTATTCTGTCTTACTCTGGAAGCTCTGTTGAAAACTGTTCAGCATTATAGCAACATAAAAGTCTCCACTGACAGACAGGTGGTGGCTGCATGTGAGGTACATTGGTCAGGAGTTGAATCTGGTTCTCTGGAATGGCAGGCAAGAATTCCATCACTGAGCCATCCCTTCTGTTGTTGTCACCGTTGTTAGGTGCCATTGGATCTATGTGTAATATAGCAATCCAAGATACAACAAAATCAAACACTGTCCAGTCCTGCTACAATCATTGCTATGTTTGAGTCTATAGAGACAAGGACTGTGTCAGTCCATCTCATTCACGCTCTGGCTCACTGACCCTCTCCTTTACCAAGCATGACGTCCTTCTGCAGGCACTGGTTCCTCCTTATAAACATGTCCAATATCCATGAGAGGAAGTCTTGCCACCCTCAATTTTAAGGAACATTCTGGCTATACTTCTTACAAGACTGATTTATTTGTTCTTCTGGCAGTTCATGGTATATTCAATGTATTTTGTGAGCACCATAATGCAAATGTATGAATTCTCCTTTAGCTTTCTTAGTAACTGTCCAGCTTTTTCAGGTATGTGAGGCCATTTGAAAGCACTATGGTTTAGGTCAGTCACACCTTAGTCCTCCAAGTGACATCTTTGTTTTTGAATACTCCAAAGAGGTTTTTTGCAGTAGATTTGTCCAATGCAATATGAGGGATGTCTTAGTTGTATATTGCTGCTATAACAGAAATACCACGAATGGATCAATTTAACAAATGAAGTTATTCTATCACAGTTTAAGGGGCTAGAAGTCCAAATTCAGAGTGTCAGCTCTAGGAGAGGACTTTCTATCTTTGTCATCTCTGGGGAAAAGTCCTTGTCTCCTTTCAAAACCTGTAGGTCCATTCCTTAGAGATCTCTATGCAACTTGGCATCAGTCTTCCCCTGAATCTAGGAGTTTCGAATTGTAGGGACCCCGGGTCCCAAGAACTGTACTCCTTATGCTTGTTTCTTTGCGGTAGGAGGTCCCTCTTTCTCTGCTCAGTTCTCTTTCCTTTGATCTCTTGTAAGATAAAAGGTGTTGCAGGCCACACCCCCTGGGAAACATCAGATCAGTGTTATGATGGAATTACTGTAATACTAAGGAGCTCTGATAGGGTAGTGGTTACGAATCGGGCTGCGAACCTTAAGGTCAGCAGTTCAAAACTACCAGGCGCTCCGCGGGAGAAAGATGAGGCTTTCTACTCCCGTAAGGATTTACACCCTCGGAAACCCTGTACAGGGTCGCTATGGGTCGGAACCGACTCGAAGGCACTTAACAACAACAACAACAAAGGGGTATTACAGCCCACCCCTAGTCCTCTTGTTGTTTTATCATGTCATGGAGGATCCTGATGGAGGAGCATATCATAACTGCCACATGACATCATTACATAACTGCCAAACCACTGAGAATCATGGGCCAGCCAAGCTGACTCATTTTCTAAGAGGACACAATTCAATCCATGGCAAGGGGGCTTCAAAAGGTTCATGGAAAAATTCCATTATCTCTTAGATCCTTTTTCCCAGCAACTTTTTATTTGTTATTATGATTGTGAACTGAATGATAGTTTACATGGGAGAACATCGGCTTTACACCATCATTTCATTGCAATGATTACAATCTCCTCCGTGCATCATCATTCAACAGATTTGTTTCCATTTCTTCTGTTTTTCTATTTTTTGGGGGTGGGGGTGGGAACATGTACACAAAAACACTCAGGACTACATAATAATTTAAACCACCAAAGGGCACATTCTGTAAGTCTGCCTCCTGGCCACCAGCACCCAGTCCCTCTCTTTCCATGGATCTAGAGTCCTTAGCTGCTCCCTCTTTCCATGTTATCATCTCTGCCTCCATCTCTGGTGTCGCTGCTTCTCTGGATATGGTACCATATTCCCAGGAACTTTTTAAAGCCCTCTCATGCATGGGATGATTTCTTGATTGCTATTTCCATGGGTGTTGACAATAGATTCAAATAAGATGAAATCCTTGACATCAGTCTTTTCTGTTTATCATGATGCTCCAATTGATCCAGTTGTTAGGATTTTGTTTTCTTTCTGTTGAGGTGTAATCCATTCTGATGGTTGTAGTCTTTGATATTTATCTCTTTGCATTCAGCAAGCAAGATTGTGTCACCTGCATATTGTAGGTTCTTAATGAGTCTTCTCCAGTCCTGGTGTTGTAGACTTTTTCAAATGGTCCTGTTTCCTGGATTATTTGCTCGGCATACAGGTTGAATAAGCATGGTGAAAGGATACAAATTTGACACATGTCTTTCCTGATTTTAAACCAAAGTGTCCCCTTGTCTGTTTGAATGGCTGTCTTTTAATCTATGTACAGGTTCTGCATGAGCACAATGAAGTGTTCTGGAATACCCATTCTTTGAAATGTTACCCATAGTTTGTTATGATCCACATAGTCAAATGCCTTTGCACAGCCAGACACAGCTAAATATATCCCTGATATTTTTCTCTTTCAGTCAAGATCCATCTGACATCAGCAATGTTAACTCTTGTTCCACATCCTCTTCTGAATCTGATTTACGTTTTTCCCTATCAATGTACTGCTACAGTCGTTACTGAATTATCTTTACTGTTGTTGTTAGGTGCTGTTGAGTCGGTACAGACTCATAGAAACCTTATGCAAATGGAATGGAATACTTTAGCAAAATGGTACTTGTGTGTGTGATATTAGTATTATTGTTTGATAATGTCTGCATTCTGTAGGACCACCTTTCTTTGGAATGGGCACAAATATGGATCTGTTCCATTTGGTTCACCAGATAGCTGTCTTCCAAATTTTTTGGTATGGACTAATGAGTGCTTCCAGCATTGCATCCATTTGTGGAAACATCTCCATCAATTCCTGGAGTCATGTTTTTTGTTTTGTTTTGTTTTGCCTTCTGTGCATCTGGGACTTCTTCCTTCACTACCATCAGTTCTTAATCATCTGCTACCTCCTGAAATGGTTGAACTCCAACCAATTCTTTTGGTACAATGATTTTGTTTATTCTTTCCATCTTCTTTTGATGCTTCCTGTATCATTCAACATTTGCCCATAGAATACATTTTGCAACTTGAGTCTTGAATTTTTTCTTCAGTTCTTTCAGATTGAGAAGTGCCAAGCAAATTCTTCCTTTTTGGTTTTCTAATTCCACATCTTTACACATTTCATTATAATACTTTTTCTTCTTGAGGTATCCTTTGAAACAATCTATTTAGCTCTTTTACTTCATCTTATCTTTCAGTAAATTAACTATTCTACATTGAAGAGCAATGGACTTCTCTTCTGATATCCATTTTGATGTTTTTCCCTATTTTTTGAAAAATGAATTTCAGTTTTCTTCACTGCCTCTAAAATAGCATTAAATATTGTTTTTGAATAAGACTCAGTACCTCAGGGTTTCTGTTGAGCATTTGCAGCTTAACGCATAACAACCTCTGTGCATAGTGTCAAAGGTCAAGATCAGGAAAAGCCACAGTGACTTTGGATTCTTATTCATGACTAGTATATGCCCAAGGTGAAAAAGGCAACCACAGTGGTCAGCAGTGGAGACAAAACCTAACCTCCGAGCTCTCAAATCCTTCTGTTGCGAATTGTTGATGAGATGGAAAACCCAATAAACTCATACTCAGAACCACTGACTTCTACATGCTACACTTCAGTCTTATAACCAGAATGCCCTTTAGGAGTGAGGATCTCAAGATTTTGGCTTAATTAACTTAAGGACCAGTTTTAGAAGAGAACATGAAATGA